>NC_135169.1:38567680-38913513 GCF_041146795.1 Maylandia zebra | reverse complement strand
GTGTCACAAATTCAGAGGATCATCATTTAGCCTGGAGAAATAGTTTGCTGCTTTATAAGAAAGCCCTCCGCAAAGCCAGAACATCTTACTATTCATCACTGATTGAAGAAAATAAGAACAACCCCAGGTTTCTCTTCAGCACTGTAGCCAGGCTGACAAAAAGTCAGAGCTCTTTTGAGCCAACCATCCCTTTAACGTTAACTAGTAATGACTTCATGAACTTCTTCACAAATAAAATTTTTATCATTAGAGAAAAAATTACCAACAATCATCCCACAGATGTAATATTATCTACAGCTACTCTTAGTACCATTGATGTTAAGTTAGACTCTTTTTCTCTAATTGATCTTTCTGAGTTAACTTCAATAATTACTTCCTCCAAACCATCAACGTGTCTTTTAGACCCCATTCCTGCATAACTGCTCAAAGAAGTCCTGCCATTAATTAATTCTTTGATACGATCAACCTATCTCTAATAATCAGCTATGTACCACAGGCCTTCAAGCTGGCTGTAGTTAAACCTTTACTCAAAAAGCCATCTCTAGACCCAGCAGTCTTAGCTAATTATAGGCCAATCTCCAACCTTCCTTTCATATCAAAAATCCTTGAAAGAGTAGTTGTCAAACAGCTAACTGATCATCTGCAGAGGAATGGTTTATTTGAAGAGTTTCAGTCAGGTTTCAGAGCTCATCACAGCACAGAAACAGCTTTAGTGAAGGTTACAAATGATCTTCTTATGGCCTCTGACAGTGGACTCATCTCTGTGCTTGTCCTGCTAGACCTCAGTGCAGCATTCGATACTGTCGACCATAATATCCTATTAGAGCGATTAGAACATGCTGTAGGTATTACAGGTACTGCACTGCAGTGGTTTGTATCATATCTATCTAATAGACTCCAATTTGTGCATGTAAATGGAGAGTCCTCTTCACACACTGAGGTTAATTATGGAGTTCCACAGGGTTCAGTGCTAGGACCAATTCTGTTTACATTATACATGCTTCCCTTAGGCAGCATCATTAGAAGACATAGCATACATTTTCACTGCTATGCAGATGACACCCAGCTCTATCTATTCATGATGTTACGGCCGAGAGGGCCAGGCTGTGGGTGTGGACTCAAATGCAGACACAGAGGGAGGCAAAACAGGCGTGAACACAGTGCTTTATTTACAGTGCCTAGTAAAATTACAAAGCAGGAAACTTTGAATGCTATGAGCTGTGGAAGCTATGAACTGAGAACTATGAGGCCAAACTATGAACATGAAACTCTGACTGAGTGCTATGACTAGGTGCAAGATTTCATAGACGGATCCTGGGAATGGACAAAGGGGCAGCGGCTTGGGTGGAGGTACACAGTCACTATAATGACAAAAGACAGGCAGTCAGTGGCAGTCTAGTGAATCATAGCCGAAGGATTAGACTGTGGTGGTTAAGGCTTACGCGTTGCAGGTGAAAGTGTCATGCAAGGAGTCTCCAGAGAGGGTCCAGAATATACTTGGAGCAAGGGACCTGGCAGGGAGGCAGGCAGGTGGAGTCTTATGATGATAAGGAAGCAACCAGCATCCAGGCGGAGATGTGTGTAGTTCAGCGTGACGGCCAGGTGGGTCCTATGACAAAGAAAACACGGTGAGGAGAAATGCAATTTTTAGGAGGCTCTCACAAGGGCTTGGGAGCCTAGCACTAACGTGAGTTAGCAGTAGATCTGGCAGAGGTCTGTTGTGAGTGCTGGCCTTATATACTGGTGACTTGATTGGTGTGAAAGCTGATTGGAGTCTCTGCCTGAAGGTGGAGCCCAGCAGAGTGGAAAAACCCCGCACTCACCCGGACCATGACACATGAAGCCAGATAACACACACCAATTAGTTAAACTGCAGGAATGTCTTAAAGACATAAAAACCTGGATGGCCGCTAACTTTCTGCTTCTTAATTCAGATAAAACTGAGGTTATTGTACTCGGCCCTGAAAATCTTAGAAATATGGTATCTAAGCAGATTCTTACTCTGGATGGCATTACCTTGGCCTCCAGTAACACCGTGAGGATCCTTGGAGTCATTTTTGTCCAGGACATGTCCTTCAACGCACATATTAAACAAATATGTAAGACTGCTTTCTTCCATTTGCGCAACATCTCTAAAATTAGAAATATCCTGTCTCAGAATGATGCTGAAAAACTAGTTCATGCATTTATTACTTCCAGGCTGGACTACTGTAATTCATTATTATCAGGATGTCCAAAAAACTTGCTGAAAAGCCTTCAGCTAATCCAAAATGCTGCAGCAAGAGTACTGACAGGGACTAGAAAGAGAGAGCATATTTCTCCTCTTTTGGCTTCCCTTCATTGGCTTCCTGTTAAATCCAGAATTGAATTCAAAATCCTGCTCCTCACATACAAGGTCTTAAATAATCATGCCCCATCTTATCTTAATGACCTTGTAGTACCATATCACCCTATTAGAGCACTTCGCTCTTGCTCTGCAGGCCTACTTGTTGTTCCTAGAGTATTTAAAAGTAGAATGGGAGGGAGAGCCTTCAGTTTTCAGGCCCCTCTTCTGTGGAACCAGCTTCCAGTTTGGATTCGGGAGACAGACACTATCTCTACTTTTAAGATTAGGCTTAAAACTTTCCTTTTTGCTAAAGCATATAGTTAGGGCTGGACCAGGTGACCCTGGATCCTCCCTTAGTTATGCTGCAATAGATGTAGGCTGCCGGGGATTCCCATGATGCATTGAGTTTTTCCTTTCCAGTCACCTTTCTCACTCACTATGTGTTAACAGACCTCTCTGCATTGAATCATATCTGTTATAAACCTCTGTCTCTCTTCCACAGCATGCCTTTTATCCTGTCTTCCTTCTCTCACCCCAACCAGTCGCAGCAGATGGCCACGCCCCTCCCTGAGCCTGGTTTTGCCAGAGGTTTCTTCCTGTTAAAAGGGAGTTTTTCCTTCCCACTGTCGCCAAAGTGCTTGCTCATAGGGGGTCATATAATTGTTGGGTTTTTCTCTTTATCTATGAAGCGCCTTGAGGCGACTTTTGTTGTGATTTGGCGCTATATAAATAAAATTGAATTGAGTTGAACATACCGTCATTAAGAAGCGGCACAACTAATGTGTCTATGTGAGCTAATTTGCGATGTGCACCACTGGCTAGTATGCAGTACGAGTTATTCTAACTGAGTGTAAAAAGTCAGCACAACGAAAATAAACCACACCTAAACTTGTTTATATCTGATCCCAGATAGACTGCAGGTCATAACTTCTTACCTGATGTTCAGTTCACCTGACACTCGGACCGGTGGCTGCCTCGGGTCTCTCCTCCTCTTGCCTCCCCTTTCCCTCATCCACCAGCTGGAACCCAAACTTGAGTGACAATGTGACCTAAATTACATCCTGGGGAAAATTGTGTCACCACCTCAGAGTTCATGTCAGGAGTATGATCACAAACGTCCTAGTGTCTTCACCAGGGCTTTTAGAATAATAATGGGGCGACAAAAGCCTTAATCCTTAAAAATGTATCACATACATTTGCAAAGTTATGGTTACAGACTTGTCTCACCTGTTCACTTTTATTTTGAGTTTAATTAATTTGCTAAAAGGACAATGCACTCAAAAGTCATTAGAGTACATGTAAAAATTTTCATCTATTTTTTCTTTTTTTTTCTTTTTTTTTACATATTGTGTAAAAATGTAAGTTAGTGGGGTTGGGTTAATTGGTGAACCACTTGATGTGAGTGCGAATGATTGTCTGTCTCTCTGAGTTAGACCTCAGTTAGGCTGGCGACCTCTCCAGGTTGTACTCTACGTTTTGCCCCAAGTATTAAGGGAAGAAAATAGATGTAAAATGTTAACAATTTAAACCTATCTGGTTAAGAGAAGTTTACTTGACTGGTATATATTCAGATTATACCAAGAAAATGTTCCTTAACGACTAATTATTTAAGTCAGTAAACATTTGATTTGATATTTTTCGGCTGCACTTTACTCAAAATTATTTTTTTGGGTTTATGAGGGCAAATCATTTTTTTTGAGTGCACTGTGATACATATACTCACATCTACGGAAGAGGATTAGGGCCACTGGAAAAAAAAAAAAGAATTCTGACTTTAATCTCAGAATTCTGAGAAAAAAGTCAGAATTCTGAGATTAAAGTCAGAATTCTTTTTTTTCCCCCAGTGGCCCTAATCCTCTTCCGTACACATCACAGCAAAATGATTTAGGTTTTAATTTTTGCTATTGCTTATAGCATGTTATACTACATTAGTTTATGTAAAACTGTTTGGTTTTCATCTCTTCCACAGCTTTGTACATAATTCAGGACAAATCGATAAATGAGGCTTTTGCAAATGAAGAACAGCTGCTAAAAAGTGATAATTCATCCACACCAAAACCAAGGATTTCATCTACAGAAGCAAATACATTTACTCCAACAACCACTCCGAAAACCAGCTTGAATAGAACAGAGGAAATCCAAGGAGAAAACAGAACATCAGAACCAAATAAGCATAAACTTACAACATCAAAAAATGAAATTCAAAATATAAGCCCTGGTAACGTTACACACTTGACTGATAGTCATGAACGTACCCAAATCAGCCAATCACCAAATGCAAACGTAGGCCAAGCAGTATCAGAACACGAAATTCTATCAACAATCTTAACTCCGGCAACACAGTCAGAAACTCCAGCAGGAGCTAGACCATCAGAGACAGTCAAATCAGCGGCTTCACCAATGTCAACGTCAGCATCATCTACAACAGAGCCATCCACAGGTGGCAATCAAACCTATGGCTCAACAACAACAACCCGACATACAACACCAACAAACAGTGCATATGGTTCTAGTAAAACAGGGGTGAAAACCCAAACTGCAGGATCTGTGGACACAGTGGCCATTACAACTCCCAAACAGTCTGGTCCACTCACAACTGATATACATGCATCTACAACAGCCCTTACATCAACACAAACGACAGTGTCTATTACAGCAACAACAACTGAGCCTACAGCATCTACAAAGGAAAGCATCACTACAACAAGGCAGACAACATCATACACAGAAACAGAATTCACAACACCAACAAATAGCACAGTACCATCGAACCTAACCACAACATCGTTTCCAATCACATCAAATCAAAAAGCTTTATCAGGAAACACAGCATCACAACAAAGTACAGGCGATGAAACAACAAACATGCAAACAGAAACTTCCACTTTTAAATCAACAAAAGAAATGCCAACAGATGTCCCAAAACCAACCTACACACCATCATATAGAAGTGAAGGCACAACTCTTCAACCACTGGCCACAGCATCCACAAATGTGTCACCCACATCTGTAACAAGACCAGCAACCAAGGAGGAAGGTAGCAGTACTGATCAGTTTACACAAGAATTTACCAAATCTGCAGCATCTGTGACAACTACGTCAGTAACACCAACTCAGGCCATACAACATATAGCACAATCAACCATGACAGAAAACACTTCACTGGAAACATTTCAGAGTACACCTGAGGGAACACCAGAATCACCAAAAAGTACGGCTATTCTAACAGGATCTAGCACATCAGAAACGGCCCCATCAAAAACAAATGAATGGTATACAACTTCAAATCAGTCTGCTGGATCAACAGATGGTAAAGGTTCCACACCATCATATGGTGAATCAGTGACCAACACAATAACGCAAACTACAACAGCTTCGCTTGCAACATCACAGGATTTATCAACAATCTTAACTCCGGCAACACAGTCAGAAACTTCAGCAGGAGCTAGACCATCAGAGACAGCCAAATCAGCGGCTTCACCGATGTCAATGTCAGCATCATCTACAACAGAGCCATCCACAGGTGGGAATCAAACCTATGGCTCAACAACAACAACCCGACATACAACACCAACAAACAGTGCATATGGTTCTAGTAAAACAGGGGTGAAAACCCAAACTGCAGGATCTGTGGACACAGTGGCCATTACAACTCCCAAACAGTCTGGTCCACTCACAACTGATATACATGCATCTACAACAGCCCTTACATCAACACAAACGACAGTGTCTATTACAGCAACAACAACTGAGCCTACAGCATCTACAAAGGAAAGCATCACTACAACAAGGCAGACAACATCATACACAGAAACAGAATTCACAACACCAACAAATAGCACAGTACCATCGAACCTAACCACAACATCGTTTCCAATCACATCAAATCAAAAAGCTTTATCAGGAAACACAGCATCACAACAAAGTACAGGCGATGAAACAACAAACATGCAAACAGAAACTTCCACTTTTAAATCAACAAAAGAAATGCCAACAGATGTCCCAAAACCAACCTACACACCATCATATAGAAGTGAAGGCACAACTCTTCAACCACTGGCCACAGCATCCACAAATGTGTCACCCACATCTGTAACAAGACCAGCAACCAAGGAGGAAGGTAGCAGTACTGATCAGTTTACACAAGAATTTACCAAATCTGCAGCATCTGTGACAACTACGTCAGTAACACCAACTCAGGCCATACAACATATAGCACAATCAACCATGACAGAAAACACTTCACTGGAAACATTTCAGAGTACACCTGAGGGAACACCAGAATCACCAAAAAGTACGGCTATTCTAACAGGATCTAGCACATCAGAAACGGCCCCATCAAAAACAAATGAATGGTATACAACTTCAAATCAGTCTGCTGGATCAACAGATGGTAAAGGTTCCACACCATCATATGGTGAATCAGTGACCAACACAATAACGCAAACTACAACAGCTTCGCTTGCAACATCACAGGAGTTATCAACAATCTTAACTCCGGCAACACAGTCAGAAACTTCAGCAGGAGCTAGACCATCAGAGACAGCCAAATCAGCGGCTTCACCGATGTCAATGTCAGCATCATCTACAACAGAGCCATCCACAGGTGGGAATCAAACCTATGGCTCAACAACAACAACCCGACATACAACACCAACAAACAGTGCATATGGTTCTAGTAAAACAGGGGTGAAAACCCAAACTGCAGGATCTGTGGACACAGTGGCCATTACAACTCCCAAACAGTCTGGTCCACTCACAACTGATATACATGCATCTACAACAGCCCTTACATCAACACAAACGACAGTGTCTATTACAGCAACAACAACTGAGCCTACAGCATCTACAAAGGAAAGCATCACTACAACAAGGCAGACAACATCATACACAGAAACAGAATTCACAACACCAACAAATAGCACAGTACCATCGAACCTAACCACAACATCGTTTCCAATCACATCAAATCAAAAAGCTTTATCAGGAAACACAGCATCACAACAAAGTACAGGCGATGAAACAACAAACATGCAAACAGAAACTTCCACTTTTAAATCAACAAAAGAAATGCCAACAGATGTCCCAAAACCAACCTACACACCATCATATAGAAGTGAAGGCACAACTCTTCAACCACTGGCCACAGCATCCACAAATGTGTCACCCACATCTGTAACAAGACCAGCAACCAAGGAGGAAGGTAGCAGTACTGATCAGTTTACACAAGAATTTACCAAATCTGCAGCATCTGTGACAACTACGTCAGTAACACCAACTCAGGCCATACAACATATAGCACAATCAACCATGACAGAAAACACTTCACTGGAAACATTTCAGAGTACACCTGAGGGAACACCAGAATCACCAAAAAGTACGGCTATTCTAACAGGATCTAGCACATCAGAAACGGCCCCATCAAAAACAAATGAATGGTATACAACTTCAAATCAGTCTGCTGGATCAACAGATGGTAAAGGTTCCACACCATCATATGGTGAATCAGTGACCAACACAATAACGCAAACTACAACAGCTTCGCTTGCAACATCACAGGATTTATCAACAATCTTAACTCCGGCAACACAGTCAGAAACTTCAGCAGGAGCTAGACCATCAGAGACAGCCAAATCAGCGGCTTCACCGATGTCAATGTCAGCATCATCTACAACAGAGCCATCCACAGGTGGGAATCAAACCTATGGCTCAACAACAACAACCCGACATACAACACCAACAAACAGTGCATATGGTTCTAGTAAAACAGGGGTGAAAACCCAAACTGCAGGATCTGTGGACACAGTGGCCATTACAACTCCCAAACAGTCTGGTCCACTCACAACTGATATACATGCATCTACAACAGCCCTTACATCAACACAAACGACAGTGTCTATTACAGCAACAACAACTGAGCCTACAGCATCTACAAAGGAAAGCATCACTACAACAAGGCAGACAACATCATACACAGAAACAGAATTCACAACACCAACAAATAGCACAGTACCATCGAACCTAACCACAACATCGTTTCCAATCACATCAAATCAAAAAGCTTTATCAGGAAACACAGCATCACAACAAAGTACAGGCGATGAAACAACAAACATGCAAACAGAAACTTCCACTTTTAAATCAACAAAAGAAATGCCAACAGATGTCCCAAAACCAACCTACACACCATCATATAGAAGTGAAGGCACAACTCTTCAACCACTGGCCACAGCATCCACAAATGTGTCACCCACATCTGTAACAAGACCAGCAACCAAGGAGGAAGGTAGCAGTACTGATCAGTTTACACAAGAATTTACCAAATCTGCAGCATCTGTGACAACTACGTCAGTAACACCAACTCAGGCCATACAACATATAGCACAATCAACCATGACAGAAAACACTTCACTGGAAACATTTCAGAGTACACCTGAGGGAACACCAGAATCACCAAAAAGTACGGCTATTCTAACAGGATCTAGCACATCAGAAACGGCCCCATCAAAAACAAATGAATGGTATACAACTTCAAATCAGTCTGCTGGATCAACAGATGGTAAAGGTTCCACACCATCATATGGTGAATCAGTGACCAACACAATAACGCAAACTACAACAGCTTCGCTTGCAACATCACAGGATTTATCAACAATCTTAACTCCGGCAACACAGTCAGAAACTTCAGCAGGAGCTAGACCATCAGAG
Source organism: Maylandia zebra (assembly GCF_041146795.1). Taxonomy (NCBI): domain Eukaryota; kingdom Metazoa; phylum Chordata; class Actinopteri; order Cichliformes; family Cichlidae; genus Maylandia; species Maylandia zebra. The sequence continues at coordinate 38,904,479 of NC_135169.1, read as the reverse complement.
ATAGCCAAATCAGCGGCTTCACCGATGTCAACGTCAGCATCATCTACAACAGAGCCATCCACAGGTGGCAATCAAACCTATGGCTCAACAACAACAACCCGACATACAACACCAACAAACAGTGCATATGGTTCTAGTAAAACAGGGGTGAAAACCCAAACTGCAGGATCTGTGGACACAGTGGCCATTACAACTCCCAAACAGTCTGGTCCACTCACAACTGATATACATGCATCTACAACAGCCCTTACATCAACACAAACGACAGTGTCTATTACAGCAACAACAACTGAGCCAACAGCATCTACAAAGGAAAGCATCACTACAACAAGGCAGACAACATCATACACAGAAACAGAATTCACAACACCAACAAATAGCACAGTACCATCGAACCTAACCACAACATCGTTTCCAATCACATCAAATCAAAAAGCTTTATCAGGAAACACAGCATCACAACAAAGTACAGGCGATGAAACAACAAACATGCAAACAGAAACTTCCACTTTTAAATCAACAAAAGAAATGCCAACAGATGTCCCAAAACCAACCTACACACCATCATATAGAAGTGAAGGCACAACTCTTCAACCACTGGCCACAGCATCCACAAATGTGTCACCCACATCTGTAACAAGACCAGCAACCAAGGAGGAAGGTAGCAGTACTGATCAGTTTACACAAGAATTTACCAAATCTGCAGCATCTGTGACAACTACGTCAGTAACACCAACTCAGGCCATACAACATATAGCACAATCAACCATGACAGAAAACACTTCACTGGAAACATTTCAGAGTACACCTGAGGGAACACCAGAATCACCAAAAAGTACGGCTATTCTAACAGGATCTAGCACATCAGAAACGGCCCCATCAAAAACAAATGAATGGTATACAACTTCAAATCAGTCTGCTGGATCAACAGATGGTAAAGGTTCCACACCATCATATGGTGAATCAGTGACCAACACAATAACGCAAACTACAACAGCTTCGCTTGCAACATCACAGGAGTTATCAACAATCTTAACTCCGGCAACACAGTCAGAAACTTCAGCAGGAGCTAGACCATCAGAGACAGCCAAATCAGCGGCTTCACCGATGTCAACGTCAGCATCATCTACAACAGAGCCATCCACAGGTGGGAATCAAACCTATGGCTCAACAACAACAACCCGACATACAACACCAACAAACAGTGCATATGGTTCTAGTAAAACAGGGGTGAAAACCCAAACTGCAGGATCTGTGGACACAGTGGCCATTACAACTCCCAAACAGTCTGGTCCACTCACAACTGATATACATGCATCTACAACAGCCCTTACATCAACACAAACGACAGTGTCTATTACAGCAACAACAACTGAGCCTACAGCATCTACAAAGGAAAGCACCACTACAACAAGGCAGACAACATCATACACAGAAACAGAATTCACAACACCAACAAATAGCACAGTACCATCGAACCTAACCACAACATCGTTTCCAATCACATCAAATCAAAAAGCTTTATCAGGAAACACAGCATCACAACAAAGTACAGGCGATGAAACAACAAACATGCAAACAGAAACTTCCACTTTAAAATCATCAAAAGAAATGCCAACAGATGTCCCAAAACCAACCTACACACCATCAGGTGAAGGCACAACTCTGCAACCACTGGCCACAGCATCCACAAATGTGTCACCCACATCTGTAACAAGACCAGCAACCAAGGAGGAAGGTAGCAGTACTGATCAGTTTACACAAGAATTTACCAAATCTGCAGCATCTGTGACAACTACGTCAGTAACACCAACTCAGGCCATACAACATATAGCACAATCAACCATGACAGAAAACACTTCACTGGAAACATTTCAGAGTACACCTGAGGGAACAACAAATGGGACTCCTTCCCAAAGTAAAGGAACTGTTGCTAACAAAAATGTAAACAGCTCTGTCACACCCTCACCCTCATTCAGCCCTTTACCATCTACAGTAATGGTTCCAAAATCCACTGCTGTAATAGAGTCGAGTTCGCCTTCATTATTTTCTACAGAGCAATCATCACCAAACACTGCCCAAGCCAACACAACAGGGCCCCAAGTTAACTCTACATCTTTCCCCCCATCTACGGCCAACACAATATTTTTTAAGTATACACCCAAGATTGCCACTCTGACCCCTCTTATCTTTGATTATCCAATTGTGAACCGCATCAGCTTTCCTGCTTCCAATGATTCAAACCCAGAAGAACAATTGCAGAACAACACAAATCAGGTAAAGAAAAATGCTCAGACCTTTTTTTTTTGACAGACAGTTTCACATCCACCTGCTCTTGATGCTTAGGCAAACCAGCTTCTCCCTTTAGCTTTCTATTTTTTTTTTTTTATCTATATCTTAAAGACTTTTCCAAAACATCACACTGAAGTGTACTTGCCAACATAGCAAAGAACTTGCTTTTAAATTTTTAGGGTGTGCGTGTATATTAATATAAGATGCTTTATGAATTCGCTAATACAACTATATTTAAATACAGAGGTGGGTAGTAACGAGTTACATTTACTCCGTTAAATTTACTTGAGTAAGTTTTTGAAAAAAATGTACTTTTAAAGTACCTTTTTTTGCACGATACTTTTTACTTTTACTTGAGTACATTTGTGAAGAAGAAACGTTACTTTTACTCCGCTACATTTGCAAAATTTGACTCGTTACTTTTTAAAAAAAATAAATAGTTTAACACATTAGATAACACGCCGCCAGTGGAGTTTCCGGTAACTTTTTTACCAATCAGATGTGGCCATGCAGTCACATGACCAGTTTGAAACTGTGGCGGGCAGAGCGGCCCAAGCGTCTGAAAGTAGTGGACACACGGAAAGAAGAAACAATATAACATGGCAGAGCCAGTCGTCTACGCTAGAGCTGAAGAGGATGGACAGCCTTGGCCTCATAGACAAACAATGTTTAGTTTAAAAGCAGTACAAAAGAACAGCTATGTCTTCAGTGAGAGCCAAAACAAACCAACTTTTCAGCGTGAAAAAACTCAGCTCGTGTAACCTGAGGAAACGGTAAGTTTTCTCTAAATATCTTTTTAGCTGTAGTTAACTGGATGTCAGTCTTATGTTACAGCAGCTGTGTCGAGCTCGAGCTGCGAGTCATATTTTCGGCGCTACGTTGTAGTGAGGTTTGTGAAGTTTGTGGGTGTTTTGTGCAGCTTCGGCTGTCCTTTTAACTGCACGCTGGTTAGCTAGCGTGAGCTATAAGCTAACAGCTAGCCTGGTTAATGACGCTAGAGTTCAACGCACATGCGAACAGCTCATCTCTACTGCTTTAACTGTTAAAACAGAAGGCAATACTGCGGGTGACAGGGTTTATTATGTGAAACAGCAGCTTGTTTAGTTTAAACAGTCTGTATTAAGCTTGGCAAACACTGCGATTTTTTTATTCAGCTCCTGCTCAAACTGTACAATTAAATCTCAGGGGTTAAAAGTTCATAGGTCACCATGCAGGGTCTCACACTAGACGGCCTGATGCTCTGATGCAACCTGATTGCTCAAACTGTGCGTCGATAACATGAAGCTTATCATACAAAATCTGTCTCTCGCTCTCCCTCTCTCTGTCTTACAGACACACACACACACCACCACCATCAACTTTGCTAAATTACTAATGAAAAACATTGACCAGGCACCTGTGATTGAGCAGCAATGTCCATCCAACTCTTTTCATGGTTGTTGTAGTCGAGATAATTTTGTGAGGCCACATTGAAAAGCCTTGGATACGGAAGCGTAGAGCTGCCACCCAGGCAAAAGAAAAGCAGAGCTATATCACGTTATAACATGAAAAGTATATTGTTCTAACAATATACCTTTCGAGTTTGAACAATATATTATCACGTTCGTACAATATAAATATTATATTGTACAAACATGAAAAGTATATTGTTGGGGGTTAGGAAAGCCAGAAGCAGGGAAGCTGGAGAGGTACCTTTCATGTCCATTCACTGGAGGTGTGGATCTATTGCATGGCTTTCCTCACATCAAGAAGCTGTCCATCAAAATCAATACAGCTCTTCCTGCATCTGGAGCTTGTGAAGGACTTCTCAGTGATGCAGGACTCCTGTTCACTGCTAAACAGTTACAGCTTCACAGAAAGAACCTTGAGAGCAAACTGCTGCTGAAGCTTAACCATCACCTCATTGAGTGAAGAAATGGCACATTTTTGCATCTATTTCTGCAAAAATGCAGAAATAGATGCACACCCATACAACTTATGGTAAACTGAGATCCCTTGTATGTACATATGTTGAAGATGCCTCATTCTAATGTTTTCTCTGAGGCAAAAATGAATATAAAGTTTACAGCATATCTTGGCACTGGAAATTGTTTGCACTGTTTATATATTTATATTATTTACTGTAGATATTGGTTAAATAGGCTTTAAAACTGAAATCTGGAAATTAAAATAGTTGTGCCTTATTTTGTTGATGTTTTTACATATATTCCTTTTGAAAATACTAAAATTTGTATATTTATTAATTTTTCTTTGTCTGATAGCATTTATTTAAAAAAATAAATCGGACATTTCAAACAGTTACTCGCTACTTGAGTAGTCTTTTCGCCAAGTCCTTTTTTACTCTTGAGTAACGTTTTTGACGATTACATTTCACTTTTACTTGAGTAATAATATTTTAAAGTAATGCTACTCTTACTTGAGTACAATTTTTGGATACTCGACCCACCTCTGTTTAAATATTAAAAAAGCTAGCAAGATTTTATTTTTTATGCTGTAATAAATGTTCTTTCTTTTAATTACACTCAGGCAGGCAGCACCTGATTGATAGTCACCTGATGGCCCCCTTGGAGAGCAATAACACAGAAAAAAATGCGTCAGAGACTGTAGCAAAATGTGTTGTATCAAGTGACGTAAAAGAAGAAAAAAAAATACTTTGCCTTCAGCTTGTCTTGATCCCAAATGTCTATGACAGTGAAAGACCTGGTTTTGCAAGCTGCGTGTTATTTTCATTAGCTCACCTGCCCATTGATGTGAAGCACAATGTTACATAGATTAGATAGGCTGTAGCTCTGAAATAAATGGTGTACAGCAAGAAGTAACCTGAGTTTCATTTATGCTCTGAATTGTTGTAACAATGATTGTAAAAGTGAGCCAAGCACTGACATGTTCGTGGTGGTTGTGGTGTTTAAGTAAGGTACACTGCACTCCTCTCTTTGTTTGAATTCAAGTTTCCAGGTGTGTTAACGAACATAATGAAAGAAGAACGAAAAAGAATACACATATGTACAAATTGTATATAATTTGTGCTTTTTAGTATGCCAAGCTGTTTTTAAGCTCTTTTCTGTGTATAAATGCTCAACAGTCTTTAATCATAATTAAGTTTAACGCATAATTAGGTGCACCAAAGCAAAAGCACTGGAGCACAGTAGTTGCTATTTTTCAAATTTATCATTATTTAAATTCTCATTGTTATGTATTATTAGTCACCAAAATTCTCTCCCAGGCTCAGGCAGCAGGGCTTTGGTGTTTGTCCCTCTTTTCATTCGGAACATTCAAAAAATAGCTTTGAAGTTAATGAGCACACTCGATTTTCATCATATCAGCAACACCTGCACAACATTACAGAATTGCTAGATTATACAAAAGCTATTCAAGTTTAAATGGTTTTCAGGGATCGCAACAAGTGTGACAGTTTCAGAATTAACCCTGTCATGCATAAATTATTACAACCTCAATCAGGATTTTTTCTCAAGTATTTTTATTCATCTTTTGGCATAAAAAAGGATTTTGGATCTTCATTTTTTATCAAGGAGTTTTTTACATGTCCACTTAAGTGGACAACACTGACTGACCAGTGGGTGGCAGGGTGACATGAGTGACACATCAGTGTCCAATGTGGTAGCTTATGTGCTAGTATACCATCAACACTGTCACAAATACAAGAAAACAACCTTTTAATATCTGTCCACTAAAGTAACCACTATGCGTGAAAGGGTTAAAGCCCATACATCACATATATAACATGTGTCCAGCTGCCTCTGTCACACAGAGAGACCTGGTGATTAGCACAGTCTGGACATTACAGTAACAATTTAATCAAAGTGTGCTAAATCTGAATGATAACAGTTTTTCTATATCTAATTAACTATCCTGTGGCCACCATTTGTTTTGATTTATGACTGCCTGTAAATATTTTGGACTATCAAAATAAAATCTTTGATATAATAAAGACCGTTTAAAATCTGTTTCTTTCTTCCTTTTGGGATAGCTTTTGTTTCAAACTGCTTACATTTTTCTCCCAGTTTTTCTTGCAAAGTTTGAATAGCCATTTTTTATCTTCTGATGGCTCTCAATAGAGCCTGCTAGCTCATATTGACAGATGACGTTCAAAATCTCTTCAAAAATGTGTAATGATCTAAAAGTACTCTAAGCCACCCATGTGTTTGTCAGGAAGATAGCCACTTGTGCATCTGGTTTTCATAACTACTGTGAAAGAACAAAGAAATGAGTGATTTCCAAGGAATGATTTAATTTTAAAATCTATACATTAAATTCCATTCAATTTTATTCATGCCGTCACGGTGGGAAGGAAAAACTTCCATTTAACAAGAAGAACGCCCCGGGATAACCAGTCTCAGGCAGGGCAGCCATCTGCCACTACTGGCTAGAGATGTGAGGAGGGAGAGAGGACAAAAGACACTCATATATTTTACACAGTAATCATGATTTACTGCTATTGAAAAGATAGCAGTAAAAAGAAAGTAGTTACAATTGAGGAGTTCACTTGAATAGAATGCATAAAGAACCTCACTTAGGTGAAATGTGAACTCAAAAATGCAGCTTTATTGCTGAGAAAGGAAAAGGGATACAAAACTGGGAAAAATAACATGAACACAGCACGGGGGACACAGCTGACACAAATTAACATGACACCACAGGGAAAGCAAAACAAGATACGTGAAACATGGAAATACGAGACAATAAAACAGGAAACTGGGGAATGTGACACAGGAGTGGAGGAGAGGCAGACGAGAGGGAGTGAAGCAACACAAAGGAGCATGAGGGAGAGAGAGAGAAGAGACGAGTTAGACATGACGGACTGGGAAAACTGGATAAAAATGGAATAAACCGGAAAGGGAAAACAAGGCACAAGAACTCAGACAAACACACAAACAGAGACGCACAGAGGGAGACGCAGAGGGAATAAAATAATCAAGGAACTAAACAGGGACCATAAGAAACTCAAAACAGGATAACCAAACACTATAATATACTAGGCAAATAAACTTAAGACAAGCAAAGAGAACATATACATAGGTCATAATACAAAATTACCAAAAAACAGGAACGCTAGGTCAAATGACCCAGGACCATGACACACTCTCATTTTTGTTAAACATCTTTGTTTATACACCTTTCTACATTCAATTATTAGTTATTATTAATCTCTGGCTCTCTTCATCTTTGTCCTGTCTTCCTCCCAATATTCTTAAGATTCTGGTTCTGACTTTTAGAGGTCTTCATGGACAAGCACCACCTTACAATCAATATATATATATATATATATATATATATATATATATATATATATATATATATATATATTTATTTATTTATTAGGGGTGCAACGATATTCGTATCGATATTGAACCGTTCGATACAGTGCTTTCGGTTCGGTACGCATATGTATCGAACAATACAACATTTGTAATTTATTTTATCAACTTTCCTTCTGACGATGCTGTCTGTGTGGAGCGCTCAGTGAATCTGCGTTCGACTACTCCGCCTAGGCTGCACTGTCGAGCGCAGATCCACTGAGCGCTCAACACAGACAGCATAGTCAGAAGGAAGAGCGCAGGGCAAGCTAGTGAGACAGAAATTAAGCTCTCCTTGCAACATGGCAAATTGAACCTCATTCAGATCTGGCGTTTGGAATTATTTTGGTTTTCATGTGACGTATGTCCCTGAAGGTAAGCAGTCATGGACCAAAGTAAAACAGTATGTTGGATGTGCCATGCAATGCTCAATTACATGGGTGGGAACTAGTGTGTTAGTGCAGTTAGCTCGTTAACGTGTTGGCCGTCTAGCCCCATGCACGGGGCGATCAGGGGTAGCTCGTTAACGGAGATTTGCCGTGTTGTGGCGTTAAGGTCATTTCAACGAGATTAACCTGAAAGCACTAGTGGGAACACAACGAATATGACTGCACATTTACATCATCCTAGTGCAAAAACAACAAGCATGCATGCTACAAACTTTACCCGAGTCATTTGGACAGCCGTTAGCACATGATTCTCCTTATGGGGACCTGATATGTTTAATATGCTGCTGAGAATATAGCCCAGAAGAAGCGTATAGTATAGCTTTTATTTTGGAAAGAGCCATTTCTCTGTAATAAACTCTCTTTTCCAAAGATGAGTGATTGCTCAATCAGATACAGGGCTCGCAATATCGCTAGCCCGATGTCCCAGGGCTAGCGATTTTTCCAGTTGGGCTACCAAAATCTATCTCTGCCCTGCCCGTCGGGCTATTGTAGGAAAAATATATGTCAATGCTTTTGCATTCTTTCGGAAATGTAGCTGGGTAATTATGTCATTGGCATCGGTGAGCCACTGTCCATATGTGACATATTGAAGTCGCGTTTGAATTTGCGCTTGTTTTTTGCTTTCACTTTGCAATCGCGCGAACTGTGTATAGAGAGCGACAGCACTGATTGGTGAGTGATGATAATTTGCGCACCAATTCCTCTGACATCGTCTTATCAATCGTTAGCTTACTATGCAAACATGACAAGTGAAATCTCCCGCAGCTTAAACATGTAAGAGGATGCAGAGAATCGCTGAGCTTATGTGAGTGCGTGTGTAAAAGCAGCAGGATATATATTTTAGTTCTGCTGAGCCAAATAAGACAGGTCAGGGTGAAGAAGTGACAGCCAAAGAAAAGCTTACCACAATACGGAAAAGTTATGACTAGGGATGGGTATCGTTTAGGTTTTATCTGATACCGGTGCCAAATCGGTACTTTTGAAACGGTGCCGGTGCTCAAACGGTGCTCAAACCGGTGCTTAAAGAATGGAGAACACAAAATTGGTCCAAAAACCTCTCATGTTCAGCTGTTTTTTGTAAAAAGATAACAATGTTAGCCTTTTCTGCAGCTATAGGGCATATATGGTATCACTCTTGGCTGGAAGCAGTGCTTAAACAATGGAAAAAACACGAACTTTGTCCAAAAACCTCTCATGTTTAACTGTTTTCCACTTTTTCTTTGGTCATTTTAGCCTTTTTGGCCAGGGTGAAGGGAGTATCTGCCATCAAACAAGAAGACAGCTGCATGTAGCTACGACGGTGTTTGCTAGTTCACCTTACATGCATTAATGTAATAACGTGGTTAGCCTACTCAACGTAAATTACACACGAACAACATTTAGCTACTCACGCAGAAAAGAACGGCTGCTGCTGCCATCATCATCCGTCATCATTTCTGCTACACTGGCAGGGCTAGGGGCCAGGACTCTCCTCTTCGTGTTTTTGGAGGATGTTGCATAACAGGCAACCCACCCACAGTAGATGCGCTCGGTGTGAGGTCTCGCAGCAAGCTATCAAATACGGCGCATTTCTGGGCTTTTAAAAAAAACGCTATGCGTCGCCAGGTGTTTCATCGGATTTGAGGTGTTACCTCCTTTGCACAGTATCACAGTATCAGCTTAAAGCACTTGTTGCTGCTGAGTTTGCATATTTTGCTGTGAAGTACAGCCAGACTTTTGACCGCTTCGGCTTGGACATTTTTAATCTGTAGCTCTGCTCTAAAAGAACGTACGTACCTGGGCCCGCCTACTATTCTCGGAAACGTAAAAATTATTGGCTAGAAGTGTATCACAGCTCAGGAAAAAAAAAGCACCGAAATAAAGCACCGAAATGTGCGCTGCTTTTCGGTCTGGTTACTACCGTTTATGTCAGAACACACCGGTACCCATCCCTAGTTATGACAAATCAGACTATAAGGCAAAAAGAAAGTGCAGCTTTATGGTTTCATGGACAAAATAATTTCTGTGGCTGCGATATGATGAGCTAAATAACCAGGGCTGCACATAAGTGGTCCGCAGGTGCGTATTCTCTGTCAAAATAAAAAACACGCACAAGGGTTAGGGTTAAATTTAAAAACTGTACTTTTGAGTTAAAATATATATTTATAATTTTAATAAATGAAAAATATCGAACCGTGACACCAAAGTATCGAACCGAATCGTGAATTTTGTGTATCGTTGCACCCCTAATATATATATATATATATATATCTCATGGCATGGCAGCACAAGAACAAGTTCTGAGTACAAGATCCATTGAGGCTGGGGTCTATTACACCAGGCAAGACCCCAGGTGCAGGCTGTGTAAAGATGCCCCAGAGACAATCCAGCACATAACAGCAGGGTGCAAGATGCTAGCAGGCAAGGCATACATGGAACGCCATAACCAAGTGGCCGGCATAGTGTACAGGAACATCTGTGCCGAGTATAACCTGGAAGTCCCGAGGTCAAAATGGGAGATGACCCCAAGGGTGGTGGAGAATGACCGAGCTGAGATCCTGTGGGACTTCCAGATACAGACGGACAAAATGGTGGTGGCTAACCAACCGGACATAGTGGTGGTAGACAAACAGAAGAAGGCGGCCGTAGTGATCGATGTAGCGGTTCCGAATGACAGCAATATCAGGAAGAAGGACTGGGTATGAAAAAGGGACTTTGTTCCCACTGAAAGAAGAGGTAGTTTAGTCTATGATGCAAATGTTGAATGTTGAACTATAAATGTAAAGGCCTTTACACGCTAAGTGTGTTGCCAAAAAATGAGATGACATTCCAAATTTTTTAGATGCAAACAGAAAACACAAGGCATAAGGAGCAAAGCCTCGCCTTGCTTAGCCTTGATAGCATGAACCCTGATTTGAGCTATGTTTATTTACCTGTTTAACTCTGAATTCTTATCCATGAATGAAGTCATTTTAAGCATCTGATCCACTGAAAGAGTAATATCAACTGAGAGCTTGAATACTCATGTGCATTTTTCTACAGAAACTGAACACGGCTGGAAGATGTTTTAATCCAAATAGGAGCAGTTCACTTGCTGTGTGTGGCATGCAGATGTCATCTAGGGAAGGACGGATGTTGTTTTGCTGTGCTGTATTTTAATGTGAAGTGTACTTATTTATATTTTTATATTGCATGTACTGGTTATATTTTGTGCAGTGTTTTATTTAGATTGCATGTTTTGGTTATACCGTCAAATTGTCCTGGAGAGACTCCGCCTTTCCCCATTTTTACTAATTGGACACACCTGAGAGGAAAGGCAGTGTAATTTACAGAGTGCTGAGTGACACATAAGAGGGTTGGAGCTTGGCGTTCGAGGAGGACGGACAGCACCAGCGACGCGGAGCGAACAGGCGGACGGCAGTAGCAACGAGAGCCCAGCTTGTGCACTGCGGGAGAGCAGAGGCGGCGAGACAGCTGGTGCCGATTTGCAGTTTTAAAGAAGCGGCGGGCGGAGTTGAGAGCTCTGCCCACCCGGGGTAAGTCTTCGACTTATCCCCTTTTATTGAATGAAAATTGCCGAAAAGAATAGTGACTGCTGCTCCCTCCCTTTCTTCAGCGTACCAGGACGCGGAATGCGGGGAGGAAGGCGAGGACTCTGCTGGGTTTCCCTTTTACATCACTTCGCTGGACTTTTTTAGTTCTTTGTGACTTTTATATCGTGGCGGATGCCACTGGACTTTTAATGTTGTGTTTTATTGATTTTTATTGTGTTACCCCTTGGCCAAGGTTGTTTTAATTCATTTTACATTTTTAACTATTTAAATATAATAAATTATATTTTAATTATACAGATTTTATTCGTGTGCTTTCCCTTGGCGGCTCCACTGCTCTGTCCGTTTGGAGGAAGGTTTCCTTCCTTTAAAAAAAAAGACACTGTGGAAATAAAATCACTTTTGCTCCGTTACACATAGCCACAGGTTCCACACCCCATCCCCTGCCAGTTCTTCCTCAAACTTCTCTACCATTATAAGCGCACACTCCTTGAACTAACAGTCCCAGCACTTTGATGGTGGCATGTAAAATACTTCTGTAATACTTCTGGTATGAATGATGGTAACTAATGACTGACAAGAGGAATCAGAGAGACATTGTTGTCTGTGGGAGAATTCACAACAAGTGATGAATTTAAAATTATATAGCATTCATTAAGCTCTGGGGGAAGCCAAAGAGACTCATCATACCTGCTAAATTCAAGATTAAATAATAAGCAACAAATCATTACGGTAGCTGTGGTATTTGTGAAACTTTGGGCCCCCTAAACAGTAGTTAGTAATCACAAATTTGACAAATATTACTGTTTATAATAATAATGGATTGGATTTATATAGCGCTTTTCAAGGCACCCAAAGCGCTTTACAATGCCACTATTCATTCACTCTCACATTCACACACTGGTGAAGGCAAACTACAGTTGTAGCAGCCTCATGCATGATTTAACAATATTCCCCCACCTTTGCTTCCATATTATTTCAAATTCCAGATACATTCCACAGAGTATGCATTTTGGCTATATGCTGATATGATCAGTTTAATTTGATCACATTTATTTACCCCTTATTTAATGAGGGATAAAAAAAAAATCTATAGTCAAGAATATACATATTTGTGGAGGCGTCATGACATAAATAGCAGAATATATATGCCTTTTAAAACCAAGGGTAAGCATCTTTGAGCCTTGCTTCACTGATCCCCAGTCCAGTCCTATAAACTGTTACTGTACTTTAACTGAGTTGCAGTATTGTATATATTGACAGAGCTTTTTGACCATAAAGTACTTCAAAGTTAAATATTAACATTGCTCAAACATGGAGAAGAACTAAGAGTTACTCGCTAAAGAAAAACGTTGGGAACAAAATCAGCTGAAACATTAAGTGAGCTTAATATTGCTAGGACATCCTTGCATAATTTGATAATGCGAAAGGCTGAAAGAGATGTCCTTTTTGCCAGAAAACGTCTTTTTGAATCAGCTAATAAGCCTAACCGCTTTCTGGCTTGTCTTGCATGGAATACTCCATCAAGTTCTTTTATCACAGCTATTGTGGATGTGAATGGTGAAAGGCAAGTAGGAAACAGTCAGATTAATAAGTGCTTTAGAGCAGCGGTCCCCAACCCCCGGGCCTCGGACCAGTACCGGTCCGTGAGTCGTTTGGTACCGGGCTGCGAGAGTTGAGGCTCAGGTGTGAAATGTATGGTTTTCAGGGTTTTTATCGGTTTTCAGCGTTATTTTGTTATCGTTTTTATCGTTAACTTGGTTTTCCTGGGTCTTTTCAGGTGTGTTATCAATAAATCTCCTTTTTTTCGGTACCGGTACTAGTTTTATTTTGTTGTATTTATCCGTGACACCTTAAGGCCGGTCCGTGAAAATAATGTCGGGCAAAAAAGGTTGGAGACCACTGCTTTAGAGAATTCTATACAAATTTATACCAGTCTGAGATGGACATAACAAGGCTTAACTCAGGCTTTTTCCTAAATGACTTAGTATTCCCTCAGCTCTCTGAAGATCAGGTTAGCCTGCTGGAGTCACCCATAACATTGATGGAGGTGGATAAAGCTATAGCTGCACTCCAGTCAGGGAAATGTCCTGGGGCAGATGGCTTCCCAGTAGAATTTTTTAAGGTAATGAAAGTGAAGTTAAATAGTTTATTATTAAGGGTTTTTAATAAAGCATTTGAAGAATCGAAACTCCCAGAATCTATGTACCAGGCTAATATAACATTGATAGCTAAAAAAGATAAAAATCCGGAGTCATGCTCATCTTACAGGCCTATTAGCCTTCTTGGTGTTGATAATAAAATACTTTCAAAGACACTGGCTCTTAGGCTAGAAAAAGTAATGTGCTCTATTGTGGATGTTGACCAGACAGGTTTTATTAAGGGGGGGAATTCTTATAACAATACTCGACGCCAATGTTCCCTCTAAATTTTCATGTGTCTGAGCGAACCCACAAACTCCCTGAGTGGTCCCTTGGACCACTGTGAGCAACAGCAGACGTGTGCACTTTGGGCACGCCAACATCGAATCCATCCAAGTTACATGGTTTATTAAAATAATCAAATTACAGCATTTACATTTATGTTAGACTACTTTTAATTAAGTGCTTTAGCCCACATACAATGAAAATTTAAAAAAAAATCTTGTTCATGAACTGTGTAGTATGTTAACACTATTGGAAGTAAAAATAACTTGAACTCCAATTTTGTAAACACAACTTTCTTTCTTTTTATAAAGCTCTGACTTGTATTATGAGTCTGTGGTCTGGGAGAGAGTCCTGTAACTCTCTGTCTGCAAAATACAGTATATAATGATACAATGCTGGGCAATTAATTATATAGTTACTTCTTCAAAAAAGTAACTATATAATTACTTATGCAAGAGTTATGCAAAAAAACCAAAGTTTTTTGCAGCTGTTTACCAAAAAATGCAGCCAAGGCGTTTTTTAAAATAAGCATTTCAAACTACTTACAGAACAATCAGGTGTTCTGCATCAAATTTGATGCCACATAAATTATTTGTGCCACTCCAAAAAATAATTTCTGTCCATGTAACAGTGCGGCCCTTAGCAGCTGGAAACACAGTGAGATGGACCAAGGCAAGTGTAGTGAGAAAGAGTTTGGTGCAGTGAGATGAGTACCTGCTTTCAGTACCAGAAGGGCCAGGTTCGAATCCTGCTCAGGGCAAGTGTAGTGGAACAAAAAAAAGCATTTATTTGCTATACAGCTGTCCTTACAACAATTAATTTGTCAAGCTTCTTCACAGCACAAAAATCCACACTCTAATGACAACTGGCAGCCTTAAATATGTGCAGCTGTCACAGACTTAACCATTATTCCACTCAGGTAAATTCTTAAATCCCAACCTTCCACCACAGTATACAATATATCAATAAGAATAAATAAATACATAAATACATTTTCACATTTACATATTAATAAATATTTCACACTTTAATGATACACCAAACCCAATATTATAAAAACCCAGAAACCCAAGCACAAAAAGATTCACCACACTCTCTTTACCAATGGTCTCTCCCGGAACCTTTAAATGGTGTCTGGACCCCCGGGGAAACATTTGCCCAAACACCTTGAAGAGGACACAGGCAAGAAAGGTGAGTAATCATTATCTTACAAACACCTATTTGCACCACTTTTATCCCTAGATTTCACACACAAATTTGCATTAGTTTTCCTTACTGGTAAACCTTGATCACAACCACCATTCTTCTCTCCTGACAGACAACCACCACATTCCTTGATGAGGAGCAGCTGTGCCGGATCTGAAATAAGGCTACCAACTGATTTTAAAATTCCCAATAAATAGTCAATAAATATTTAAACTTCTTGTGTGTGCAAATCCAAAGTGCCATGCTAAATAAAGTGCTTGATAAGGTGCTTTTAATAAAGTGAAAGGTGTGCTCTAAAGTGCTATACAGATAATATAAATAAATATAGTAAGGGAGTCCTCTTCCTTACAGTCCACTATGAGATAAAGGAGAACATCACAAGCCTGATACCTGCAGGCCTGACAACAGGAGATGTATCACTCAATGAATGCGGCAATATTAATGATAATACTTAAATGTACAGAAATATACAGTTGGTTTAAATAATAATGGATTGCATTCATATAGTGCTTTATGAGACCATCAAAGTGCTTTACAATTCCACTTTATAATTCCCCTCTGGCCATCACCAGTAGATGGTAGGTGAAGTGTCTTGCCCATGGACACAACGACCGAGAGTGTCCGAGCCGTGGCTCGAACCAGCAACCTTCTGATTACAAGGCAAACTGCCAACTTTTGAGCCACGATCGCCCTAAATAACAATAATAATATGTCTGTGAAGGTTCTGAGTCATCCAGGTCATCGTAGTCAAAGGAGCTTGCAAAGAAAAGCGTCTGGACTTCTTTAAGTTGCTTGAAGACATTTCACCTCTCATCCGAGAAGCTTCTTCAGTTCTAAGGTCAAATGGTGGAGAGTCCCAGATATAAACCTAGTGGGAGTAACCCCCCACAGAGGGACAAAAGGACCCCCTGATGATCCTCTAATCGCCTGAGCCAAGGTGTGAAACTGGGTGTGGGTCCCAATCAGCCAGAGTTTCGGGTGTGTTCATTGTGAAACCTGGCCCCACCTTATCATGCGAATTCCTGAGGTCAGATGGCCCAGGATGTGAGTGGGCGTTAAGGCGTCTGGGAAGGGATCTCAAAACTGGATTATAGATGGCAGAGAGTTGGTGTCGTAAACCCCCGCCTCTGTTCAAAGATGGTCGCTCACAGTGGACATAGATGGCTTCTTTCACTCTTTCAAACCATCTGCCCTCTCTGTCCAAAATGTGAACATTGGCATCCTCCAAAGAGTGTCCTTTATCCTTAAGATGCAGATGGACTGCTGAGTCTTGTCCTGTGGAGGTGGCTCTTCTGTGTTGTGCCATGCGCTTGTGAAGTGGCTGTTTGGTCTCTCCAATGTAGAGGTCTGGGCATTCCTCGCTGCACTGTACAGCATACGCCACATTGTTAAGTCTGTGTTTTGGCGTTTTGTCTTTCGGGTGAACCAGTTTTTGTCTGAGCGTGTTGCTGGGTCTGAAATACACCGGGATGTCATGCTTGGAGAAAACTCTCCTGAGTTTTTCTGATACACCGGCTACATAGGGGATGACAATGTTGTTGCGTCTGTCCTTCTTATCCTCCCTTGCTGGTGTCTGGTCTTCTTTTCTGTGCCTCTTTGCTGACTTTAAGAACGCCCATTTAGGATAGCCGCATGTTTTGAGTGCTTCCTTTACATGTGTGTGTTCCTTCTTTTTTCCTTCAGGCTTAGAGGGAACATGTTCTGCCCGGTGGTGTAGGGTCCTAATTACTCCAAGTTTGTGTTCCAAAGGGTGATGGGAGTCAAAGAGGAGGTACTGGTCCGTGTGTGTGGGCTTCCAGTAAACTTCGATGTTGAGTTTTCCGTTCTCTTCAATGTGCACAGTGCTGTCCAGGAAAGGCAAACAGTTGTCCTTTGTGTCTTCCCTGGTGAACTTGATGTTTTTATCCACAGCGTTAATGTGCGCAGTGAAGGATTCCACTTCTTGTGTCTTGATTTTGACCCAGGTGTCATCCACATATCTGTACCAGTGGCTGGGTGCTCTTTCAAAGGAAGAGTACCCAGCCACCAGACAACAATAATAATAATAATTATTATTTGATGTAAAAAAAGTTTATACGAATCATTTTATATATTTTTCCATAGCATTACATTTGAATTTAACAGTTCAATCTTTCAAATAATGGACAAATATTTGTGAAATTATGATGCATTTGTGAATGTATTTTAACAATCTAAATATGCATATGTACAGACAGATACTTTTAAAAAAACAAGAAAATTATGTTTTATTACATTTACAGTGATTTTATGTTAATTTACATTTGACATGTTAAATCACAGTCTATTTATGTGAATTTAATGATATTCTAGAACAGTGGTTTTTAACCTGGGTTCGATCGAACCCTAGGGGTTCGGTGAGTCTGTCTCGGGGGTTCGGCAGAGCTTCCACCGTGACAGGCACGGCTCATTTTGTGCACCAATAAAAAACATATCTATGTCTTGAATTTGAAAAAAATCATATTTTATTTTTCACTAAAGAGGGGTTCAGTGAATGCGCATATGAAACTGGTGGAGTTCGGTACCTCCAACAAGGTTAAGAACTACTGTTCTAGAAGAACAGTACAAAACTGTAAAATACACAGTAAAATACTTTTATATCATGATTTTTTTTTTTTTTACAGTGTGGAACAGTCGAGACAATTGCAGCTAGCACATCATAGGACACCAGGCAGAATTCTTTGTGTGATCTCGTGCACGAGGGAGATGACCGAGATGAGCGCTACCGCTCGAACCCCAGTCACTCTCAGTCAGCGCCCCGTAGCACTGCTCTTTATTGTGGTTACATGAATATGCATAGTCTCATTAACATATGACATCTCAAAAGGAATATACGTGAACAAAGAGTACCAGTCTGTGTATGTATATGTATGTATGTATGTGTGTGTGTGTGTGTGTGTGTGGGGGGGGGGGGGTTATGTGTGTATGTGGGTCAAGATATGACCCTGTGATTGCCTCCTTAAAAAAACGGTGCCAGGAGTCCAGCGGTCCACCTAAAGAAAGGGCTCTTGTACTCAAACAGATACACAGTAGGTGTCCTCCCATACTATATAGGCAAGGCAAGTTTATTTATATATAGCACAATTCAACAAGGTGATTCAAAGTGCTTTACAGAGACATTAAAAAACAAAAACAAATAAAAAGCATGATTTAAAATTGATTAAAAAAACCTTTTTGAAATTTAAGCTTAAAAGTGTGGATTTGGTGTTTTATTCAAATGCAGCTGAGAACAGGTAAGTCTTCAACCTGGGTTTAAATAAACTGTGTGAAACTGAGTGTTTCAGCTGATCTGAGGCTTTCTGAGAGTTTGTTCCAGATATATGGAGCATAAAACCTGAATGCAGCTTCTCCATGTCGGGTTCTGACTCTGGGAACTGATAAAAAACCGGATCCAGATGACCTGAGGGATCTGGAAGGTTCATACTGGGTCAGGAGGTCACTGATGTATTTTGGTCCTAAACCACTCAGTGCTTTATAGACCAGCATCAGAACTTTAAAGTCTATCCTCTGACGGACAGACAGCCAGTGTAAAGACCTCAGAGCTGGACTGATGTGGTCCACTTTTTTGGTCTTAGTGAGACCTTAGTGAGAGTTCTGAATGAGCTGTAGTTGTCTGACTGATTTTTTAGGTAGACCTGTAAAGATGCTGTTACAGTAGTCAAGCCTACTAAAGATGAATGCATGGACTAGTTTTTCCAGGTCCTGTTGAGACATCAGATCTTTTATCCTTGAAATATTCTTGAGGTGATAGTAAGCTGATTTTGTTATTGTCTTAATGCGTTTTTCTAAGTTTAGGTCTGCATCCATCACTACACCCAAATTTCTCACCTGGTTTGTGGTTTTTAGGTGTATAGATTGAAGTTCTCTGGTGACCTGTAATTGTTTTTCTTTGGCACCAAAGACTATTACTTCAGTTTTGTTTTTGTTTAGCTGGAGAAAATTGTGGCACAACCAATCATTAATTTCCTCAATGCATTTACCAAGAGCCTGTACAGGGCCTTGGTCTCCTGGTGACATTGTGATATATATTTGTGTGTCATCTGCATAGCTGTGGTAGTTTATTTTGTTGTTCTTTATAATCTGTGAAAGTGGGAGCATCTAAATGTTAAACAGAAGGGGTCCCAAGATGGAACCTTGGGGAACTCCACATGTGATACTTGTCTGCTCAGATGTGAAGTTACCTATTGATACAAAGTATTTCCTGTTTTCTACGTATGTTTTGAACCAGTTTAGTACAGTTCCTGAAAGACCTGCCCAGTTCTCCAGTCGTTTGAGTAATATGTTGTGGTCAGCTGTATCAAATGCTGCACTGAGATCCAGTAAAACTAAGACTGACATTGTTCCACTGTCTGTATTCAGACATATGTCATTAAACACTTTGGTCAGAGAGGTTTCAGTGCTGTGGTTCTGTCTAAAACCTGACTGGAAGGCACCGTAGCAGTTATTCTGTTTTAAGAAGTAACTGAGCTGTTGAGAAACTGCTTTTTCAATGATCTTACTTAAAAATGGGAGATTTGAGATCGGCCTGTAGTTGTTTATTTGTGTCTTGTCAAGATTGTCCTTTTTCAGTATAGGTTTGATTACAGCAGTTTTTAGTGGTTCTGGAAACACACCTGACATTAAAGAAAAGTTGACGATCTGTAACAGGTCTGACTCCAAAGTCTTTGAGACCTTTTTGAAAAAACTTGTTGGCAGGACATCTAAACAGCAGGAGGAGGAGTTCAGTTGACCTAAGATGTCCTCCAGGTCTTTGCTGTTAATAGGGTAAAACCGTTTGATGGTGTTTAAACAGTTTTTCGGTGGACACAGTACATATCCTGAATCTGCTGTTGATGTACCAATTGCTTGTCTAATCTTTTGGATTTTTTCTGTGAAGAATTTGGCAAAGTCATTGCAGGCCATGGTCGAATGAAGTTCAGCTGCCACTGACACAGGAGGGTTTGTTAGCCTGTCAACTGTAGAAAATAAGACCCGAGCATTATGGCTGTTTTTGGTGATGATGTCAGAGAAGTAGGACCTTCTTGCACTCCTCAGCTGTAAATTATAATTGCGAAGTTTCTCTTTATAAATGTCATAATGAACCTGGAGGTTTGTTTTTCTCTATCTGCGCTCAGCTTTCCTACACTGTCTTTTTTCATTTTTCACTAGTGTGGAGTTTCTCCATGGAGACTTTTTTCTTCCAGAGATAACCTTCACCTTAATGGGAGCAATAGTGTCCATAACATTTAACATTTTAGCATTGAAGATATTGATGAGCTCATTGACTGAACCTCTGGACAGGTCAGGTGTTAATGGAAGACCTGGTTAAAGATCTCACTACAGTATTCAGTTATACACAGTTTTGTGATCACTGCTGTTGATATATTTGTGTGGGCTGAGATTTTACTTTCAAAGAAAACACAGTAATGATCAGACAGGCCCACATCAGACACAGTAACCTTTGAAATGCTCAGGCCCTTGGAAATCAGTAGGTCAAGAGTGTGTCCTCTATTATGTGTGGCCTCTGTTACATGCTGAGTCAGCTCAAAATTGCCCAGAGTGTTACTCAGGTCTTTAGTCCCTTTGCCCTGAGGGTTGTCCACATGGATGTTAAAATCCCCAACAATAATTACACAGTCGAAATCAACACAGATCACAGACAGCAGTTCACTGAGGTCATTAAAAAAGTCTGTGCAGTGTTTGGGAGGCCTGTAAACATTAAGAAACACAACTTTGGATGGGGCCTTCAGCTGTAAAGCCACATATTCAAAAGACTGAAAACTTCCAGGAGATAGCTGCTTACATTGAAATGATTCATTAAATAAGACAGCAACCCCCCCTCCTCTCCTGCTCACCCTGGCCTCACTGATAAAACTGTAGTTAGGAGGGGTCGTCTCGATGAGAACAGCTCCACTGTTACTTTGGTCCAACCAAGTTTCAGTTAAAAACATAAAATCAAGGCTGTGCTCAGTGATTAAATCATTAATTAAAAATGTTTTCCCAGCTAAAGATCTAGGGCAGCACGGTGGCACGGTGGTTAGCACTGTTGCCGCACAGCAAGAAGGTCCTGAGTTCAATTCCAACATCAGGCCGGGGTCTTTCTGTGTGGAGTTTGCATGTTCTCCCCGTGTCTGCGTGGGTTCCCTCCGGGTACTCTGGCTTCCTCCCACCGTCCAAAGACATGCAGCTTGTGGGGATAGGTTAATTGGCTAACCCAAATTGTCACTAGGTGTGAATGTGCAAATGAATGTGAGTGCGAATGGTTGTTTGTCCCTGTGTGTTAGCCTTGCGACAGACTGGCGACCTGTCCAGGGTGTACCCCGCCTCTCGCCCTATGACAGCTGGGATAGGCTCCAGCGCCCCCCGCGACCCTGAAAAGGATAAGCGGAAGTGAATGGATGGATGGACAGCTAAAGATCTAACGTTTAATAAAGCCAGCTTAAGTGTTTTAGAGGTATTATTTGTCCCCTCGTGTTTGGGAGCAGTCTGTGGCACACAAGGTATGTTTACTATGTTTAAAGGTCTTTTAGAGTGCAGCTCTCTGTTTTTTGACCAGGCCACATGTCTCCTTCTGTCACCTAAAAGTACAGAAATTTTAAAACCTTCTAGTAAACAGGGTCCCAGCTTCTCCTGGGAAAAGTCACCACTGCCATAATCACACATCAGACTGCGGAGACAGAGCATGAAGGTGGTAAGGAGGAACTAAGGGGGGCGAGGCTGGGCAATGTGACTTCGATTGCTCTGTTGAGGATGGGGCTCGATGGCAAACCTTTGGCTGCTCGGGTGGGGGGTTTATGGGGGACAAAAAGGGATTGGGCCGGGGGGGAGATCTGATCCCAGCATTGACCCGCTCCATCATCTTCTCAGTGAATTTCAGGTGTGGGGAGGAGGGAGAAAGGGAGGTGGAGGAGGGTGATGGCCTGTCAGGGGTTTGGGGGACTGGGGAAGATCGTGGTCCCTTGTCCTGGTCCTGGTCCTGGTCGTTGGTGTTGTTGAGAGAGTTGGAGGCAAATAGGGAACCCTCTTCTTGCCTCAGATGTCTCTCCTTTCTGAGGCTCTTCCCGGGTGGGGGCAGATGAGGCTCCTCCTCAAGGTTTCTGCAGGGCTTTGTCTGTTCTTGGAGTACTGTTTGTTCCTCTTTATGAGATAACTC
Source organism: Maylandia zebra (assembly GCF_041146795.1). Lineage (NCBI taxonomy): Eukaryota > Metazoa > Chordata > Actinopteri > Cichliformes > Cichlidae > Maylandia > Maylandia zebra. The sequence continues at coordinate 38,882,111 of NC_135169.1, read as the reverse complement.
CTCATTTATCTCAGTCTTGGCACCAAGCACAGATGGATGACGTATGGAATAAAACAAGTTGGAGGTGAACAGTTTCACCCCTGACTTGTTAAAATTAAATCATTTGCTTTAAACAGATGCCTGCGTTCCCAAAAAATATTAAAATTGTTTATGAAAAATTGAGTGGTCAGTACATGCTGATATAAGGCATTTATTCAGTGCAAACAACCTGCTGAATCTCTCGTCTCCTCCTCTGACGGGCGGTACAGGTCCACTGATGAATACAGCTGCATTCAGAGAGTTTACAGTATTTAATAATCCAGTAAAGTCCCGTCTCAGAACCTCCGACTGTTGTTTGGACACATTGTTTGATCCTGTATGCAGAACAATGTTTGTCACAGTTGGATATTCATCTGCAATTTGAAGAATTCTCTCCTTCAGGTTGTTGACCATATCCTTAGGAAAGCAGAGGACTTTAGTGTTCTTACCGCACATCCTTTGTACATCCTTTACAGCAGAGTCACCCACAATCAGAGTTTCAGGCAGAGCCTTTAGCTTTCCCTGTGGCCTTTTACTTTTCAACAGATATTCAGACCTTACTTTGCTACTTTTAGATGGATGGTTGTCCGATATTTATTTATTTATTTATTTTTTTGTTTCACACATGGTACAGCAGTAATGCATTCCCATACACAACCTTCCTTTCAATTAAAGTAACACTGTTTCCATGCATGAAAAGGAGCAGGAAGAAGAATAAATTCTTATTGATACCTGCCCCCTATCTGTGGTAATACAAGTAGGCAACCAAAATTACACTATGACAATTTTCTGCACATAACAAAACAAAACAAAGCAAACAGAACAATATACTCAACAATGAACAATACCACTAAGTATCAAACTAAAAGGACCATTTTTCTACAATTAAATTCTATTCTTTTCAACTTCTTCATCTTGGTTTATCATTTTATTCTTATAGCAGATTTTAAATTGAGAAACATTTATACAACACTTAAGATGATCACTGAGAGAATTCCAGTTTCTAATGCCTATGACTGTTGGACACATTTGCCTTTGTGTGGTTCGAGCAAACCGGTGCTTAAAATAAAACTTCCTTCTGCCATCCCCATTCTCTGAACACAATACAAATAAACTTTGTAACTTAAGAGGTAGTGTTTTAATTTTTGCCCTAAACATAATAGTTAAAGTCTGTAATTTCACTATGTCTTCTAGTTTTAACAATTTAGATTTTATAAACAAACTATTAGTATGTTCTCTATATTTAACATTATGCATAATTCGAAGCGCTCTCTTCTGTAATAAATATAATGGTTTCATATTAGTCACGTATGTATTCCCCCATACTTCAACACAATAGCTCAGATAGGGTAGAAACAATGAAAAATATAATATTCTCATTGTCTTGTAATCTAATATATGTCTAACATTACCCAGGATATAAATACTTTTAGCCAACTTTTTTTTAACATGTTCAATATGTGATTTCCATGTTAACTTGTCGTCCACTATTACACCCAGAAAACGGAATTCTGTCACTCTTTCAATTAATACTCCCTGTACAGATAATGCTATCTCTTCCTCCTTTACACGGTTTCCGAATATCATAAACTTTGTTTTTTCCAGATTCAGTGATAACTCATTTACATCAAACCATTTTTTAATTTTTTTCATTTCAATAACCATAATTTTAGCCAATTCTTTCAAGTTCTCTCCGGAACAATAAAAATTTGTATCGTCTGCAAACAAAACAAAATTCAACATTTTTGACACATCACAAATGTCATTTATATATAAATTAAAACGTTTTGGTCCTAAAACAGAACCTTGAGGGACCCCACATTCTATTTTCATTCTATCAGATGAATTGCCTAAACACTGCACATACTGAAACCTATTACCGGTATCTAAATAGCTGCTTAACCAGTTCAATACTATTCCTCTCAAACCATAAGTTCTTAACTTAGAAATCAAGATGGAGTGTTGCAGAGTGTCAAAAGCTTTTCTTAAATCAATGAATACCCCTATAGTATATTTATTATGATGTGTTGCTGATGAAATGTCTTCAATAGTATTCATTAATGCTATTGCTGTTGATCTGTTCCGTCGAAATCCGTACTGACTTTCGCTTAACAGTTGATGTTTTTCAATGAAACTATCAAATCTTTGTGCAAAGAGTTTTTCAAGCACTTTAGAAAACTGTGATAGCAATGATATTGGTCTATAATTATTAAAACTATGTCTGTCTCCCGATTTATAAAGAGGGATAACTTTTGCCACTTTCATTCGGTCAGGAAATACACCCGAATAAAATGAGAGATTAAAAATATAACAGAGAGGTCTGGTTATACAATCCAAGGTCTTTTTTACAATGACCATGTCTAACCCATCACAGTCAGTGGATGTCTTGTTTTTAGATTCTGCTACAATAGCTATGATTTCTTTTTCAGTGATTTCCCCTAAAAACATAGACCGTACCACTCTGCTGTCTCCTTTCCATTCCGAATCATCCTGTTTTCTAACTAAGTTTGCCAGGTTAGGCCCAATATTTACAAAAAAAGAATTAAATTCATTTACCACTTCATTCATATCACGTACGACCTTATTTTTCTTATTAAAGTAAGTAGGTACATTTAAAGATGTATTTTTTATTACCCAATACGTTTTTTAAGATATTCCACGTACCCTTAACATTATTTTTGTTTTTGTAAAATAATTTATTATAATACTCTTTCTTAGCCTTTCTGATAATTAATACTAACTTATTTTTATAATCTTTATATTTCATTTCAGCAGGCTTTGTTCTAAGTTTTATATAATCTCTATACAATTTATTTTTCTTTTTACATGCATTTTCTAGTCCTTTTGTCATCCATGGTTTACCAGTAGTTTTCTTTTTCTTTTGCTTATATAATACCAGTGGACAGTGATTTTCATACAAAACCAAATAAGTATTTAAGAATGCCTCGTATGCAGCATTAACGTCATTTACATAAACCTCATTCCAATCTTCTTTCATAAGATCTTGCCTGAACTCATTTATTGCATCATCATTTCTAATTCTTATATATCTGTCCACACACACTTCCTCCTTTTGTGTCATTTTATAATCTAAAGTAACAAAAACAGGTAAATGATCACTTATGTCATTTATGACAAGTCCACTTATAATGTTGCTTTCCAAGCAATTAATGAAAATGTGATCGATTAAAGTAGCTGACTTTTCAGTTATTCTACTAGGTTTAGTAATCAGAGGGTAAAACCCTCTTCCAAATAATAACTCAAAAAAATCTGATGATGCCTTATGATTGGACATTTAAAAAAAATCAATATTATAATCACCGCAAATACATAATGTCTTATTTCCCTTTACCTTGTTCAATAAATCTTCTACTACATCTGTGAATGTTTGTATCAGTGTCCCAGGCCTTCTATACATACAAGTAACAATTATATTACTCTTTCTTTCCCTTTCTATTTCTACTGTCACACACTCCATTAAATCATCAATAGCCACAGACATATATTCAACCTGTTTACATTTCAAATCACTATCAACAAAAAGTGCCACACCTCCTGCCTTCTTATTAGATCTATTTATATGATGTAATTCATACCCATCAATGTGAAAGTCCCAACCCCTTTCCTCATCTATCCATGTTTCTGATAGTGCTATCACTTTAAACTTGCCTTTCAGACTATTCAAAAAATCATAGATCAGAACAAAACTTTTATAGAGACTTCTACAGTTGAAATGAATTAATGAAAATGTATTGCCTAGGTCAACATTATCCCTAAATTGATTCTCAGTATAATACTCGCATGTAACATTAATTGCATTAAGCACATTCCTTTCTGGATCGATATTATTTTCAAAATCATGTAATTTGTAATCCGAATCTTCAGTCATTGTGATTGAGTATTCTTTGAATGTCTGTTATCCTTATGACATACCCAAGTATTTCACAACATATTTTGAAAAACCACTCATAGCTATACAGTTCTTTCCGATCCATACATAACTGCGGCTCAGATCTATATCTCGTCTTCGCACATAATTGTAACACCGTCGGTCCCAGTTCCATATCCACCTGCAGCTTCACAGTAATACTCTTCCAGTCTACTGTCTCATACCTTGCCATTTCCCCCCTCCTACAGTCAGAAATAGTGTCTTTCATTGAATAAGTTCGGCTAGTTGTTAGCAAACACATCATAACAGACCTTCTGCCGTCTGACCGCAACAGTGTAATCATCCCCCGTAGTTGTCCAAATCATGAAGATCCAGGGTCCCTTTATAGTGGAGCAAATCTGTTCTGCAGTTTCACATTCAGTGGTTTTGAGGTTTGTTGTTAACCTTCCTATTCACGGTTGTCCAGTCCTGTTTCCTCTCGTATACAGGGGTAGAAGAGCTTCTCTGTCTCGTAGGAAGTGAAGGCCAGTCGGTTTCAGAGATTTCAGCTCGCTGTGCTCTGCCCGTGATACGTCCTCCCCCTTCCAGGAGACATGATTTATGTCTTGGTTTTGCACCAAGACAGTCCAAGGGGGGATTATCACTTGAGGATTTATAATAATGCACAGAGTCTACTTTCTTGGTCATGTTATCTGTGCTCCTTAGCTGTGTACTAGCTTGCTCATCGCCATTTTTTTGAATCAAAGGCAAGGTTGTTTCATTTCCACACAGTCCATTTACCTCCACGTTTACTTCTAAGCGATGAATTTTTGTCTCCAGTACTACAATCTTCTGCAGGAGGCTGTGGTAGTCATCTGTGGAGAGGGAAGGCATCTTGTTGCTAGTTAGCCTAGTGGTTAGCACCTTTCCAGGCTATTGAGGCTGTTTGGTGCCCAGACGATGTAATCAGGCTTCAGCTGTGTGTAGGCCACAGACACAGGGAGCGCTGACGATAAGGTAACTATAAAAATGTTGCTGTTTCTGTTAAGAACACTTTAGTCCTAGTCCTAGATAGTCAGTCCTTTAGGCTGGGAGGAGGTGCTGGCCGTCAGACTGGGGTCTGGGATGCGGGGCCTCCCTGCTACTGCAGATAAGGAGGTGGTCCGCTTGCCTCCACCCCAGAGAGAAGGGTTACATCTCCTGGGTATAGCTGCGGCTTGCCCCTCTGAGGGCGGGGATACCTGGACCTGGGATATAGAGTATGTTTGGGGAGTGCGACTGTCTGTGCAGTGTCTATTTGTGTCTGTCTACACGTTGGGTGAGTGCCGAGTATTTGGTTGTGCATATGGGGTGGGAATGCACGTCTGTGTCCGCGTGTGCCTGTTCGTCTGTGTCTATATGTCAGGTTGGGTCTTAGACTCAACCTCTCTGGGTACATCTCAGGCCCTCTAAAGTACGGAGGCCTATCTCCCCTCACCACACTCCCTGCCGGTGGCTGATGCCCTCAGACGTTGGTGTGTTGGTGGTCCTTGTCGTCTGGGGCTGGGCGCTCATGTATGTACCAGCTCACTCCTGGCGCCTGTGGCCCGGCTGGGCTCCTTCCGGGGGGTGGGATGCCCTCAGGCCTCTGGCCTCTGGGCCTGAAGCTCGGTCCTCTCTGGCACAGCTGGCTTCCGGCAGAGCTCGCGGGCACGCCACTGCAACCCCCTCTGGCCTCTGCTCCGTAGCTGCCGGGTGACCTCTCCTTTGGGGCTCTACTCAGCTCTTCCCAGGAGGGTGGCACGGTTCCCCCCCCTTTGGTGGTCCTCCTCGGGTCCTTGTACTCTGGGGCCTCTGGATATCTGGGGCCTGGATCTCCTCCATACCTGCTTCATACCCTGGTGGACGGGGCTATGGCTCCCAATACTCCCTAGCAGATCGTTACATGGAGAAACCTTTGGAATACAAGCATGCTGATCCACACAGGTATGCACACAGGTGTACACACGGGTGTTCACAGACGCAGACTACACCTTTCTTGGCTGCTGCCTCAAAGCACATTGTGCGCTGTCTATCTTGCGTGCTGCACAATATCGTTTATTATTTAGTATCTACTGATATCTACTGCTAGCTAGTTTATTGTGATGGTGCTGTTTTTTTATTATGTTGCTCTTTTTTTTGTTTGCTTTCTCTTCAGTTTTTTTTTCTTTTTTTATTATGTTGCTCTTTGTTGTTTGCTTTCTCTTCTGTTTTTTTTCTCCATACAGGTGATCCAGGTGTTTTGTTTGTTTTTCTTTTTCTTTTTCTTTCTTCCCCCCATTTCTCACCGTCTCTTCTCCCCTTTGGTTTTCTTTCTCTCCCTCTCTTTCTTTCATTCTTTCTCCCTGTCCTATCCCCCAGTCATGTCTGTCCCATTTGTAGCAACAGAATATAAAATAAATTCATAATTATAATAAAGGTCAATCAAATGGACAAAAAAAAAAAAAAGAACACTTTAGTCCTAATGATCTATAAGTGTCCAGAAGCTATCGCAGGTAAGCTCATATGGGGAAAATATCAGCATGAAAATCAATAAAAATCAACAAAAGAAGCAAAGCATTTAAAGAGCAAAGAGAGGAAGCGTCCACACTCACAAAACGGGGACGAGCAAAAAATAGAACGAGAAGGTACGACCTCTCTTGGACATTTGTTGTATGCCAGAACACTCTGGAAAGCACACAGAGTGCAGACTACTAAGGATGAGACATTCTATCAATATACAATCGATTATATATTTCTAAGCATTATTGATTATATGTTTCTAAGTACAAATGACAACCATAAAATATCACTATAACATGTGTAGTGATTTATTGAAAGATGTACAAACCTAAAAAGAAATACAGTATATGAGGCAAAAAGATGTACATTGAGCTTGAAAATCAATGTCTGGTATGACAACAACAGAACCTAAATTTCTCTTAGCCGAGTTTTCCGGAAATTTCATTAAGTAGTCTTTAAGTCGTCTTTAGGAATTTTTCTTGAGGTATTTTTCTTGAGATTTTTCTTGAGATATATACAATGGCAAATATAAATTGCGATAAATGTCGAGCCTTTCATTAACAGATTATGAATGAAAATTAAAATATAAGCATCTTGATGACAGACTTAGCAACACAAGTTAACATTGATATAGGTTTATAGAAAAAAGGAATAACAATTTGTTAGTGGCAATTAGTTCAGCCACTGATTTTGTCTAATCCTGATTATTGCCCAGTATGGCCTGGTGGTACAATGGAACAGATTAAGAAATTGCAAATGGTACAAAACAGAGCAGCATGAATGAACTAATATTGTCAGAATGCATACATGTCTTAATTGGTTGATTGTAAAATACAGATTGATTTATTCTTTGTATTTATTAGAAATATTATTATTACAAAGAGTCCAGTCATTTTGTATAAAAAAATAGATTTCAGTATAGATAGATATGAATACTCTACAAGAAGATTTTTATTATCCAAAGCAAGAACCAGTTAAATCAATGAACAGTTTTGTACAGGTCTGTGGAAGAATGGAGCTTACCAAAACAGATAATACAAGATTCCAGTTAAACTGGCTTACAAAAACCCCTTAAAAATATATTTATTTTGTTTCACTTTTGACAACTGTTAAAAATGACAACATGAATTTGAAATATTGTTTGTGTGGCTGTAGTAATGATTTGGTTTTATTTCATAAAACAACAAACCTAATAAACAAAATTTCCATGGTTCTGGTTCATTATGACTCAGCATTTTCAGTTTCTTGATATTTTGATATTATTCTATATGATTTATGCTCTGATTCTCTAGTTGTGCTGTTTTGATTACTACTATTTTATGTTTCAGTTCAATTCTGGTTAAGAGTTTAGTTAGGTAGAGTTAGGTTTTGTTCTTGTGCCCTTGTGTTTAGTGCAGGTTTAGTTCAGTGTCAAGTCTGTGCTTGTCATGTTTCCTGTTTTACTTTGAAAGCCTGTCTCGTTTCAGTGTGTCTAGTTTTGTTTCCCTTGTCTCGTTAGCTCTAATTTCTCCCAGCTGTGTTTCCCTCCTGTCTCCAATTCCCTGCTTACTCCACTGTGTATTTAAGCCCTGCGTTTGCCTTTGCCCTTTATCGTATTGTGCTCTCATTTTGCTGTGTGGTCTTGTTATGGTCCTGGTTGTTTTTTCTAGTTTTTGTTTCTCCAGTCCAGTCAAGTCTAGTTTCGTGTTTGAGGTTTTGTTTTTCTTTTGTGAAATACATTCTTATGTAGGGTGATTTCCAGCAATAAATCTGTGTTTTGAGTTTAAGTCCTGTCTCCAAGAGTCCTGCATTTTGGGTCCACCTCCCTTCTGCCTGCCACACAGCACTCTACATGAAAAATAAACAAAATGTTAAACAATTATGTTAAATAAGGTGCCTAGGATGAATTCTATGATTTCCTGAGCTGAACTGACAGCAGAGTAACAAACACACCGAGAAAGATCAGAATGTAACAGGAGGGTTCAAACTAATAGGGGATGGAAAACAGGGGTACTAACCAGAACCAAGTGAAGCTAGAACTGGGAAAAGCAAGATCCATCCATCCATCCATCCATCCATCCATCCATCCATTCGCTTCCGCTTATCCTTTTCAGGGTCGCGGGGGGCGCTGGAACCTATCCCAGCTGTCATAGGGCGAAAGGCGGGGTACATCCTGGACAGGTCGCCAGTCTGTCGCAGGGCTAACACATAGGGACAGACAACCATTCACACTCACATTCACACCTAGTGGCAATTTGGATTATCCAATTAACCTATCCCCACAAGCTGCATGTCTTTGGACGGTGGGAGGAAGCCGGAGTACCCGGAGGGAACCCACGCAAACACTATAGACTGTCATTTTAGTCTATAGTAAGGTGAATGCCAGGCAATGTGTTGCATTGTAATATATCCAATATATATATATATATATATATATATATATATATATATATATATATATATATATATAAAAATCCTGTTTTGTGTATATAAATGTGATACTATTGTCATCAAATGAAAATGGTATGATGCTTTTATAGGGTGTTCTAGGTGCATAAAATACCTATAGCTCTACATAATGAAGATGCCATCATGTCTGATATGAATAGGAACCTTCCAGGGATAAGATGTAGCTGTTTGAGAGACTTAGATGTTCAGCTCCCAAGGAGGTGAACATGAAGAGAAACAGACAAACATAAAGACAGGGATTTTGTGCATTTCTGGTTTCATTTTTGGCCAGTAGATCTCACATTGATAGTCAGTGGATTGTTTAAAAAGATAACATTGCAATGTGTACTGAATGCATTTTGAAAATACTTGTCTACTGTTCCAAGGTGAAAGCCAAAGATGAAGTTACAAGATAGATATCATCTGCTTGTCTGCTTGTCTTTAATTTAATGAAGCATTCTGTTAAAGATTTGTGGAAATATATACGGTTAACCTCAGAAGTCTTGTTATATATTTTATGCCTTTTCGGATTATTGAGCCAAAATATTTTAATTCAAAGGATCAGAGGTCAGTCTGTGAAAGACATAATGTTATGACATCTGATTAGTTCACGTCAGTGGAAAGGTGACTAACAACGCTGCTGACTGGCTCATGAACCTGACTTAATGCTGTTCGGGAATGTTAAAATTTTTTTTTTTTAATCTTTTCATCTTCAACTGCTGGTTCAAAACGTTTCAATAGAATTGTGCGTACACATCACATACTTGTGAAGCAAATATATAACACCTGAACAAACGGTTGGCAACAGAAGAGATCAGAAAGGCACAGGGGAGGCATAATAAGGATTCTAAGAATTACAGCCCTGGGGTAAGGACATTTTTATGTCTATGATCTATATGTAATGAGTTTGTGCTAGGCATTTTGATTTGAAATTGATTGTGCATTAGTTATTGTCATTTATTTTCATTTATTACATTTAACCTAAAATAATAATGGAAAAAAAGTTCTATTGTGATTTGGGTTTTTTTTTTTTTTTTTTTTACATACAAGCTCACTGCAGGTAGTGTTTTTAAACTTAAACCAAGCCTTAAAAATTTACTTCACTGGCTCCTAATAATGATCTAAATAGTACCTTGTAAAAGTTTAAAAAAATTGCATGATTATTATTTCCAGTTTGTATGACATAGTATATACTACAAAATATATAATATTATTAGAAAAAACAATTTAAATTAACAACAAGTTAAATTAATAAACTGAAGTTGCTTTGTTTTCTGTTATATCACAACTTTTAGAATATAGATTTGTTTTCTGGTCACAAATTTCTGAATTAGAAACTTTCCAACCTTCTTTTTGTGTCCCAGAACACATATTTTCATCAGCCCAGTCTCACTTTAATATCCATGTACACATCCTGATGCATTCTCAATCATCCAGGACAGTAAATCTCCAAAAGTCAGTCATTATGCAAATGTACTGTTTATAAGATTGGGGAAACCTGCAGTCAGCTGAAACTGAAGAAGTCACTTGGATGAGTGACGAAACGTTTCTCCCACAAAACGCTATGTCCAGATGAACAGAATCAACTTTTGGAGATCCATGTACACAATTTTCCACTTTTGGGGGTTGCAGGGGTTAGTGGAGGCAGTGCGTAACAGACAACTACTTCTTATGTAGGCAGATTTATCTAGGAGTATAAATGACTTTGTTACTGTCAAATAATAAATAAATAAATAAAATTTGTTCCATTTTCTTTAATATTCTAAAAATGCCAAAGACAATTTGACTTATGCCTATCCACCTGAGTCCATTTCAGGTGAATGGTGTTTGAGATCATGTCAAAACCTATGAAATTATGAATGCAGAAAAGTACTATCAGATTTTGATCAATCACGCAATACCATCTGCAAAGTGTCTGATTGGCAACAGTTTAATTTTTCACCGTGACACTGATCCCAAACATGCATTGGCAAAGTGCCTGGAAAGAGAAAAATAAACAGCAAGTCCATGAATACACACTTATCAATAATAACAACTTGCAATTTATAACAAATATGCACATTGTCAAATATTTCAGGCCACAATGAGTGCTGGTCGAGGCTTGACTGTTTTGTTAACCATTTTGGGTAAGTAACTGAATACATTACAAAAAATCATAATACAGGTCTCAGAAAGAGGAAAAACGAAATGTTATTGTCCATATGCTCAGTTGCTGTTGCAAAAGCAGAAACTATGGCAACGACAACAGAAACTACGGCAACGACAACAGAAACTGCGGCTCCAACAACTGGTTCAACTGCAGTAACAACAACAGAAACTGCGGCAACAACAACAACAACAGAAACTGCGGCTACAACAACTGGTTCAACTGCATCAATAACAACAGAAACTGCGGCAACAACAACTGGTTCAACTGCAATAACAACAACAGAAACTGCGGCAACAACAACAGAATCTGCAGCAACAACAACAACTGGTTCAACAACACCTGCTTCAACTGCGGCAACAACAACAACTGGTTCAACTGCGGCAGCAACAACAGAAACTGCGGCAACAACAACAACAACAGAAACTGCGGCTACAACAACTGGTTCAACTGCATCAATAACAACAGAAACTGCGGCTCCAACAACTGGTTCAACTGCAGTAACAACAACAGAAACTGCGGCAACAACAACAACAACAGAAACTGCGGCTACAACAACTGGTTCAACTGCATCAATAACAACAGAAACTGCGGCAACAACAACTGGTTCAACTGCAATAACAACAACAGAAACTGCGGCAACAACAACAGAATCTGCAGCAACAATAACAACTGGTTCAACAACACCTGCTTCAACTGCGGCAACAACAACAACTGGTTCAACTGCGGCAGCAACAACAGAAACTGCGGCAACAACAACAACAACAGAAACTGCGGCTACAACAACTGGTTCAACTGCATCAATAACAACAGAAACTGCGGCAACAACAACTGGTTCAACTGCAATAACAACAACAGAAACTGCGGCAACAACAACAGAATCTGCAGCAACAACAACAACTGGTTCAACAACACCTGCTTCAACTGCGGCAACAACAACAACTGGTTCAACTGCGGCAGCAACAACAGAAACTGCGGCAACAACAACAGAATCTGCAGCAACAACAACTGGTTCAACAACACCTGCTTCAACTGCGGCAACGACAACTGGTTCAACTGCAGCAACAACAACAGAAACTGCGGCAACAATAACTGGTTCAACTGCCCCAACAGTAACAGAAACTGCGTCTACAACAACTGGTTCAACTGCATCAATAACAACAGAAACTGCGGCAACAACAACTGGTTCAACTGCAGCAACAGCAACAGAAGCTGCAGCAACAACAACTGGTTCAACAACACCTGCTTCAACAGCAGCAACAACAACTGGTTCAACTGCGGCAGTAACAACACCTGGTTCAACTGCGGCAACAACAACAACTGGTTCAACAACAGTAACAACAACTGGTTCAACTGCAACAACAACACCTGGTTCAACAACAACACCTGGATCAATAACAGCAACAACAACTGGTTCAACAGCAGCAACAATAACACCTAATGCAACAACAACACCTGGATCAACAACAACTGGTTCAACTGCAGAAACGACAACAGAATCTGTGGCAACAACAACAAGTGGTTCAACAATAGTAACAACAACTGGTTCAACTGCGTCAACAACACCAGAAACCGGATCATCAAGAACACCTGGATCAACAACAACTGGTTCAACTGCGGCAACGACAACAGAAACTGCGGCAACAACAACAACTGGTTCAACTGCATCAACAACAATACCAGAAACTGTATCAACAAAAACACCTGGTTCAGCGACAACTGGTTCAACAGCAGCAACAACAACACCTGGTTCAACAAAAACACCTGGATCAACAACAACTGGTTCAACTGCAGCAACACCAACAGAATCTGCGGCAACAACAACTGGGTCAACAGCGGCAACAACAACACCTGGTTCAACAGCAGCAGCAACAACACCTGGTTCAACAACAACACCTGGATCAACAACAACTGGTTCAACAGCGGCAACAACAACACCTGGTTCAACAACAACAACTGGATCAACAACAACTGGTTCAACTCCAAAAAACACAACACTTGTTTCAACAACAACTGGTTCAACACCAGCAACAACAACTGGTTCAACAACAGTAACAACAACTGGTTCAACTGCGGCAACAACAACACCTGCTTCAATAACAACACCTGGATCAACAACTACTGTTTCAACTGCGGAAACGACAACACAATCTGCGGCAACAACAACAAATGGTTCAACAACAGTAACAACAACTGGTTCAATTGCGGCAACAACATCGCCTGTTTCAACAACAACTGGTTCAACTGCTTCAACAACAACGCCTGTTTCAAAAACAACTGGTTCAACAGCAGCAACAACAACTGGTTCAACAACAGCAAAAACAACTGGTTCAACTGCGGCAACAACGCCTGGTTCAACAACAACTGGTTCAACTCCAACAAACACAACACTTGTTTCAACAACAACTGGTTCAACACCAGCAACAACAACTGGTTCAACAACAGTAACAACAACTGGTTCAACAGCGGCAACAACAACACCTGTTTCAACGACAACTGGTTCAACACCAGCAACAACAACACCTGCTTCAATAACAACACCTGGATTAACAACTACTGTTTCAACTGCGGCAACGACAACACAATCTGCGGCAACAACAACAAATGGTTCAACACCAGCAACAACAACTGGTTCAACAGCAGCAGTAACAACAAATGGTTCAACTGTGGCAACAACAGAAAAAACGACGATGACGACGACGACGACGACGACGACGACGACAACAACAACAACAACAACAACAACAACAACAACAACAGCAGCAGCAGTGGCGGTAGTTCGTACACCAGTTGTTGTTCTTGCAGCAGTTTTGGTTAAACCCTTTGTGCCTCAACTCAAAGATAAAACTAGTCCAGAATTTATAGCACTTGCGACAGAAGTGGTAGTAGTGGTGAGTAAAATACTGAGATTCATTTTGAAGTGTTGTTAAGATTCCAGCTGATTTGAATTAATTAATTAATTTCTACTTCTTTGCTCCACACAGTATGAAGTCATCTATAGAGCTCGATATGGTTTGCTTTTCAGCCGTGTTATTGTCATAGCATTCAGGTAAGATTTTTACTTTTGTTCATTTATGACAACACTAATCTTATTAACAGTAATTGCAAATAATTAATGTTAATTTAACATATTTCATTAAGAATTGAGTGTTTTCTTCTTCTTTTTCTTTAGACAAGCTGGGACCAGAACACGAGCATCTGATACTGAAGCAGAAGTGCAGGTTGTGTTTAACAACACAATAACACCTGCACAAATCCCAGAAGCTGAAGCTGTTCAACAAACCTTAGTTGAAGCGGTGTCTAACCCCAACAACACTTTCAACATCAGTATCAATCCAGCATCTGTCGTAGCAACCCAAATAAACAGTGAGTAAACAGAAATCACACATGTGATTCCCAAAGGATTTTTTTTTTAAACAAAGCAATATAGCTATTCATATTTAATATATCACATTCAATTTGATATAGTTTGATATATAGTCTGTGTAGTTATTTATTTCATCATTCTCAGAGAATGATGAAATAAACATAATTATTTAATGTGCTAAACAGCAGAAAGAGTACTTTAAATTAGATTTACCAATGTATAGAAACAAGAGAGCATCATGAAAAATGACTTTGTTTTTAACTGCTTTTTTCTTCCTCTTTGTTTTCTACACCTGTAACAACTGCAACTGCTGAGCCAGTTTTTACAAAGCTGTTGCGGTTCGCATCGGTTGGAGAGACATTTACAGCTGACTTGCTGATCTCATCATCTCCAGCATTTAAAAATAGATCATCACTGATAGTGACAACAGTAAGTTTTCTCTCTTGAAGTCAAAAAGTGGTTAAATGCATGCATTCACTTTAGCATATGGACTCACATATCTTTGATTGTTTGTGTTTCTGCAGCTTGAACCGATCTACAATAAAACATTTTCTTCATACAACTCAATGGAAGTGACTGGATTCCGGTAATTTATTTTTTGTTTGATGACTACATATAATACATAATACACAAAGAATTAATGCAAGTAAAACAATATTTGGCTTGATTTTGCAGAAATGGATCCATCATCACTGACATCTACATTCAGTTTGCATCTACATCAGCGCCAAATAACACTGACATTGAAAATGTTCTGATCAATGCAGCTCCAAACATAACAGCCTTCAACATTACCAATGTTGTTGTCAGTGACCCAGGTAAGCGCTATTTAATATTATCACATTTTAATTCATATTATCTCAGAACTGTTTGTTAAAGCAACACTTTGTTTCCTTTTCTTGGCATTTACAGTGGCTTCAACTACAACAACAATGACTGCACCTACAAACGCAACCACAGCAAACCTTACAAACACCACACCAGGAACAAATACAACTACAGTGTCTACAACAGCTTCAAGTACACCTGTGAACGCTACAACACCAATCATCACTACCCCAACAAACGCAACCACAGTTTCTCCTACAACCACTACAACTGTAACAACTACAATTGTTGAGGCTGTTACAACAAAGCAGTTGCAGTTCAGAGATGTTGGAGCAACATTTACACCTGACTTAGAGAACTCATCATCTTCAGCATTTACAGAAAGAGCCAGACAGACAGTGTTAACAGTAAGTTTTGCTGTTGAAGTCAAGCAATATTTAAATGTTTGCACTCACTTATGCATACACACTCAAAGATCAGTGATTGTGTGTGTTTCTGCAGCTCGAACCTTTCTACAAGACAACATTTCCTTCATTCCGCTCAATGAGAGTGATCAGATTCAGGCAATTTATTTTTTACATACTGATGCAATATACCAAATGTTTTATGATAGTTATAAATATTTGCGATAACTGAATGCAAGTAAACAATGTTTTCTATTTTGCAGAAATGGATCCATCATCAGTGACGTTGATATTGACTTTGCATCTATATCAGTGCCTAATAACACTGAGATTGCAAATGTTTTGATCAATGCAGCTCCAAACATAACGACCTTCAACATTAGCACAGAGTCTGTTATTGTCAGTGACCCAGGTAAGCACTATTTAATATTATCATATTTTTTTAATTCATAATATCTCAGAACTGTTTTGTTCAAGCAACACCTCTTTTCATTTTTTGGCATTTACAGTGGTTTTACCTACAACTGTGAGCACTACAACACCAATGATGACTACCTCTACAAACGCAACCATAGCAAATCTAACAAACACCACACCAGGAACAAATACAAGTACAGTGTCTACAACAGCTTCAACTACACCTGTGAATGCTACAACACCAATGATGACTACCCCTACAAATGCAACCATAGCAAATCTTACAAACACCACACCAGGAACAAATACAACTACAGTGTCTACAACAGCTTCAACTACACCTGTGAATGCTATAACACCAATGATGACTACCCCTACAAACGCAACCACAGCAAATCTTACAAACACCACACCAGGAACAAATACAACTACAGTGTCTACAACAGCTTCAACAACACCTGTGAATGCTACAACACCAATGATGACTACCCCTACAAACGCAACCATAGCAAATCTAACAAACACCACACCAGGAACAAATACAAGTACAGTGTCTACAACAGCTTCAACTACACCTGTGAATGCTACAACACCAATGATGACTACCCCTACAAATGCAACCATAGCAAATCTTACAAACACCACACCAGGAACAAATACAACTACAGTGTCTACAACAGCTTCAACTACACCTGTGAATGCTATAACACCAATGATGACTACCCCTACAAACGCAACCACAGCAAATCTTACAAACACCACACCAGGAACAAATACAACTACAGTGTCTACAACAGCTTCAACAACACCTGTGAATGCTACAACACCAATGATGACTACCCCTACAAACGCAACCATAGCAAATCTTACAAACACCACACCAGGAACAAATACAACTACAGTGTCTACAACAGCTTCAACTACACCTGTGAATGCTACAACACCAATGATGACTACCCCTACAAACGCAACCATAGCAAATCTTACAAACACCACACCAGGAACAAATACAACTACAGTGTCTACAACAGCTTCAACTACACCTGTGAATGCTACAACACCAATGATGACTACCCCTACAAATGCAACCATAGCAAATCTTACAAACACCACACCAGGAACAAATACAACTACAGTGTCTACAACAGCTTCAACTACACCTGTGAATGCTATAACACCAATGATGACTACCCCTACAAACGCAACCACAGCAAATCTTACAAACACCACACCAGGAACAAATACAACTACAGTGTCTACAACAGCTTCAACAACACCTGTGAATGCTACAACACCAATGATGACTACCCCTACAAACGCAACCATAGCAAATCTTACAAACACCACACCAGGAACAAATACAACTACAGTGTCTACAACAGCTTCAACTACACCTGTGAATGCTACAACACCAATCATCACTACCCCAACAAACGCATCCACAGTTACTCCTACAACCACTACAACTGTAACAACTACAACTATTGAGGCTGTTACAACAAAGCAGTTGCAGTTCAGAGATGTTGGAGCAACATTTACACCTGACTTAGAGAACTCATCATCTTCAGCATTTACAGAAAGAGCCAGACAGACAGTGTTAACAGTAAGTTTTGCTGTTGAAGTCAAGCAATATTTAAATGTTTACACTCACTTATGCATACACACTCAAAGATCAGTGATTGTGTGTGTTTCTGCAGCT
This sequence comes from Maylandia zebra, assembly GCF_041146795.1. Taxonomy (NCBI): domain Eukaryota; kingdom Metazoa; phylum Chordata; class Actinopteri; order Cichliformes; family Cichlidae; genus Maylandia; species Maylandia zebra. The sequence goes on along the minus strand of NC_135169.1, from coordinate 38,864,417 downwards.
CGAACCTTTCTACAAGACATTTCCTTCATTCCGCTCAATGAGAGTGATCAGATTCAGGCAATTTATTTTTTACATACTGATGCAATATACCAAATGTTTTATGATAGTTATAAATATTTGCGATAACTGAATGCAAGTAAACAATGTTTTCTATTTTGCAGAAATGGATCCATCATCAGTGACGTTGATATTGACTTTGCATCTATATCAGTGCCTAATAACACTGAGATTGAAAATGTTTTGATCAATGCAGTTTCAAACATAACGACCTTCAACATTAGCACAGAGTCTGTTATTGTCAGTGACCCAGGTAAGCACTATTTAATATTATCATATTTTTTAATTCATAATATCTCAGAACTGTTTTGTTCAAGCAACACCTCTTTTCATTTTTTTTGGCATTTACAGTGGTTTTACCTACAACTGTGAGCACTACAACACCAATGATGACTACCCCTACAAACGCAACCATAGCAAATCTTACAAACACCACACCAGGAACAAATACAACTACAGTGTCTACAACAGCTTCAACTACACCTGTGAATGCTACAACACCAATGATGACTACCCCTACAAATGCAACCATAGCAAATCTTACAAACACCACACCAGGAACAAATACAACTACAGTGTCTACAACAGCTTCAACTACACCTGTGAATGCTACAACACCAATGATGACTACCCCTACAAATGCAACCATAGCAAATCTTACAAACACCACACCAGGAACAAATACAACTACAGTGTCTACAACAGCTTCAACTACACCTGTGAATGCTACAACACCAATCATCACTACCCCAACAAACGCATCCACAGTTACTCCTACAACCACTACAACTGTAAGAACTACAACTATTGAGGCTGTTACAACAAAGCAGTTGCAGTTCAGAGATGTTGGAGCAACATTTACACCTGACTTAGAGAACTCATCATCTTCAGCATTTACAGAAAGAGCCAGACAGACAGTGTTAACAGTAAGTTTTGCTGTTGAAGTCAAGCAATATTTAAATGTTTACACTCACTTATGCATACACACTCAAAGATCAGTGATTGTGTGTGTTTCTGCAGCTCGAACCTTTCTACAAGACAACATTTCCTTCATTCCGCTCAATGAGAGTGATCAGATTCAGGCAATTTATTTTTTACATACTGATGCAATATACCAAATGTTTTATGATAGTTATAAATATTTGCGATAACTGAATGCAAGTAAACAATGTTTTCTATTTTGCAGAAATGGATCCATCATCAGTGACGTTAATATTGACTTTGCATCTATATCAGTGCCTAATAACACTGAGATTGAAAATGTTTTGATCAATGCAGTTTCAAACATAACGACCTTCAACATTAGCAAAGAGTCTGTTATTGTCAGTGACCCAGGTAAGCAATATTTGATATTCTCATATTTTAAAATTCATAATATCCCAGAACTGTTTGTTCAAGCAACACTTCCTTAACTACAGCGACTCCTACAACCACTTTGACTGCAACAACTACAACTACAGCGACTCCTACAACCACTTTGACTGCAACAACTACAACTACAGCGACTCCTACAACCACTACAACTGCAGCAACTACAACTGCAGCAACTGCAACTACAGCAACTCCCACAACCACTAAAGCTGTAACAACTACAACTGCTGAGCCAGTACAAAAAAAGGCAGTGCAATTCAGATCTGTTAATGGGATATTTATAACTGACTTGCTGACATCATCATCCACAGCTTTTAAAGAACGAGCTTCACTGATAGAGACAGCAGTAAGTTTTCTTCTAGTAGTTAAATAATACTTAAGTGTATGTATTGTGAATAATTGCAGAGTATATACTTATATTGTCATATAACAGTATTTTGATACCATTAAAAAAATGTATGGCCATCTTTTCTATCCATACATTTATGAATCCCCTCCTAAAGTCAACAATTTCTCCATTGTTTATAAGATTATACAAATTGAGATAAACAAAAATGATATACACTATATGCAATAAACTATATATCAAAAACATTTCCACCATGATATAAACTGAACTAAAATTCCACAGTAAATACTGTGTTTCTATTTTTTTCCAACTCATTGCCATGCTTTTGCAAGTGTTTAAAGAAAAAAGATAAAACATAAAGGTGACCTGTAACCTGTATTATGCTAGCCATTCAAGAAATGGGTAGCTGGGTGACCAGAACCCCCCCAAACACTATTATGTATATATGTTGCACTATGATATTACATAGTCCTAATAATATGTCCCAATTGACATTGGAGTAAAGAAGCACAATCCCAAAAAGCAAAGCATACATACTTACAGTGTGTTTACTCATTTTTCTGCAGCTTAAACCTTTCTACCTGGCCAGATTTCCTTCATTCCGCTCCATCAATGTGACTGCATTCAGGTAAATTGTTTATGGTATATAATTTTACAAATATTTCAAGTAAATAAAGGAAACAAAACTAAGTTTTCGGTTTTTCCTTTCACAGTAAGGGATCCATTATCAATAACATGGACATTGGATTTGCAATGTCACTGGTCCCTAATGCAAAAGAGATTGCACAAGTTTTGATTGATGCAGCCAAGATAACACCCTTCGACATTGATATCAGTTCTATTCTTGTGGACGGCATATGTAAGATATATTTAATTCAATCATGTCAAACATATTACTATATTACAGAACAGTTTCTGAAAGAAATGCCTTTTTTTCTTTTTCTCAACATTTACAAAAGTGTCACATGGAGTGAGCCACAAGATCAGTCTCCTCACTGCTTCCTGTATGGTGCTGCTGTCATGGCTCCTGTCAGGCCAGCAATAACATCTGCGCTGATGCTCTTGTGAAATAACTTGAGGAAATGTCTCCTGTGACTGGGTATGAAAAAGGACTTTGTTCCAACTGAAAATCCACGAGGAGCTTCTGATGAAGAGCAATCATACCATGATTTAGAAGTAGCTAAAACTGAAATTAACCTTTATGTTATCTATCAATATAAACTTTAACATAATTTCCAACAAAGGTGTCATTGGTTGTCAATTTATAATGTAAGTCCTGTGATAAAGTCATACTGTAAGTTATTAATATCAATGAGATCAAGTTTTAATCCATGAAGCATCTCCTCAGCTTCTGACTCTGAGAGTGAAAAAAAATGAAAGTGATAATCAGGAAATCATCACCTCACCTGGCATTCATGAAATATAAGATGTCTGAAAATGTCCTCTTTGGTCACCTTTACCAGTCAATATTTAAATATATTTCTTGTATATATTGTATTCTATTATTGTATGTATTCTGTTTGTATTGTATTGGATAATTATGGTAAAAATTCTAAGTGATCCTGATACACACATTTAAAATTATTTAAAGAACTGTCCCTATAAAAATAATATAATATTAATATCACCTTTTTCTTTCTGAAGCAGGTTCTTCACAAGTCTATCATGATAAACTAAAGAAGCTTCAATTAAAGACATTGAACAAACCCTGCCTATCTTGATTTTTAAATATACTACTCTAATCAACTACTCTAATTTTTCTTTTCAAAAAATTGATTAGGAAATACTATCATAGCACTCTTAAGACCCCTTCATAGATTTTTGATACAAGTAAAACTAAATCTAATTCTAATAATTCTCTTTTAATTTTAGGTTTACACATTGAATTAGAAGTATTTTTTTGGTGAAAGAATATGGACCTCAGTCTAAAAAACGACCTCTACATATTTTATTTTTCAACCAACATTTTTCAGCATTTTTAATGAGTTCAGTGAGGTAAGTGACATGATATTTTGAGAGCTGTATTAGACCTATACATGTTCAAAAGAGACATTGATCTTGGGCTGAATTTGGATCAAATTACACCAAACAAACACAGCTGAATTTTCATCTACTGGTGTGATGTGATGGTACTGCAGCTTCCTCGCACAAATGCTAGTTTAATTCTAATCTAATCTAAATTCAGGTTTATGTGCCTATCTGTCCACAGTGTACTCCATTTCGGTGGAGATAGGCTCCAGCCGAACTGATGACAATAGCATTAAGAAAACCTTCTAACCTGACCTTGCTGCTTCTTTTTTTTTTACAACACACAATATCTCCACACTCAAATACTGAAATTGCACATAATTTTGCATCCTTTTTAAATTTTTTATTTTCTACAAAGCAACAACAGCACGGGACAAGGACATGCAACAAGGATGGAAAAACAGAAAACACACACATATATACAAAAATATGTACCTGTGCATACAAGGATGCAAAATTATACACTGTCACAAACATATACAAACAGCCATCCATACATGAGAAACAGAAATGAAATGAATGTATGGATACAAATCTCTTGTGTATAGTTGCTTAACTATTGACTGTAAATGAAAGTAAGTAATTTAAGCCAATATTATTAAAAAGCAGATAGGGAATTTGTTAGGAGAATATAAGGACTTCTTAAGGTGGGATAGTCCAAGTCAAGAATTATGTTAGTCTAAGTAAAGCAGTTGGTGACTTCAAAATTGGATAACCCATCATAATTTTTCCATAAACTGTGGTTTGCCAGCTCTGAGTTACCCCCAAACCTTATCTGAGGGAACCAGCTCACAGCATTACCACCATAAAAACACCCTTCAGACAATGGGAAGGTGGCCTGTTTATTTGTTGTATGTGATTGACATAATTAAATAATAACTAATTAGTAATAACTGTGTAATTACTGTAAAATCTAATATTGTGTTTAATTAAAAATATTAAGTAGGCTGAAGTCAATTTTTAATCAATTTGTTATTAGAACTCAATTTAAGTAAGTTACCAGTACTTTTTATGCAAAAACGCTGATCAACTCAATTTATTTGAGTTGTCTTAACTTAGAAAAACTAAGTAAGCCTGAAGTTTTGCTTCTCAGTGCGGAAGGATGAAAGATGTTTTTTGAAAATGCCCCGTCACTACCGTCCTCCTCCCTATCATGGATCAGTCCGCATGTTCATGGTGCCAGCACTTTTTTCTGGAATATGTTGAGCAAACCTGGAAAAGCGTCAGCTCAAGATATTATTGTTGTCATTGCTGTGGATCTTTACCTGATACACTGACTTGGTGAGTAAATGTTTACTCTTATTCAAACAGATTTTTTGGCTTCTCTTAGTTTAGCACCAGGTTTATAATCTTGCTAGCTTGTTAGTGTTAGCCTAGCGTTGCTGCTGCCGCTGGGCTCATGTTACTGAAAAATTAACACCAACGCCTTAAAAACCTTATATAAAAATATAACTGTGAAATTTTCTGTTGATTGTTTGAAATAAAGAAGTGAGATAAGAGCCCTGACAAAATTTTTCGGGAGGTGCAGCCGTTAGGGGTGGGGTGTATTTTCAAACCATAGCCAGTGTTGGGGAGTAACGGAATGCACGATCTGATATCGTCGTGCTGGTGTTGTTCCCAGATCATCATACTAAATGTTGTTCCACACACACACATTCTCACACACACACACACATTCTCACATACACACACACATTCTCACATGCATACAGATGTTTACACATACACACACATAGTGCCTTGTCTTAGAACCATTTGGGGGGTTTTATGGTGGGCGTTGCTTTGCTGTGACGTGTATTGTGTGAACTGTTTTCCCAATAAAAGGCAGCAAGCGAGGCCGTCGTTGGGGTTATTGCGGTAGGATTCAGAGTGCTTTCTGAGACACCGGCTGGGGCCTCCCTTGCTAGCTAGTAAAAGATGTTCGTCTTGCTTTTGTCGTTAACGAGAATAAGTTTCTGAACCAGCGGGGCTTGTGGAAACACAGACCTAACAAAATGAGTATTCAAAAAGGGGATGTTACTCAGCAATGTATTAGCAAGTTCAGCATCATCAAAATTCGGGGCATATACATTTACCAACAAAATCTTTTTCTGCATTAGAGTACCAGCAACAATGATGTATCTACCATTCCTATCAGTGATAACAAAGAGAATTGAACTTTCTTATTAATGAGAATGGCCACTCCTCTAGCTTTTCAATTAAAATTTGAGTGAAAGAGCTGACCCACCCAAGGGCAATATAACCTATAACGATCTTTAATGCGAAGATGAGTCTCCTGTAAAAATGCTATATCAGAATTTTGATGTTTCAAGTGAGTGAAAACCTTAGATCACTTAACAGGGTTACCCATACCTCTAATATTCCAACTAATAAATCTAAGAGGCATGCTTAACTAGGGATGGGTATCGTTTAGGTTTTATCCGATACCAGTACCAAACCGGTACTTTTGAAACGGTGCCGGTGCTTAAAGAATGGAGAACACAAAATTGGTCCAAAAACCTCTCATGTTCAGCTGCTTTTTTTTTGTAAAAAGATAACAATGTTAACCTTTTCTGCAGCTATAGGGGATATGTGGCATCACTCTTGGCTGGAAGCAGTGCTTAAACAATGGAAAAAATAAACTTTGTCCAAAAACCTCTCATATTTAGCTGTTTTCCACTTTTTCTTTGGTCATTTTAGCCTTTTTGGCCAGGGTGAAGGGAGCATTTGCCATCAAACAAGAGGACAGCCGCATGTAGCTATGATGATGTTTGCTAGTTCACCTTACATGCAATAATTTAATAACGAGGTTAGCCTACTCAACGTAAATTACACACGAACAACATTAAGCTACTCACGCAGAGAATAACTGCTGCTGCTGCCATCATCATCCGTCATCATTTCTGCTACACTGGCAGGGCTAGGGGCCAGGACTCTACTCTTCGTGTTTTTGGGGGATGTTGCTAACTCCGGGTCAGATAACAGGCAACCCACCCGCAGTAGATGTGCATGGTGTGAGGTCTCGCTGCAAGCTATCAAATATGGCGCATTTCTCAGCTTTTAACAAAATGCTATACGTCGCCAGGTGTTTCATCAGATTCGAGGAGTTACCTCCTTTGCACAGTATCACCTTAAAGCACTTGTTGCAGGCTGCTGAGTTTGCATCTTTTGCTGTGAAGTACAGCCAGACTTTGACCGCTTCGGCTTTGGGCATTTTTAATCTGTAGCTCTGCTCTAAAAGAACGTACGTACCTGGGCCCACCTACTACGCTCACAAACGTAGAATGATTGGCTGGAATCCAAAGTGTATGACATCTCAGGAAAAAAAAAAAGCACCGAAATGTGCGCTGCTTTTTGGTCTGGTTACTACTGTTTATGCCAGAACCGGTGCCATTATGGCACCGGATACCGGTACCCATCCCTATGCTTGACCCAACAATGCTGGGGTGTATATTGCCATTAGCCATTCATAAAGAAGAATAAATAAACAAAACACAACAACAACTAAAATGCCAGTGGCCGTAAAGAGCCGAAAAGAGACAGCCCCCCCCAATAACCCTGGAAACAAATACACCCTAGGTTGTTATGTGTGGCTGTGTGCAGACAGGAATAGGACCCAAGGTGCAGACTCCGGAGACAGTCGTGAACTCAAAACAGCTTTAATGTAAAACTCAAAATATAACATAACTGGGAAAAAAAAATCAAAATAAACTTAAACCAGAGGACTGACAGAACACACAGCCAAATAAATGGTAGATCGCGACACAGAGAAACACAGGGCTTAAATACACAGAGGAAGAAATCAGGGAATGGGTAACAGGAGGGAAACACAGCTGGGGAAAATCAGGCCTAACGAGACAAGGGGAAGCAAACCAGACACATTAACATCAGACATGGACTTTCAAAGTAAAACAGGAAACCTATAACACAGACTGAACAAAAGACACAGACTCACATGCAGGCACTACAACAGAGGGAACAGAGACGTGGGACCAGGGCAGACACAGACACTGACTGGACACGGGGATATAGCAACTAAGGATACACAGAGACATGAACTAGACAAGGGATACAGCTGACAGGGGAGACAGAGCAACTAGAGAAGACAGAGACATAAACCATAAGACAGAACTCAAAGAAACCAAAAACTAGAAATTATAAATAATATAATAAACTCAAATACCCTGGGTCAACGACCCAGGCATCCTAACAACACCCCCTCCTAAAGGGCTGGCTCCCAAACAAGGGGCCAGAAACAAACAAAAAAAAAAGTGCAAACACCGGAGCCCGGAATGCAACAGAACAAAAAACAGGCTCACGACAAGGGCAGGCGGCCAGGAAAAATTGTTCACAAAAAGTTCAGGGGGCCGGCCTGGAGGCTGAGGCACAACAGTCCAAACCCGGGCAGGTCAGGTGGGCGGCCCAGAGGCTGACGGCCCAAAAGCCCAGAAAACAGTTCAGGGGGCCGGGCAGGCGGGAGGCACCGGCGGCGACGGAGCAGGTCAGGAGGCCGGCCGGGCGGGAGGCACCGGCGTAGTTCAGGGGGCCGTCCATGACGGCAACAACGTCCAGGACGAGCAGGCCAGACAGGACGTGCAGGCCGGACGGGACGTGCAGGCCCGAGCAGGACGAGCAGGCCGGACGGAACGAGCAGGCCGAGCAGGCCCAGACGGCATGGGGACCTCAGGTGCAGACGAAGCTGAACACTCGGAGGCTAGACCGGGCGGAGCTGCAGAGGCTGAGGCTGGACCAGGCGGAGCTGCAGAGGCTGGACCAGGCGGAGCTGCAGAGGCTGGACCAGGCGGGGCTGCAGAGGCTGGACCAGGCGGAGCTGCAGAGGCTGCAGGCGGTGGAGCCGGTGGTGGCTGAATGGCCTCGCCAGAACCATCAGCAGACACTGGGATGTGCTGGCTGGGTCGTCCCGGACCCCCAGCTGACGAGGCAAGAGGCTGAACGGGCCCCTCGGACCCTCCAGCGAAGACAGAAGGCTGAACGGGCCCCTTGGACCCTCCAGCGAAGACAAGAGGCTGAACGGGCCCCTCGGACCCTCCAGCGGAGATAGGAGGCTGAACGGGCCCCTCGGACCCTCCAGCAAAGACAGGAGACGGCTGGAGCGGTTCCTCGGACCCTCCAGCGGGAACAGACGGCTGAAGCGGTCCCTCGGACCCTCCAGCGGAGGCAGGAGGCTGGACGGGCCCCTCGGACGCTCCAGCGGAGGCAGGTTGCTGGACGGATGACCGAGGAGAGGAGCGACGGTGGCGTCGCTTCCTTCTAGACGAGGGACCGGGAACCGGTGGAGAAATGGAGACCTCCTCCTCATCCTCCGACCACACAGCCGCCAGGAAAAAGGCAGGCGAATGGACAGGCGAACAAGGTCCCGGCTGGTGTGGGGAAGGAGAGGAAGCCTGCAGTGGCGATGAGGCAGAGTGTGCGTTGTCCTGGGGCGGCGGTGGGGAAGATGTAGTGAGTGAGAGAGCAAGCTCACCAGCCCTGACTTGCTCTCTCCAGGCAGTTATGGTGTTCCCCAACTCAGTGTCCTTAGCAAACTGGCTAAGCCAGGGGTTATATTGAATAATGGCCTCCACCGCACTCAGCCCAACTGCCATGGTCCTTAAATCCGGGGACTGGGCGATGCGGTCGAGCAGGCTCACCATCCGCTCCATCTCAGTGTTGTACTCCGAGGAAAAAGAGTCTGCGGGGTCCATGTTCTGGTCGCGATCTTCTGTTATGTGTGGCTGTGTGCAGACAGGAATAGGACCCAAGGTGCAGACTCCGGAGACAGTTGTGAACTCAAAACAGCTTTAATGTAAACCTCAAAATATAACATAACTGGGGGGGGAAAAAAAAATCAAAATAAACTTAAACCAGAGGACTGCCAGAACACACAGCTAGGTAAACAGTAGATCACAACACAGACACAGAGAAACACAGGGCTTAAATACACAGAGGGAGCAATCAGGGAATGGGTAACAGGAGGGAAACACAGCTGGGGAAAATCAGGCCTAACGAGACAAGGGGAAGCAAACCAGACACATTAACATCAGACATGGACTTTCAAAGTAAAACAGGAAACCCATAACACAGACTGAACAAAAGACACAGACTCACATGCAGGCACTACAACAGAGGGAACAGAGACGTGGGACCAGGGCAGACACAGACACTGACTGGACACGGGGATATAGCAACTAAGGATACACAGAGACATGAACTAGACAAGGGATACAGCTGACAGGGGAGACAGAGCAACTAGAGAAGACAGAGACATAAACCATAAGACAGAACTCAAAGAAACCAAAGACTAGAAATTATAAATAATATAATAAACTCAAAAACCCTGGGTCAACGACCCGGGCATCCTAACACAGGTCTCCACAGAACAGAACAAAGGAGAAAGCAGTGTACCCCAAAGTAGCAAAAATGATTCACCAAAGTGACTGGACTAACTGGAGCCTGAATAAAAGTAAAAACAAGAGAGAAAAACACTCCCGCCACCTTCCCTACTGTATAACAGTGTGCGCACAACAATAAACATGTACAAAACAAAACAAAACACCCCCGTTGTTGCTGAACATTTAACAAAAAACAACTACAACAGAAGTGCATAAAAAAACAAAACAAAACGAGTCCTGTGCAAATCAATGCAGTAAGCTTAGAAAATATTGTGCTGGACTGATCCGAAGTACATGAGTATAACATAGGATTTAGTCTCATTATATAACAATGAAAATAAAATGAAACAGCAGACCAACAGTACAATAACTAGCGCAACGCCCTAAAAAAATGATGCACAGGAAGCGTTAAACCTAACGAGAGCGTAAACCCTTAGTAGCATTACAGTACCAAACTGAATGGCTATTGAAGCTCACCCAGAGATCAAAGTTTTGACATAATTACTGGCTTCCTCCGCTGAAACAAAGTCCTTCTCAACACCCTTATGTGTGATGAGAAGTCGCACTAGATGAAACAGGCCATACCGAACACCTTCAATGCCATGGAATTGCTGCCTGACCGTGTTGAATGCAGCACAAGCCCGTGCTACCATAGCAGTATAGTCGGGGAAGACTGAGATGGTCAGGTCTCCAACTTTAATCTGTCGGCGTTCTCTAGCATGTCGTAAAATGTCAACACAGTCAGTGTGGTAATGAAGCCTGCATACAATGGCTCGTGGACGGTCGCCAGGCTTAGGTCTGGGTTGGAGGTTCCTGTGGGACCGATCCAAAAGTACCTTCTTCCCCAGATCAAATGCTTCCTTTAGCAAGGAGGCTACGGCAGCATTGGTGCATGTGTCAGGGCCCTCCGGCACTCCCACTATCCTAACATTGTTACACTGCGTCCTAGACTCCAACTCTTCACATTTATTTTCCAGCTTGGCTACGTTAGCTGGGAGGCCCTTCATAGTGTTTTTCATCTCAGCTATATTATCAGAGCAAACAGTAACCGCGTGCTCCATCTCCCTGACCGTACCTTTTAGCTTGGACACGGTAGCGTCATTAGAAGTTTTATCGATTGCCAGCTGTGCTTGCTGGTAAAACTTAATGGTAGACAAAGCATCACCAAGAGTAACCTGAAGTTCTTTTTAAAAAATATTGGTGATATCTTTCCTCAGCGAAGCCAGCAACTCGACCTTGAGAGCTTCAATATCAGGATTAGCTTGGCACAAGGGGGGCTTTACAGGAGACAACGGCTCACTCGAGGATGTGGATGTGGTTTGCAAACTAGACCTTAGTGATGTTTGAATAGTACTGCGAGTTTTAATATTTTTTGCTGCCATTTTACGCAGGCCCAAGTAAAACTTCTCAACACAACAAACTACAGACTAAAACAGGACTAGGATTATGCAAGAATGAATAACAATTTAATCAAAGTTGACGGGAGTTCCCAAACTCGTGTCCTAGTCCATCAAAGCTCAACCGGAAGTCCCAGACACGGAATTTAATCTTAACAAACAACGTACTGTTGACTTGACCGAGAAACATGAATACAAAACAAAAGGCAAAAATGAACAGAGGCAAAACTAAAATTAAAATCTAAACTGGGAAAAGCTAGACAACTATGACAAAAGACATGAATATGATTTTGAGCAGGAGTATGAGAGTAACTATGACAATAACCTCACACAAAAGATCATCTTCTTTGGACACTAGCATTTCTCTTGAACTTTTGATTTGGACTGTCATTTTTATTTTCTTGTCTTGTTTGAGTGGTGCGACACAAACAACCTGCTGCTTAACACCGAGAAGACTAAGGAACTCATCGTGGACTGCCCAGAGCATTGCCGGAACACCACTTCCTGCCATAAAGGACATCTACAGGAAGCGGTGTCTGAAAAGGGCTGGGAAAATCATCAAAGACCCCAGTCTCCCATCACATGGACTCTTCACCCTCCTGCCCTCTGGGAGGCGCTACAGGAGCCTAAGACCACCAGGTACCGGAACAGCTTCTTCCCCACAGATGTCAGACTCCTGAACTCTGCCTCCTGACATCTGACCCACGTTAAACTCATGGACTGGACATACACACACCCACAACCACCTACACACACACACAATGGACAACTGTACCCTCAAACACAAAATAATAACATGGACTGAACCACCACTCACAACCACTAGCACTTTATATAGCCTCTGTAGAAATTATCCACATATCTCACTTATCTTAACTGCTACTGTATAGCTCTGTGTAAATAATCATTCTCTACATACAATAATTTTTAATCCCACAACTGTTTATAACCTGCATAGTTCACATTTCTGTATAACTGTATATCTCAGATTTCTTTTTTTAAATTTCATATTCTGCATAGTTTTTTTTTCATATTTATATCCTGGTCATAGCCTGTACATAGCTTGTACTCACTACAGCCTGTACATACTTATAGTTATAGAATATTCATAACATACTTCATACCGTGTACATTATAACATACCATAATAGACTCATTTCTGTAATATACTTACATATCTGTAATATCTCTAATATATATTGTAATATATCTCTATCATGGCTAAAGCACTTCTGGATGGATGCAAACTGCATTTCATTGCCCTGTACCTGTAACATGTGCAATGACAATAAAGTTGAATTCTATTTTAATTCTATTCTATTCTATTGTTTTCCTGTTCTGTTCTGTTCTGGGGTTTTTTTGGTTTTTTTTGTGTGTGTTTTTTAGTTTTAGTTTTTGTCTTTCTTTTCGTGCTTAGATATCATTGCTTCCTTTGTCTGGTGTGATTTTATGTCTTAAAATCTTATAAATAAACATAAAAAAAAGAATAGTACATGAATGTGACATTATATTAATACAGAAAAATACAAAAAATAAAAAACAACAGAAAACGGTGGGTCACAGACCCAGCCCCTGACAGAATGTGCAAGTGAGTGTGCAATTGATCCAATCTGAGATGATCCGTGAGTTCAACAGGGAGGCAGGCAGGTGAGAATGTAAGTCGAGACCTTACCAGAGCTATGGCTGAGATTGGGCAGGTAGGTCAAGCGACCGGGTTGAAAGGAACTGTGCACTCGTGGAGAGAATGTCAGTGGATAAAACTAGAGACAAGAGAAAGCAAGGTGAGTCTAAGCACAAAGATAGCAAAATACATGAATCGCCTGATGCTAACGCTGGTTAGCTGACGTTCTGGTGAAAGGTAGTTGTCAAAGCTGGATTTAAATGCTGCTGCGTTAATCAGCTCCAGGTGCAGCTCACGAGAGAGAACAAGGACAGCTCTGCACAGAGGAGGAGACATGACACACAGTGGAAAAACCCTGCCACTCCCACGGACCATAACAGGTGACATTCTTAGGAATAGTAAGAGCTGTACAGAGAAAATAAGTAGGTAGACCTTGCACAGATGATAAGCTGACTGAGATATAGAGTTACAGGTACACTGGCATCCAGCAGCTCAAAAAGTGTGAAAGGCGACCTGTAATTTGACTTCAAAAGTGTCTAACTGAGGTGCAGTACCAAATAGTATGCAGGTAAATGTCAGGCATGTTTGGAGTACACAATATACATTTGTTTGATTCACAAACAAATGGAACATCTAAAGTGTAGTCTCCACATCGCCACACGTGGCATTAGTTTTCCACATGTGGCGTCATCTTTTTAAAGTAAATGGCACACCCACCACTGAAATAATAAAATACTACAAGACAAAAAACAAAACAAAACTAATGCACAGTAAACAAGGAGCAAAGAAGGAAAAACCCAAAGGAAACAAAGAAAAAGAAAAGACCAGGTTTGATGTGAATGTCAGTAGACAGTGGGCGTAGCAGAACCACATGAATGTAATGGAAGGAGTAACAAGTTTTGCAGCTTTGCTCCCATAGTGGATTTCAAATCAAAATTCAATTTATGATAGATGTTTACACTCGTCTGTGTGAAAAAGAAAATCACACAATCAAAGAGCAGAACCTGCTCTAACAGATTGAGTTTGAAGAATTGCAGCCCTGCCTGTTCAACCGCTAAGCTAATGACATCTGGTTAAGTCATGTGAAAGGAATGAACCACAGAACTCTGGATTGGCAATGAATCAGTTATTCAGGAAGTAAATGCTTTTGTTTCATATTTCACTGACGTGTCATAAGCTCAGAGGAACAGATATAAAACCTGAATAAATTAGTGGCATCATACAAGAACAGGGAGCAGTCACCCGAAGCAGTTGCTTTCACATTAGACCATTGCTCAGGGTAAGTGCATTGCTTCATATATAGTCCATATACAGGGAGTTCAAGTGTTTCTAATTGTATCTATAAAACAGATTATTGCTATTTATTTATGTTATTTTTGCTCATGATTTTTTCTTTTCTTTTCTTTTTTATGAAATGCAGTTTAAGAAATTGTTTAGTTTTTTTTTTTGTTCTAGTCATGCTACAGAAAAACAGAACCAGTATCTTTAATAGTATTTTAAAAGTGAATAATTATCAGTAACAGGATTAGATTTCATAATCAGGGCAAATAAGTGTAGTGTTATAGTTAATGATAGCAGTTGAGGGTTTTGGTGATGTTAATTCTTTCTTTTTAGCATTGACCAACATAGTCCAAAACAGCAGCACAAATTAGTTTTGATTTTCGAAAAGCAAACTGAATTGCAAATAGCCTAAATAAGGAAAAGGTTAACATGTGCTTAAAACTAATATAAATATATCTATAGATTTGAAAGTACATTAATATGTTTGTTGTTTTGTTGTTGTTTATTGCTGTGTAAATACTTGTACTGTCAAATACTACAGGTTCAAGAGCCAGCCACAATGGGTAACAAACAAATCTTTAAAGCTTTATTGACATTTATAGGTAAGTTACTCCTTTATTAAAAAATAAAATAAAATACAAATACAAAAGAAAGCTTTATAAAAAGCCTTTATTGTTGTGATTTTTGCATACAGTGGTAATAAAGCTTGTGAGCACAGCAGTTACTGCCACAACAACTGGAGTTCCAACAACATCTGGAAATTCGACTACTAGCACTACAACACCAATGATGACTGCATCTACAAACACAAACACAGCAAATGTTACAAACACCACACCTACAACAAACACATCTGCGGTGCCTACAACAGTTTCAACTACACCTGTAAACACTGCAACACCAATGATGACTGCACCTACAAACACAACGACTCCTACAACCACCACACCTGTAATCAGTAAGCAATATTTCATGTTATTGTTCTTGAAAGTCACAATATCTTAACACTGTTTGTTCAAACAGGCTTGTTTTCTTTTTCTTTTTTTGGCATTTACAGTGGTTTCAAACACAACTGTGAGCGCTACAACACCAATGATGACTACAGTTACAAACACAATCACAGCAAATGTTACAAACACCACACCTACAACAAACACATCTGCGGTGCCTACAACAGTTTCAACTACACCTGTAAACACTGCAACACCAATGATGACTGCACCTACAAACACAACGACTCCTACAACAACCACACCTTTAATCAGTAAGCAATATTTCATGTTATTGTTCTTGAAAGTCACAATACCTTAACACTGTTTGTTCAAATAGGCTTGTTTTTTTGTTGTTGTTTTTTTGGCACTTACAGTGGTTTCAAACACAACTGTGAGTGCTACAACACCAATGATGACTACAGTTACAAACACAATCACAGCAAATGTTACAAACATCACACCTATAACAAACACATCTGCGGTGCCTACAACAGCTTCAACTACACCTGTAAACACTGCAACACCAATGATGACTGCACCTACAAACACAAACACAACGACTCCTACAACCACCACACCTGTAACAACTACAACAGCTGAACCAGTAACAGGACTATTGTTGACATTCACCTCAAATGAAAACTTCACACCAGCCTTGGCGGATTCTAACTCTCCACAATTTGCAAGTCGAAGCACGCTTGTAGAGACAGCTGTAAGTATCCTTTTGAAGTTTCATACCCAAACATATGCATGCACATACACACATAACTTTAAAAAAAAAGTAATTTTAGTGTGACATTACATGTACCTCTATATGATTGCATAGAGTAAGCAAGAGACAATTGGAATTATTCACATGATTACAGCAGTATAAACAAATGTGCATGCACATATAACTTTGTATTACTGGATCATGTTTTAAATTTGAATGCTTTTGAAAAGTCCTGCAAATTGGTATGCTTTTATTAGCATTTCTGTGTTGTTGAGTTTTTTCAAAGATTAAAAATATTTAGTTAAAAAAGAAACAGATTCAATATGTAACCAAAGAAACTGAAATTCTATGAATTGTAAACAAACTTGGCAAATGACTTATTGCAGCGTAAATGCAATGTTTGCTTTGGAAAATAAAGAAGCACAAACCCTAAAAATATAGCACATATATTCCGAGATTATTTTGTTTTTCTGCAGCTTACACCTTTTTACAAGGCAACATTTAAATCATTCCGGTCACTGAGAGTGACTTCATTCAGGTAATTCCCTTTTTATATACAGATTAATTTTTAACAGTATGTGTCATACAGTAATGAAAATAAAACAATATTTTTGGTTATTCATTTTGCAGGAGTGGATCAATTATCAGTGACATAAGGATTGAGTTTGGATCTTCAGCTGTGCCGAATACAACTGATATTGCAAATGTTTTGATCAATTCAGCCTCAAATATAACAGCCTTCAACATTACCACAAACTCTGTGGTTGTCCGTGAAATAGGTAAGCAATATTTCATGTTATTATACTTTAAACTCACAATATCTTAAAACTTTTTGTTAAACCATCGGCTTGTTTTCTTTTCTTGGCATTTAACAGTAGCTTCAACTACAACTGTGAGCGCTACAACACCAATGATGACTGCAGTTACAAATGCAATCACAGCAAATGTTACAAACACCACACCTATTACAAATACATCTGCGGTGCCTACAACAGCTTCAACTACACCTGTAAACACTGCAACGACAATGAATACTACAAACACAACCACAACCACAACGACTCCTACAACCACTACACCTGTAACAATTACAACAGCTGAGCCAGTAACAGAAGTAAAGCTTACATTCACCTCAAATGAAACATTCACACAAGACTTGGCGAATTCTACATCTACAGCATTTAGAAATCGAAGCATGCTCATAGAAACAACAGTAAGTATCCATCTTAAAATGTCATACCCAAACATATGCATATTATTAAAAAAAAGAAAACACGAGCTATTATAGTATTGCAGTATATGTGCATAATGATAGATTTCTTTGTATTTTTCATCTTCTTTACAAATATTTAGAATTTTCTTTTGAAATACAAGTGTAGTAAATTTCCCATCATAGTTTGGAACCTGATTGGATAGTGAAAATTAGAAAAATTTGCATGATCTTCACAGTAAAAACAAATGTGCAAACAAATTTAATTTTCTATGTTAAAAAATGTGAGTGCTTCTGACAAGTCCTGTCTGCTTTTATCAGTAAAATGAAAAGGGAAATGGATTCAATATGTGACCAACGAAATGGAAATTGTATGAACAGTTGATAAAATTATATATTATTGCATAAAGTTACATATTGCATTATAATTCAGTGTTTGTTTTGGAAAATAAATAAATGCAAAACCTAACAATATAGCACATGTATTCAGAGAATATTTTGTGTTTTTGCAGCTTACACCGTTTTATATACAACGATTGAACTCATTCCGGTCACTGACAGTGACTTTATTCAGGTAATTCCTGTTTTATATACGGATGGAAATTTACAAATGCAACAATAATAACAACAACAATAATAATATTAATACAATTATGAAAATAACACAATATTTTTATTTATTCATTTTGCAGAAGTGGATCAATTATCAATGAAATGAACATTGGATTTCCATCTTCAGGGGTCCCTAATATAACTGACATTGGAATTGTTTTAATCAATGCTGCCTCAAACATAACAGCCTTCAACATTGACCCTACCAGTGTTGTTGTCAATGGCACAAGTAAGCAATTTTTAATGCAATCATATTAAAAAGGAATTGCAATATCTTAGAACCATTTGTTAAAGACTTTTCTCCCCCTTCCCATTTACAGAGGTAAATAGCGGAGTGATCCACAAGAGCAGTCTACTCACTGCATCCTGTATGGTGCTGCTGTCATGGCTCATGTCAGGCCACCAATAACATGTCCTGATGCTCTTGTGGAATTCCTTTTGGAAATGTCTGCTGTGATTGGCTATGAAAAAGGGACGTTGTTCACATTGAAAATCCAAGAGGACCTTCTGGTAAAGTGCAAAGAATGGCTTCGCAAGAATTAGATACTAAATTGGGTAACACACACAATAATAATGAAGCATATTTTTAAAAATGCATCTACTTCATCATGATTGCATATTTAAGTAGGAGATGGAATCCCATCTATGATGGGAATAACTTTATCCACTGAAAGGGTAATGTGTGTAACGTGTGTCATTAATGAGTAATACCCTATGAAATCGGGAGAAGAATTTGTGATATGTAATCGTCACACTCCTCGTCACCGCACTGCTCCTCCATCAAATGGACAGTTTGACTGACTGTGGCATTCCTGAAACATAAGCTATGTGAATAACGCCCTGTATGATTACCCAATCATGTTTCATATGTTTAAATCGTGTGATAGTGTGTGCAACTTTGCATTTATTTTGTATAATTATAATACAGCATAGTAATAATAAAAAATACAAGTAGGTTACGCAAATTAGGAATAAAAAACCCCCAAAATGTATAGACTACATCAATGTAATAATTCCTTTTTCCTTCTAAAGAAAAAATCTGTCATGATATACTGAAACTGGTTGCATTAAACAAATTGAAGATTTATACAGAGAATTGAGCTCTGTTTCTCTTTATTTAAACTCTACTCAGTACTGTCAGTGTTGTTCAGGATGATAAAGATAAAACATACACCCAAAAGTATTCAGACATGTAATGCTGCTTTGTAGATTACTATTGATTATTGACTTCAGGGCCTTCTATTAGTTGCCTTAAATCGCTTAGTTAAGGGCAACTGTAGAGCAAAAACAAGCACAAACACAAGGCTATCTTTTTTTGGATGGGGCAAGAAGACCACTCATGATATCAAGTGAACTGCAGAGGTATGTTGTAAAAAAGCAAAAAAGGGAAGATTAGTAACTGAGAACAGAGAACTTCGCTCTACAGCGAGGGGGTCAGAAACAGTCATTTTCATTTTATGATGATATGTATATATATTTTTTCCCATTTTTTAAGAGAGAAATGGGACATCTAAATCATGATCAAACTAAAGAAAAGTCAAGAAATGGCATGAAAGACCACTGAAGAGATCAATATGATTTAAAAATTAAACATGCAGATAAACTTAAAGTGTACTTTTTAATGGTGGGAGACAAGTAGTACCAGCAGTATGAAGTCCTTGAGGCAAAAACAACAAGGAACCCAAATGGCATGGGAACACACAAAGGTAACAAACAGACACCTTCATAAACACATAGCACAAAGACAAGGCCCTGACTAAACTGTGTTTCATTACTCTAATTATCCTTCAGTCCCACTGAGAACTCATTAGGGAAATAAATAACAAACTAAAATAGTAAATAAATTACTGGAACACCACAAACTTAACACCAGAGAATAGACTTGAGCAAATCCCTGCATGTGAAGTGCCGTGGCAGGTAGGATTGGACCCAAATGCAGGACACAGCATGGACAGGAATAACTCAAAAGATTCCCTGAAAAACCTTCAGTTAGTCCAAAATGCTGCATTGAGACTACTGACAGTGACTAGAAAGAGAGAGCATATTTCACTGATTCTGGCTTCTTTCACTGGGTCATTGTTAAATCCAGACATGAATTTAAAATTCTTTTTCCTCACATACATCTTAAATAATCACTCGCTATATTATCTTAAAGTCCTCATAGTACCATATCACTCCATTAGAGCACTCTCAGACTGCTGGCTTACTTGTGGTAAGTTATTTAAAATTAGAATGGAAGGCAGAGCCCGGCCTCTCTTCTGTGGTACTAACCCCAAGTTTGGATTAGAGAGAGTGAGGGAGAGAGACACCCTCTACTTTTAAGGTTGGGCTTAAAACTTTCCTTTTTGATAAAGCACATTGTTACAGCTGGATCAGGGGACCCTTCCATTATTTACAATGCTATAGGCCTAGGCTGCTGGGTTTCCCATGATGCACTTTCCTTCTTTTACTTGGTATGTATTTATACAGCTCTTTGCATCTAATTTCTTTGCATTAGTTAATATTAGCCTCTGGCTCTGTACCACAGTGTGTCTTTGTTCTGTGTCACTCCCCTCACCCCCAACTGGTCATGGTAGAGGAGGTTTCTTCCTGTTAAAAGAGGGTTTTTGCTTCCCACTTCCCACCAAGACCTTGCTCACAGGGGGTTTGATTGTTGGAATTTTTGCTGTATTACTGTAGGGTCTGCCTTACAACATGAAGCTCCTTTAAGCTTGAATTAAAATTGTATTGAATGGAATCACTCTTGATCTACTGATCTATTGTGGTGAAAAGAGAGCTGAATGTAAAAGTGACGCTGATGATTTAGTGGTCAGTCTCTGTTCCTACCTTCATCTATACTGATGAGCGCTGGTTGGTGACCAAAAGAATGAGATTGGAAAAACAAGTGGCAGAAATTAGTTCCTTTCTTTTAATGGCTGAGCTCTCCCTAAGAGATGTGGTGAAGACCTAGGCCATTCGAAAAGGCCTAAGACTAGAGAGGTTGTTCCTCTCATCAAAAGGAGCCGTATGAGGTGGTTCAGGCATCTGATTAGGATGCCTCCTAGGTGAGGTCTTCTGGGGACGTCCTACCAAGAGAAGGCACCAGGCAGATTCAGGACTCACAAGAACATCTTTGGGGTCCCCCCCCCACCCCAGATAAGCTGGAAGAGGTTGCTGGGGTGAGGGAAATCTGAGCTTTTCTTCTCAGACTGCTAGTCCTGCCACCCGAACACTGATAACTGGCAAAAAATGGATGGATGGCACTTTGGATCTTTGGATCACTTTGAATCTTTATGCCTCTTACCAGATCAAAGCCTACTGACCTCATTCTTAAGTGGTTTTCTTAAGTCTCCACGAATGAACAAAATCATAAGGTTTACCATTGATATCGCCATGATGTTTGGCCTTAGGTCCTCAGTACTCTTGGGGGCTGCCAATGGCCTGGTTGTCCTGGATACATCTCTGTCTACCCCTGGCTTCTGGGGAGCTTCTTGTGGTTATTGTGTGGTTATTGTGGCTTTCCACCGTCATTTTCAGGTGCACACACATACACCTTTACTCTAAGATGACAATTGATGACTCCACCATTTGTAAGTGTTAGTGATGTATTTTACAGTAACAAAGTTGTGGTAGTTTCTAGTAGTTCAAGACATTATTAGCTAATAAAACATCATCTGTACACAAATATATATGTTAATCCATTTTTGAAAAAGTGGTTCCAGTCACTGTCACAACAACGTCACTGACACCAACTGCCAATTGCACTATGACAACAACTGCTGCCCCTTCAAAACCAGCATCAGTAACTGTGAGAGCTATGACCGCCAATACAATGACAACAGAAAAAACTATTCAAACAACAACTGCAGTAACTGTGACACCTGCTGCTACAACTAATACTTCAGCAACAACTGTACTTGAACCGGCAAATTTTGTGACTACTATGGCACAAGCTTCTACAGCAACCACCATGATGTTATACACACCTACAACAACAATAGTGGAAAATGCAACAAATGCAACACTTCCTTCTTCCTTCTTCTAGTGCAGAAACAACAATCACTGTGAGAACGACAACAACTATCGAAGCACATATATCTGCTCCTTATATGAATATTACGAGTTCATCTGCTTATATTACTATTAAACATGGTTCAATGCAGTTTGCCTTTGTTTTGAAAATGTAAAATGTAAATTGTGATGCTGGTGAAGCAGTTAGTTGTAGTTCTAACATATTACAGTCCTTTTTCTTATGTGATGAACAAAAGATTTAAATTGCACAGTATTTTAAAATTGCTCATTGAAACAAACTTCCTTGAAACGTAATCCAACATTGAAATTGAATTTTAGCAAGCTTCACTACCTGTTGACCCGAAATGGATTCAGTATTTAAATAGATTTGCATGACTTACAAATAACTACTTTGAATAACAGCTCAAGGTTAGAATTATTTATATTTATTATCACTAACAAAGAAGTTCTTTTGTGATACAAAGTTCACCACTGACTCATAGAACAAAAGAAGGGTGTATGGTAATGGACAAAGCCAATATATATTGACAGGCAGTATATTTGTTCTTCATTAAGGTCCTTCAGCTTTTCGATTCAACATATCCATGTGGACTGTTGCATAAGGTAAAAGGGTTGCAATATAGACATATCATAGATAAACATCAGATGCGAATCAGTAACTTTTCAATATATATTCTCATTTCAGGTAAGTAAATTTCTTATTATTTCACATATTTAAGAAAATTACTTATTTAGAGTTGGGCCGCAATCTAGAAACTCCCAAATTTTGCTCTCTTTGCATGAGATTATCAACTGATATTGATGTTTCTATGATACAACTTATATATATTCATATATGTGCAATCCAGCATGAAAGTTTTTGTGTTCTTCGTTTTTGTGATCAAGGATTTCATGTTAAAAGGATTTTATGTGATCTCCTGAGAATAAATGAGCAGCCAGTTTATTAGTATTTATTTTATTTAAATAAATACATTATGTGAGTTATAGATTAAAATTTGATGTGTTGAATTGTTTTCACATGGTGAATAAATGTACTGTTTAATTTTACAGGTTAAATGGAAAGCAGAATGATTGTTAAATGGTTTATATCTATGTTCTTGATTTTAATGGGTAAGATGGCGGCATATACAAACATAGCAACAATCATTCCTGTGATATTCCTGTGATTTTTCATTTACATCTAACACCTATACAGGAACAATGTCCATTTTTACGCCAATGACAATTACAGGAGCTGCAACCACAACCACAGAAGCTCCAACAACAACAGCTTCAACTATCACTGCAGCACCAACAACAACTATAACAGCAGCTCCAACAACAACATCTGCTCCCACAACTACCACCACAGCTACAACTACCACAGTAGTGCCCACAACAACATCTGCTCCAACAACTACCACAGCAGCTCCAACAACAACATCTCCTTCCACAACTACCACCACAGCTACAACTACCACAGTAGGGCCCACAACAACATCTGCTCCAACAACTGCCACAGCAGCTCCAACAACAACATCCGCTCCCACAACTACCGCCACAGCTACAACTACCACAGTAGTACCAACAACAACGTCTGCTCCCACAACTACCACCACAGCTACAACTACCACAGTAGTACCCACAACAACATCTGCTCCAACAACTACCACAGCAGCTCCAACAACAACATCTCCTTCCACAACTACCACCACAGCTACAACTACCACAGTAGTGCCCACAACAACATCTGCTCCAACAACTACCACAGCAGCTCCAACAACAACATCCGCTCCCACAACTACCGCCACAGCTACAACTACCACAGTAGTACCCACAACAACATCTGCTCCAACAACTAACACAGCAGCTCCAACAACAAAATCCGCTCCCACAACTACCGTCACAGCTACAACTACCACAGCAGCTCCAACAACAACATCCGCTCCCACAACTACCGCCACAGCTACAACTACCACAGTAGTGCCCACAACAACATCTGCTCCAACAACTGCCACAGCAGCTCCAACAACAACATCCGCTCCCACAACTACCGCCACAGCTACAACTACCACAGTAGTACCAACAACAACGTCTGCTCCCACAACTACCACCACAGCTACAACTACCACAGTAGTGCCCACAACAACAACTGCTCCAACAACTGCCACAGCAGCTCCAACAACAACATCCGCTCCCACAACTACCGCCACAGCTAAAACTACCACAGTAGTGCCCACAACAACATCTGCTCCAACAACTACCACAGCAGCTCCAACAACAACATCCGCTCCCACAACTACCGCCACAGCTACAACTACCACAGTAGTACCAACAACAACGTCTGCTCCCACAACTACCACAGCAGCTCCAACAACAACATCCGCTTCCACAACTACCGCCACAGCTACAACTACCACAGTAGTGCCCACAACAACATCTGCTCCAACAACTACCACAGCAGCTCCAACAACAACATCCGCTCCCACAACTACCGCCACAGCTACAACTACCACAGTAGTACCAACAACAACATCTGCTCCCACAACTACCACCACAGCTACAACTACTATAGTAGTACCCACAACAACATCTGCTCCAACAACTACCACAGCAGTTCCAACAAATACCACAGCACCTCCAACAACCGCTCTAAGTAGTCCCACACCTGCTCTAACTAACACAACAACAGGAAAAACAACCACATCTGCAGCCACAACCACCGGACCTCTGACAATTAGATATGTTGTTTTCAGATCCATTCAAAGCAATTTTACAGCAGACTTGTTGAATTCATCATCTGAAGTTTTTCAAACTCGATCTTCATCAATAAAGGTGCAGGTAAGTCTTTCTTTTCCCCAAGAATCTATAAAGTTAGTGTACAAGAGTTTATCTGATCATTAAGGTAATGCAAATATTCAAATACATATTTCTTCTCATTTTTTTCACGTGAAGGTGGTAAAAAATTACAACTTAATTTATATAGAATAAGTGCAAAGTCTTAGGAAAAAATGCAAAAATTCCCATGAGAACTAAGTGCCAGGACAACTGTCCTGAATGAATGAATGAATTAGAATTTCAAACTACAGCTACATGACAAATTGATGCAAGGCATCAGGCCACTATATGGTGCTAAAAGTACTTCAATATGCTTTTGAACTGATTGTTCACTGCATTTTTTAAAGGCACATGCAGCTCCAGCAGAAACGTGTTTTAAGTACTTCAAACACAGCTCTCACTGTCAGCTCACACTGAACAAAATTCCCTAATTCATGAGGGTTCACTAAAGGAAGAACAATGCAGAATGGACTTCTAAGCATTTGTCATTGACGTTGAAGGCAAAGTCGTGTTCTTATCTAATAGAAAGAAGAAAGAATTCTGTTTAAAGAATATAGTTTACATTTTTTTTAAACCCTAAATACTCAGACAAGTACAAGAATTTGACTGATTAAGAGCAGGAACAAGTCAAGAGGAGAACTTTTGCTACCAAGGTTATAAAACTTGGAAAACCTTTTTGCCAAGCTTTACACATCCAGGGATGGATAATTCATCCAGCGGTGTTTAGCTCATTTACCTACAGTCTTTTTTACTTGAAGTCAGTATTATTGCTGGATTTTTTTTCTCCTCTCAAAGGAGACAAGCTCTTAAACTTTGTTAAGAGTGGCCTTAAGGCTTGTTCTCACTGAATATGTCTTCATATTTGAACAAAGATTTTCAGTGATGAAGTTTAATGAATCCAGATACAGATTCTCTTTCACTCACCTGTCTACTGTCTTTCGCATCTTCACCTCATGTATTGAACCTGAGTTTATAGCACTTATTCCACCAAACACACTAAATTTATCTCACCGAATAAGGAAGAATCACTGCAAAACTGCACGCAGTAATTTAACTACTTAAATTTAAAATGGTCGCTTGGTGGTAAGCACTGTTATTTCACGGCAAAAAGGTCCTGAGTTTGAATCTTGGGTCTTTCTGTGTGGAAATTGCATGTTTTCTCCATTTTAACATGAGTTTTCTCCAGGTGCTCTGGCATCCTCCCACAGAAAGACATGTTAGTGCAATTAGATTAACTGGTGATTCTTAATTGCCCATACTGTGCATCTTGAAATGATTCACAGCACTTGACTTGTTCCATTTTATTTGTCATTTTACGGCCTTATTCCAAAATGGATTATATTCATTTTCACCTCAAAATTCTACACACATTACAAAACTTTATTGACAGTCTTTGCCATGACATTTGTGAATATGAGCGTGAATGGTTGTCAGTCTCTGTCTGTGTTAGCTCTGTGATCTACCAGAGCTACTCTCTGTAAGGGTCAAGACCTCAGCTTTTTCCTTTAAATAATCTTCTGTTAATGTATTTTAACATATAATATATATCACGTACACAAACAGATAAATGTGATTTTAAGAAAATCTGCTTTGTGTCTGTAGATTGAACCTGCTTACAAAAACTCGTTCCCTTCTTCCTTTGTCTCCTTGGCTGTTGTGAGCTTCAGGTAATTTCAGTATTTTGACATATACTGTTAAGAGCACTGACCTAATGCCCTAAATATTCAAAACTATCCTTTTTGTCTCTGCATTTACAGGCAAGGATCAGTCATCAACACCATAGAACTTAAGTTTGTAAACTCATCTGCTCCAAATTACACTGAAATTAGAAATGTTTTGATCAGTACAGCATCAAACGTGACAGGCTTTGACATCGAAAGGGCCTCCATCACTGTCAGTGCCACATGTGAGTAACATTTTGTGATGTTTGATCAAAAAGTCTCAAAGTTTTTAGAAGGACTTAGTTAAATGTTTTATGTCCATTTTGTCCTCATTTTAAATCTACCACAGTGATCCCAACAACAAACACAACAACATCAGGGACTACAGCTACTCCAACAACTATCACAATTACAAAAGCTCCGACTGCACCTGTCCAAGTTTTTCTGTTTCTACAGTTCCTTGAACCATATGTACCTGAACTCACAGACCCCACCAGCAGTGTATATCAAGATCGCAAAATACGAGTTGAAGAGACGGTGAGTAATATTTCAACTTAATATATCTTTTAATGACTGACACTTTATCTAGAGAACAAATCTGAAATCATACATTTTATTTCATTTGAATAGGCATTTTTAGACAATGTAATTTTTAAGTTGTTTCACCATGTTTAAATTTTCTTTTTGTGTTAATTTTTTGCAGTGTGATAGAATCTACAAATCAAAATTTATTTTCTTCATCCGTGCCATTGTCATTCGGTTCAGGTAAAACATGTTTTTAACAGTGATTAAGTTACTTTCCTCTAAATTATTATTTTAATTTAATTTTGAATGTTAAAAGTGCCATGCACCATAGTTAAACCGTTCAATAATCTGCAATCATTATCTAACATCTGACTCACTTTGTTTCATGGCACAGTCTTGTTAGAGTCCAAACACGAGTGGATAGAACTGAGACACAGGTGGAGCTTGTGTTCAATCAAACAGCACCCAATGCACAAGTCCCAAATAATACTACTATTATTCAAACTATGAAAAAGGCTATTAACAGTTCCAGCAGCAATTTCAGTATTGCCATAGTTCCTGACACTATATCAGTAACTTCTGGTGAGTATTTGAAAATGTAACCAAAAGTTATTTTGACATTCATGAAGGATAAAGATAATAGTTTAGGTTGTACATAGATATATATTAATCTATTTTTGATAAATATTTTATTGTTCCAGTCAGTGTTACACCTGCTACACCAACTCCTAATTGCACTATGACATCAACTGCTACCCCTTCAAAACCAGCATCAATAACTGTGACAACTACGACCATAATTTCTACAACAACAGAAAAAACTATTCAAACAACAACTGCAGTGACCGTGAAATCTGCTACAACTAATACTTCAGCAACAACAGTACTTGAACCAGCCACTTTTGTGGCTACTATGGCACAGGTTCCTACAGCAACCACCATGGTGTCATACACATCTACAACAACAATAGTGGAAAGTGCAAGACTTCCTTCTTCAGCAGCTACTGCAGAAACAACAATCACTGTGAGAACGACAACAACTATTGAAGCACGTATATCTGGAAACACATGTAAGATAGACTAATTGAAATGATAAGTGTTACATTTAAATCAGCTAAATCAGCTAAGATTTTCTCATTGCTTTTTCTCTTCATTTCCAGCTTCAGGAGGATTGAGCCACAAGACAAGTCTCTACACTGCTTCCTGCCTCATGTTGTTGACATGGCTATTTGCAAACCATCAATAGCTAATTTACATTTGAAATACAAGTGCAGGAAAACAATTACATTTATTCCATTGTTATCAAAAATGCAGCATCCTTGAATGGCTTAACTGTTGCGTGAAACATCATGAAAATCTAGCCTTGCATTAACAGACACAGTGGTATATCTGGGGGGCATTTCTGTCTTTTATTCCCGTATTTTAAAATTACCATTACCTATGTTTAAGTGCAGTTCGTCTTTGTTTTGGAAAATGTAAACTGTGATGCTTATGAAACAGACAGTTGTTACTCTAACTAATAAAAGTCCTTCTCTCATTTGATGAACCAAAAGATGATTTAAATTAGACAGCATTCAAAAACGTCGTTATTTTCACCATAAATGCTTAGTTACAGTATATTAAAATTAATGGAGAGTTTTCCCCCAACTGATGTATTAAAAGCTACCATGGGATGACTCTTACGGCACACAAAAATGAAATTTCCTGCTCCTCACTTCATAGAAAAATAATCACCAAAGCAATGGAGGTCTTATCTTTGTAAATTCACGTCTGACAAGTTGTTATCATAGCATAGTGATATTTGACTCCTGTCTGGGCCTTGACTCCCATGTAAAATCTTTGTGTCGTTCCTGTTTCTATCATTTAAGAAACATCTTTAAACTGCGACATGTGGTCTATTCAGCTGAACTGGAAAAACTCATTCATGCATTTGTGTCATCACGCTTAGATTAATGTAAGTCCCTGTTTACTACCTTGGATATCTCTCTCTCGCCTCCAGGCAATACAAAACGCAGCAGCCAGACAAACTCGTTCTATCAAGCGTGTTCACATTACTCCGGTCTTATATTCTTTACATTGGCTTCCAATAGAGTTTAGAATTCGCTTTAAAATTCTTGTTTTAACATACAGAGCACTAAATGGCCAGGCCCCAGATTATTTATCCAAGCTTCTTAAAAAAATAAAGTAAAATAAAAATAAAAATACACTGCTGCTCGTCATCTCCGCTCACAGACTCAGTCTGTTGGTTGTTCCCCGTACACGAATGAAGACAAAAGGGGACAGAGCCTTTCAGTCTGTTGCACCAAGGCTGTGGAATAGTTTACCGCTACAATTATGTTTGCTTGACTCTGTGGATTGTTTTAAAAAGCAGTTAAAAACATTTATGTTCAAACAAGCCTTTTGCTGATCTATGTATTTTATATTCTTTACATTCTTTACATTTGATCTTTTACATTGTGTATAATGTCTATTGATTGTATTGTTTATTTTAATATTTGTGTACAGCACTTTGTGACTGCCTGTCTGTGAAAAGCGCTTAATAAATAAACTTTACTTACTTACTACTTACTTACATAGTATGACTGCTTTTAATGTCGCTCTTTTAATGATCTGTTAATGCATATAATTTACATGTGTGTGTTCACTTGTCTATACTAAATGTCAATTCAATAATGAGGGCTCATCATAATGAACTGAACATTGTTTATTGATAAACAGGTTTTCCACCAATATTTAAATTGCTAAATCAGACAAATATCTTTAAAGTGCAATGTCGCGGGCTCCTTCTCCTAAACTTCCTCCGAACAAATACAGGCGTAGTCGGAAAGCATTCAGTGTGGATAATTTATTTATTTTGCCGGCCTCCCAGGTGCACAAAAAGTTATTTACAAAGAAATAGAACTGACTTAAGTCAGCACAAACAAATATCTATATACAAAACACAGTCTGCATGTTACCCTCTCTGTAACAGCTCACTGGAAAGAAAGCAAAAGCAACAGGTGGGCCCTGACCGCCTTCTCTTATACCCCATAGCCCCTCCCACTAGGCGTAATAGTCATCTCTTTATTATTATCAAACCGTCTTTCCCCCTCAGCTTATTTCCTGCTGTAGTCCTACAATACATATATGTATATACAGACATTTATGGCCACTTCCCGGCAGCCTACAGTGTTTCACAATAACACCAAACAAACCAAAAGAATAATGCAGTTCACGTGACTCTTCAAGCGCGCGCGAACCCACTATTTAAACCCCGGAACCCCATACCATCGGCTTGCATAACCCCCGTATAATTCGGCGATCATAGCGAGTCTCCGCGACCGGCTTTATGGAAGGTAAGTGGGAAAATACGTTGGCCACCTTCTGCGCTGCTCAAACTATACCTCTCACCCCTTTTTGTTTATCTGCCCGGTCGCCGAAAAGCCGCGCAGCCCCGGTAATTGTAAAAACTAATGGTGGTGGTGCGTGTATGCGCCCAGATCAGCTGGGACGGGGTGACTCCGTCACATGCAACCTAACTTTGATTTTGGGTTTTACATGCATTACTACCT
This sequence comes from Maylandia zebra, assembly GCF_041146795.1. NCBI lineage: Eukaryota > Metazoa > Chordata > Actinopteri > Cichliformes > Cichlidae > Maylandia > Maylandia zebra. The sequence continues at coordinate 38,833,851 of NC_135169.1, read as the reverse complement.
GTTTTAGATACATTTACATCATAAGAAATTAATGCTTTGAAAAACAGCTCTTGCTGTGTGCGCTGCCTGTTTGAAGAATGTGCAAGAATTTCAGTCTCTAGATGTGCAAAGCTGGTAGAGACATACCCTAAAAGACTGGCAGCTGTAATTGCAGCAAAAGGTGGTTCTACAAAGTATTGACTCAGGGGGCTGAATAATTACACACACCCCACTTTGCAGTTATTTATTTGTAAAAAAATGTTTGGAATCATGTATGATTTTCATTCCACTTCTCACGTGTACACCACTTTGTATTGGTCTTTCACGTGGAATTCCAATAAAATTGATTCATGTTTGTGGCTGTAATGTGACAAAATGTGGAAACGTTCAAAGGGGCTGAATACTTTTGCAAGCCACTGTATTGTTTATTATGACTGTGGTTTTACGTGGCCTATCAACACAATTTAAAAACTGGTTATATCACCTTGTTGCTTTGTCATCTTAAAGTGGCCGTGTGATTGGCTTACCACAACTACTTTATTCTTCCTCAGTCAAAGGGCATCACTCATGCGATTGTTTTGCACGCTTAGCTTCAGGTGTTGTGCCAAAAAGTGATTGTTTGCCAGAAAGTGATTGCCGCCCGAGGGAGCCCACGCACCTGCTTAAAGCTGTAGCCCCCAGATTACTTACAGCTACTTCCATGCAACTCATACAAGATGCGGTAAACTGACGACAGCTTCAACCGTCTGTTTGTTGAAAAATAGTAACGCGACCATACCGCATTTTGTTGTTAGTAACGGTAACTGCGTTGTAACGATAGAAATAGTAATTAGTTAGATTATTTGTTACTGAAAAAAGTAACGCCATTACTTGTAACGCTGTTATTCCCATCACTGCACAGGGCTAATGCAGAGAGGCACTCACATTCACAATTATGGGTAATTTAGAATCACCAGTTAACCTAACCACGCTAAAAGCATGTCTTTGGATGGTGGGAGGAAGCCAGAGAACTCATGCAACCACCGGGAGAACATGCAAACTCCACAGAGAAAGGCCTCGGCTAGTTGATGGAGTCAAACCCCTCAAGTTCCTTCTTGCTGTGTGACAACAGTGCAAACCACTGCACCACATAGCTGTCAATCCATACTTAAAAAAGAATAGGAAAGCTGTGATTACTAGGCTTGATAAAGAATTATTTTTACATTTTTGTCCTTGTGCCATAGCGTGCACATGGCTTTTTCGCCTCTTATAACCCCAGTGATTCTCCTGTGGTTTGAAACCTCTATTTTCTTGTGATATTGCGAGTCCAGGAAACTCACCACTCTTGCTAGATATTATCACATCATCTCAACAAGAATAAATTAAATTTCATGTAGATCCTACATGATATAATTACGTTTACCACAAAAACATAAAATTATTTTGTTCAAATTACAAGTTAGACTCTTGTAAATGTAACAACCACGCAATTTCACTTTTTTGAGTGTTGTGTACCACGATAAAATCACACTTCCTGCACAGCTCTCTCTCGCTCTCTCCACCCCCATCTGCCTCTGGATCAAGGACTTCCTGACAAATAGACCACAGTCTGTCAGACTCGGCCCCCACCGGTCCAGCACCATCACACTCAGCACCGGGTCTCCACAAGGATGTGTTTTGAGTCCCCTCCTGTTTACGCTCTACACATCTGACTGCTCCCCTACCCATCTCTCAAACACCATCATAAAGTTTGCGGATGACACCACAGTGGTTGGACTCATCTCAAGGGGGGATGAGTCGGACTACAGAGATGAGGTCAACAGACTGACTGAGTGGTGTTCAGTTAACAACCTCCAACTGAACACCACGAAAACTAAAGAACTTATCTTGGACTTCAGGAAGGGCAGAGCAGACCCGGCCCCACTTTACATTTACGGGAGCTGTGTGGAGAGGGTACACTCCATGAGGTTTCTGGGCGTGCAGATATCTGATGACCTCTCCTGGACTGCAAATACTACAGCGGTGGTTAAAAAGGCCCAGCAGCGTCTCCACTTTCTGAGAGTGCTCAGGAGGAACAACCTGGAGGAGAGGCTGCTGGTGACATTTTACAGAGCCACCATAGAGAGCATCCTAACGTACAGCATAACAACATGGTATGCAGGGTGCTCAGCTGCGGACAGGAAAGTACTGCAGAGGGTCATCAACACAGCCCAGAAGATCACTGGCTGCTCTCTGCCCAGCCTGGAGGTCACTGCAAACTCTCGGTACCTCAGCAGAGCTGGCAATATCATTAAGGACCACTCTCACCCCAGCAATCAACTGTTTGAACTATTACCATCAGGCCGACGGTACAGGTCACATAAAACCAGGACAAACAGATTCAGGGATAGCTTCTTTCCCAGAGCTATCACCGTAGTAAATAAGCACAAAAACAATTGAACATGCTTAGCTATACCATACCGTCACTGCCATTACATTATGCTGCTATTCATACTGTCATTATATTAATGCTGCTATCCTGTATATATTGTACATACTATTGTTTGAGTACTTACGATTGTTTTTTTGTACTTTTTATATTTTACATTTATATTTATTATTGAAACTTGCACCAAGGGAGTGGCACTCCAATTTCGTTGTACTCTGTACAATGACAATAAAGGCTATTCTATTCTATTCTATTCTATTCTATTCTATTCTCCCATTGTACTTCAAGAACAGTTTCCCATCTCAAATCTCTGTTTTCTGCATTATTTGCTTGCTTTATACCCACCAGTCTACCGTTGTGTACAGTGCTGTCTGCCGCTGTTTTTTTCGTTTTTTGTTTTTTCAAAAATTACCTGCGACAAGAAAGCCTCACTTCTGCTGTTCAATACCGATGAAATTTAAACTTTTTAAAATTATACCAAATTGCAAAATGCTTAGCTGTGTCTCTAATAAAACCTCTGTAAGATTGCTCTGCTTCACTTCAGCAGTATCAGATAATGTTCATATGTTGATTCATGGTTTTCTTCAGTTTTTGATCTACTGCAGAATATTCTTAAGGGGTTATCTGCTATAAAAAGCCAGGCCTTCATGTTTTTCAGTGTTTTATTCTCAGTCACTTTGAGACAAAGGTACCTGCTGTGATGCTGCCACCTCTGATGAAGTCTCACAACTGTCAGTACTGATAAATGATCAGAATTATAATATTTCTGAAATTTCCCCGATTCAAATTGAATCGAATCGAATTGGGACTTTGTGAATTGGAATTGAATTGATTATAGAAATCAATGATGATACCCAGCCCTGTGGACATTTATTTTCAGGTACATTCAAGTGCTGATACTTACATCATTTAATTTCTGAATATATAACTTTTTACTTGAAGTGCTTGAATAGTTTCTCCCACACTAAAAACACTAATGATAAAATTATTTTAAGATTACCTAATAAGACTTATTCAGGACAGATAATCACTTATTTTACTTTTCTAACAGTCCTTCACAAAGAGGGAACAGTCTGTCTATTCTCCTCATCTCTCAGCTGGTGCTGGCTCTTCCTCCTCATCTTCCTCACACACTGCTGAGTTTGTCCTGGTGCATCATTGATTGATTGATTGAAGCCTTTACTGAATCCTATGGAGATGAAGGCCATTGGTTGATTATGGGTTTGCGCAGTCTCCTGATCTCCAGTGCATAATTTGGATAAAACAATGAAGTGGATAGCCTCAGTGAAATAATTAATAATGGTTAGCACTGTGGTATTAACTAAGTAGGGTAGCAGCCCAGTGACAAAATCCATCCATCCCAAAGTCAATGGAATAATCACCAACACTTCTTCCCTGTAGGAGACTAAAATGCTGTGAGCATCAGCATCAGGATGAGATTCTTTATCAAAAACATTTTTACTTGTTAATGAAATCAGCATAAGTCAAACTACAATTTCTATTTATCATTTATTTATTTTGAACCAGTTTTAAAGCTCTGCCCCGAAGTAGGTTGACAATATGTGCTATCTTGGCATGATCTGACAAATATGTATCAGAGAGCTGTTTAAAAACTAAACAAGCACTGGGTTAAAACACACCGGCTTCATTCAGCTCACTCTGGAACACTTCAGGGACAGAAAGAAGTTGTTCCTGTTGCTCAGCTTCAGTGGGTGGTAGAGGACACAGGGCGAGATTATCCCGTGGCTCCAAAGGTGAAATTATTGTGGGTGAGGGTTTAGTTTGTGATCGCAAAGCTTGCAGCATCCTTCCTATTTCAGCCACTTGTTGTGGTGTTAGGTTGCAATTACTGGTTCAGGTTCAAGAGATTTACTTGCTGCTTTAAGCTCAATATGTGAACTATTACTTAAAATAGATTAGTAAGAGCTTTAAAACTATGTTATCAATGTTCTTTAGCTTAATGATTGTTTACAGGAACAATCCCTGCTAGTTCCTATAAACACCAATCTTGTGTATGGTTTTATATTGTATAAATAAAGTGACAAAAGCTGACTAAATAACTATATAAACCACAGCCGGTGCAAGTCACTTGCTGCTGATTCATCCCTGCATATGACCTTTTAACAAAGGCTGCTTAGTATTAACAGGACAAAAGGGCTTTCAGCTTGTTTGTTCAGGCCTTTATGTAATTAAAGCTTTTATTTACATTGTTTGGTAGTTACTTTTCTTAGGTAAGCACAACTGATGAAATTTAAAGGAATTTTTAGTGTGGAGCCACCTAAAGTCTTGTGACGCCCAGCCCCGCAGGTACTGTAGGTTTTTCATTCTGATGCATCTGATGTTGAAACCACATTTTAAAGAAAGTGTAAAGTAAAATTGGTTTTAAAAATCTGTGTATGTGCACTTATTTACTGGAAGTTTGTAGTGGCAAGGTGCAGACCAGGTTACCGTGTAAAAGCAGAAACCTAAACAGCCAGGATTTTCCACGAAATAGTCCAAAATGTGGCTAATTAGACAGAAACCTCCACTAGGTGTCAGTGACGCCTTCCACTACAGCCAACAATAACAAGGAAGAGTATTGGCCTTGGGAATCGCCTTAAGGAAAAACAATGAGCTGTTGTATGCAACCCCTTTTATACCTTTAAAAAGGTGAAGAAAAGTCTTTGAAAACTCTGATTTCTTTGTAGAGCCAATTTATTGATTAAGAAGACTAAGAAGAAGAATGTGTCTTCTAGAGTTCATTTTAAAATCCTCATGTTTGTTTTTAAATGCCTTCACAGTCTTGACCCGCCTTACGTCTCTGAGCTTCTTCATCCCCACACACCCTGTTGGTCTCTCAGGTCAGCTGACCAGCTGCTCCTGGAGGTACCGAGATCCAGGAGGAAACTCACAGGGGACAGGGCCTTCTCTATCGTGGCTCCTAAATTATGGAATAATCTCACCTTGCACGTTAGAGAGGCCCCTTCACTGTCCACTTTTAAATCACGTCTTTCACCCACTTTTATTCTTTGGCTTTTAATCTCAGTGAGACTTGGTTTCTCTTTTAATTGAAGTAGTTATTTAATTAATTATTTTAGTTTTCTTTTATTTGTTTTTTATTCATATCACATGTAATTTTATTTTACATTTCCAACGTACAGCACTTTGTGTCAGCTGTGGTTGTTTTAAAGTGCTTTATATATAAAGGTGATGATGATGACGAAGAAGCATTTACAGTCATGGTAAATATCAAGTACACTCTCTTCATATTCTAAAGCTTTATTTATCCTGATCATTAGCAGGTCTTAAAATTAGCTTTAAAAAGGCATGTAAAGAGGCATTATTTATTTAAGAAAGGCTAAGCAAAAATGCAGAAGCATTGTGTGAAAAACTAAGTCCAGTCTTACGGAATTAAAAGAGTAAGTGGCAGCCATAACCATCACGTTATCAAATGCACTTGATTAACTGATAATAAGTAAGTGTGACTACCTCTATTAAGAGAGCAATTTGTGGGTTTTACTGGTTTGGAGTATTCAGGTGTGTGTTAATGCAATACCAAAGAAAGAAAAACATCAGCTGTGTAGAGAAGCAAGTCTCGCTGCTCATGAATGAATAATGAATAATCCCAAAGACAGAGAATGCTCAGAGAAACTGCCACAAGCCAGGAGCTACACGCTAGACTCTAGGCTTCAGTTAATTCAGTGTTGCCAGTAATAGTTGATTTAAAATCCAGTAATCCAGGTAAAGTTTGTTTATTTGTGAATCAAAATCAAAAGCACTGTACAATAAGCATGTGGTTACCAAATGTTTTATTTTCCTTCACTGCCACCATCTGAATTGCAAAAGAACATTACACAATATTTGTGGCAAACTGACAACAATGGGCTTTTTGTCCTGAACCGCAGCTGAACCGATAACAATAAAAGAGGAGCTTCTGGAACTTGAAGTTTTCAGGGTGGGGCCACCGTCTTGCTCTTAAAAGCAGACAGTTAGGGTGAAAATTAACAACAGGCCAAAAACCCCCCAAAAAACCAATTATAACCCAGCCTGTATTTTGCTTGGGGACTGGCCTAATTAGTTTCCTAGTGGGGAAGCGGGCTTAGGTGCACTAATACTGTTTCTCACTGAATTGCATCAACAAATGAAGCTTTACGGTTAGTTAATTGATGTGACTACAGGGCTGGAAGGAAATCTTCAGACTTGTGGTTTTCTTTCAGTAAAAAGAGACTTTTATGACTGTGCTCATCATTTCTAGTAGGTAAATTGTATTCTCACAGACTTCACATTTATGTTTATCTGCAGATTAATTTTCGTGCATATCTTGCTGACCTTCTATAGTCTGACTAAAAGACCTATACTCGCAGTTGAGTAGAATAGATTAATCATTTTAATAGTAAAAGGAATTGCTTTGCTAAATGCCAACTGTTAATTAGGGGTTTAGTAAAAATATGAAAACAATGTTGTGGATGTCATTCAGTCTGATAATTGCTGTCTGCTATGAGGGTGTGACACAGTTTTAATCTATTAGTCATATCCATGTGACACCTACGTGAGCACAAACACCTACATGCACACAAACAGACAGACAGACACACACACACACACACACACACACACACACACACACACACACACACACACACACACACACACACACACACACACACACACTCTATTTACAAGTAGGTAAGTAGAGTCTCACATCTACATAAATTATTGTCAGATGAGATTAAATGTAACAGCCAGTGGCACATTAAACCTTAAAATGGTGAGCAGTGTTTTGCTTTTATTCTGGGGATGAATGACCTTTGTGTGACAAAACTATGCATGAATTGGTTCAGGGTAAATTTCTCTCATTTAGTAAGTAGTGGCATGTATATAAACCCTGACATATAAAAATGTAGTTCTAATGTTAATTTCAGCTTTTATGGTGCACTCAGTGAACCATAATTTCCACGGAAATTTTGCTGCCTAATCTTTGATACTGATACTGATCTTTAACACTGTTAGTTTCACTTGGCAGGCACACAGCTTGAAACAATGAGGACATGGATGAAAAATATGTCTTCACCAAATAAAAGACACCACTGTTTGTTTTTCATTGGTGTCTCTTAAAAATGTGTGTCAGGTTCTTCAAGTTACATTCATGAATTATTTTTACTTCTTCCTGTCACAAAAGAACAATAGTGTTTACACACTCAACTAACGTCATTGATGCTAGATGTTACCCGAATCTAACGTGACAATGAATATTTCCCATCAGTAGTTACTTCCTGAGTCAAGATCGAGCTCCAGATCATATGATGTGCTGTGTGTATAATTAGTATAAAAGAACAATGAGGCATCAAAATGTCCTCATGTGATTTTTTTCAGCTTATGTCTTCTCTGATAGATTTATTCGCAGACAAATTCACTGGCCTATGAATTGAACTGCTTTTTGAAAAAAACAGTGCTGTTTAAATCGCCGCTACAACGAGTCTTCAACCTCAGTCTGCGACTGGGGAGAGTGCCCGCCCTATGGAAGACATCCTGCATCGTCCCGGTCCCCAAAAAGAACCGGCCCAATGAGCTGAATGACTTCCGACCGGTGGCACTGACGTCACATCTTATGAAGACTCTAGAGCGGCTCTTCCTCAACCTCCTCTGACCACAGGTACAACATGCCCAGGACCCACTACAGTTTGCATACAAGGCGGGTGTCGGAGTGGAGGATGCCATCCTGTACCTCCTACACAGAGCCCACTCACACCTGGATGGGGGAAAAGGCACGGTCAGGATCCTGTTTCTTGACTTTTCCAGTGCCTTTAATACCATCCGGCCCTGTATGCTTCAGGAAAAACTGAACAGGATGGAGGTGGACCCCTGCCTGGTCGCTTGGATCTCCGACTACCTCACCGACAGACCACAGTACGTCAGGCTGAAGGACATCACGTCTGACACAGTGGTCAGCAGCACAGGAGCACCACAGGGAACTGTGCTGTCCCCTCTTCTCTTCACCCTGTACACCTCTGACTTCGGCTACAACTCTGAATTATGCCACATTCAGAAGTTTGCAGATGACACAGCCATCATGGGGTGTATCTGGGATGATCAGGAAGAGGAGTACAGAAGTCTGGTGAGGAACTTTGTCGCATGGAGTCACACAAACCACCTGCAACTCAACACCTCAAAGACTAAGGAACTGGTTGTGGACTTCGGGAGGTCCAGAGCAGGTCCACTGCCGGTTCAGATAGAGGGGGAGGAGGTGGAGGTGGTCAACAAGTACAAGTACCTCGGGCTGTGGGTGGACAATAAACTGGACTGGTCATGCAACACAGAGCACCTGTATAAAAAAGCCCAAAGCCGACTGTACTTCCTCAGGAGGCTGAGGTCTTTTAACATCTGCAGGAAGCTCCTGAGGATGTTTTACCAGTCGGTGGTTGCTGGAGTACTTTTCTATGCTGTGGTGTGCTGGGGGAGCAGCACAGCAAAGAAGGACTCATCCAGGCTGGAGAAACTGATCAGGAGGGCTAGCTCTGTGGTCGGCATGAAGCTGGACACTCTGGTGACAGTGGCAGAGAAAAGGACATTAAAGAAACTGATGGACATTATGGACAATGCCAGGCATCCTCTGCACACGGCCATTAACAACCAGAAGAGTCTGTTCAGTGACAGGTTGCTTCTCCCAAAGACAAGAACTAACAGACTTAAAAACTCCTTTGTCCCACACGCCATCAGACTGTTTAACTCCTCTCTGGAGGGGAGAGGGAGGGGAAACAGGAGGACAAAGGAGGGGGGAACAACTAAGCTGTAGTGCCTCTTCACCTCACTGTGCAATACCTTTTGTGCAATACTTTTGTAAATAGTCAACAGTGCAATAGACCTCAATACTTGAAATGTGCAATTCACTTGTATTTTTATTTTTTATTCCTATTTATTCTATTTATCCCCTTCGTATATTCTATTTATATTGTCTCTGTATTTATATGTGTGTGTGTGTGTGTGTGTGTGTGTGTGTGTGTGTGTGTGTGTGTGTGTGTGTGTGTGTGTGTATATATAATATTCTGTAACTCTGTAACTTCTGTCGGTGCTGTGCTTTTTTTGGAAATCGAATTTCCCAGAGGAACCCACCCGAGGGATTAATAAAGATCTATCTATCTATCTATCTATCTATCTATCTATCTATCTATCTATCTATCTATCTATCTATCTATCTATCTATCTATCTATCTATCTATCTATCTATCTATCTATCTATCTATCTATCTATCTATCTATCTATCTATCTATCTATCTATCTATCTATCTATATCAAAAAAGCAGTGCTGTTTAAATCCAGTGAATTAAAAGCCCCAATGCAAATGTCATAACAAATTAAACCACTCTTCATTTTCTTCATTTCACTTCATGCCTTATATTGACTGAATTGGCCTAAATGCTGTGCTTAAGATAGCCTGTTTCAGTCTTATCCACATTTTACTTTTAAATATTTTTTCTTTGTAATGCCTATTTTGTAAAACCCTCCAAAATGTTGATTTGTTAGGCCATGTTCTTTTAACCCCTTAAAGCTTTTTAAAGCATTCCCATCACAGAAATCACTGTTTTTTTTTTTTTTAAACTAGAAACAGTTTAATTCTGGCTCTCTTTCTCTGACAAATAAATTCTTCATTAAATCCTTTTAGGCTACTTGTTTGCTGCTTTTAGTCATTCTTTGCCATGAGGTTCCTATCAGCATTGTAAGTCCGCATTCCACTGATGTGAACTGATCAGATGTCATAACATCCCGTATGGAAAAGATATATATATAAATCTTATAAAGTTTGTATCTGTCTTGCGTGAAACTTGTATGAAAAGCATACAAGAGTGCAAATAGATATAAGATCCCTTGAAAAATTATATAACTGAAACTTGTATCTTTTGGATACTTATTAAAACAATATATGAAAGTAATGAGAAAGTGGGCACTTTCATGAGTAAATCATGTAAGCCTTATATGATTCACTATATGAAGTAAGCCAAATCTTATGCAAATCTTTTATAAGTTTTTTCTATTTATTTTCCATATAGGATTATTTAACAAACTGAATACTTTGAATTTAAATACTTTTGATGAATAATGGAAAAATGCATAAAATGTACAACAAGCATTTTGAGAATAAAAGTATATATTTCCACAATTCTTTTATAGCTTTTTTTAATTTCCTCTTTCTAATTTCCTACAGTGATTAACAAAAAATACAGACAAACAGATGACATCTGTCTTGTAAGTTAACCTTTGCCTTTCACTTTGGAAGAGGAACAAAAGAAAAGTATTTTAAAAATGTGATCTGTAGACATTGCAATGTTATCTTTTCAAAAGTTCCAATGTGAGATCTATTTGCCGAAAAGGAAACCGAACATGCACCACAACAAATGGCCCGAAAATATTGTCTTGTAGTACAACAGGTGCCCGAAAAGGAGTGGGAAGAAGTAATACTCATACTCACTGCCCTTCACATATTTATAGCTCAGTTGTGTAGTGAGTGATCTGATTTCAGAATGGTTTCTTGCCACTCTTAACTTTCTCTTCCAGTCATTTCCGTATTCTCAATAAAGCTTTAGTAGTTGCCAAATTTAGTCTATGTAACATGACCCCGAAATTGCCCAAAAATCTAAGCAAAATCATATCAGAAAACATCAGACTGACAGCCTGATGTAATTGAAAAAAGAAAAACATTTTAATATGAATGTGATGGATCTCCTCAGATAAAAAAATAAATAAATCAATCAATAGGTCTAAAATGACTAAGACACATTTCAAGTGGCACTTCATTGTACTTGGAATTTTACTATCACAAACAAAATCTATATCTTTCTGTTGCTCTGTTTCTCCTTTTGTACTTCAGGTACTGAACATATTAATCTCTCAAACAGCTCTATCTTAGCCATTGAAGGTTGTTATTCATATCAGGCATGATGGCATCTTTATTATCTAGAAAATATTTGTATTTGGGAACAAGGAAAAACTGCTCCACACAGCAAGAGAGAAGGGTCGGATGAGCGAAAAAAGGCTGAACTGCATCACTATTTTTGTTGAATAGATTTTTTTTGTCCCATAACTGTGTTCTGGAGGCAGTTTATAACTTTTGCGAAGATCGGGAGATTATTCCATTGCACTGCATTAATGACGTCTGCATTCGGGTGCTCTCATGTTCGCTCTGTTTACGTAGTTCTGTTAGCTTGGTAATTTAGACAATAGGCTGTTGACAGAGTAACGTTAACATTTGGTTTAAAAGGTTAAAACAATTCTTGTGTAGTTGTGTCGAATTGTATGCACTTGTGGGAGTTATACAGTATGGTATATTTAAGTTACTGTGTCTTTTGCAGACAGCAAGATGTAGATTATAGGCTAGTTAACCTTAGCATAGTTTCCCGTCACTTATGGATTAGGGCAATCAAATAGAAAAGAGTGTTGCTGCTGCTGAGCCATCTCTTGATCCTAAATGAGACAAAAAACTTGATCAAGTTCAGTCTGGAAGCATTTTACCGTCGGTGCTGCAGATGAAACCAAAGTGATATGTAATGTGTGCAAAGGTCAAATCAGCAGAGGCACACATATTAAACGTGTCAACATCTGCTATACACAATCACAGGCACTTAAAGCATCCTCTCCTGGTACTGTCTGCCAACTCCCCCCACCAGCACCAATTCATCATCACAACCATGTTCTGCCTCTGCAAGTCAGTTTCGTTGTCTGTTCAGCGTCCTCCAAGAAGCTAGAGTGGTGGTGGAGTTCATTATGTTCACAATGGTATTTTATTAGTTGTTGGTTTGGATGATGCAATGGCTGTTATGTTATTTTCTTTTCAATGACCTTTTTTGTTACATGTTCATTGCTGGATCTATGGAAAAACATCAACTAATATTGCATGTCCACAATTACTGTAATGGATATAATTAAAGAATACTTAATATTAATTAGAAGTGTAATGCAAATAAAAAAGGATTTTTAAGCCTATTTTGAATTTTACTTGACAACGAATACAAATACAAATACTTTTCCCCCCTCAACAAATACAAATACAGATACAAATACCGGCTGCTTTGCACATCTCTAATATTTATATGATGTGTATCTGTCTGTCTGTCTGTCTGTCTGTCTGTCTGTCTGTCTATCTGTCTATCTATCTATCTATCTATCTATCTATCTATCTATCTATCTATCTATCTATCTATCTATCTATCTATCTATCTATCTATCTATCTATATGAAATAGACTGTAGAAATGTAATTTTGTTTTAATGATTCATGCTTTTTAACTTCCCAGTTACTGTTTGAATAAATTCACTAACTTTGACTTGCACTATTTAGTTAGAATTTTGTGATTTCACTTACTTTCATAATTTCAGATTATTTTAGATATTTCTTTAATTGTATATGTAATTTTAATTTTCTAATTCCAATCTGATAATTAATTACTATCTAATAATTTTTAAATTATGACTATATGAGTTAAAAGAAAATATAGCTTGTTATAAGAACATAGTATCATTATAATTTTTGAAATCTAATTATTTCAAATGTATATATTTAAAAGCTGTTTGACTTTAAGAAAGATACTTACTATTGCAACTATCAGATTTACTTGTTGTTTAAATGCAAATAAGCAGCAAATCGCTTGTAAATGTCTCATGAGTTTTAAATGACACTTAAACTTCTGTTTTTGTCACACAATTAGGGCAACAATAACAACAACAAGTGGAAGCTGGAGGTGAAGTTCCTAATGTTCTTCGACTTACAGTCATGGTAACTTGAGTTGTAGTTGTCCCTGTTGTAGTTGAAACGGGAGTTGTTGTTGATCCAGTTGTAGTTGACCCAGCGGTTGTTATTGTCCCTGTTGTAGTTGACCCAGGAGCTGTTGTTGACCCACTTGTAGTTGACTGAGCAGCTTTAGGTGACCCAGTTGTAGTTGGCCCAGTATTTATAGTTGTCACAGTCATAGTTGACTCAGAAGTCATCTTTGACCCAGCAGTTGTTGTTGACCCTGGTGTAGTTGACTGAGTGGATCCAGCATTTGGATCCAGGACACATAACCCTAGTGACGGGGCTGCATCAAGGGGCTCTTTTATCGCGTCCATTTTTAGCATTTCAGCCAATTCTTTTTAAACAATTTTCTCAGATACAGTGGGGCAAAAAAGTATTTAGTCAGCCACCGATTGTGCAAGTTCCCCCACTTAAAATGATGACAGAGGTCAGTAATTTGCACCAGAGGTACACTTCAACTGTGAGAGACAGAATGTGGAAAAAAAAAAATCCATGAATCCACATGGTAGGATTTGTAAAGAATTTATTCGTAAATCAGGGTGGAAAATAAGTATTTGGTCAATAACAAAAATACAACTCAATACTTTGTAACATAACCTTTGTTGGCAATAACAGAGGTCAAACGTTTACTATAGGTCTTTACCAGGTTTGCACACACAGTAGCTGGTATTTTGGCCCATTCCTCCATGCAGATCTTCTCGAGAGCAGTGATGTTTTGGGGCTGTCGCCGAGCAACACGGACTTTCAACTCCTGCCACAGATTTTCTATGGGGTTGAGGTCTGGAGACTGGCTAGGCCACTCCAGGACTTTCAAATGCTTCTTACGGAGCCACTCCTTTGTTGCCCGGGCGGTGTGTTTTGGATCATTGTCATGTTGGAAGACCCAGCCTCGTTTCATCTTCAAAGTTCTCACTGATGGAAGGAGGTTTTGGCTCAAAATCTCACGATACATGGCCCCATTCGTTCTGTCCTTAACACGGATCAGTCGTCCTGTCCCCTTGGCAGAAAAACAGCCCCATAGCATGATGTTTCCACCCCCATGCTTCACAGTAGGTATGGTGTTCTTGGGATGCAACTCAGTATTCTTCTTCCTCCAAACACGACGAGTTGAGTTTATACCAAAAAGTTCTACTTTGGTTTCATCTGACCACATGACATTCTCCCAATCCTCTGCTGTATCATCCATGTGCTCTCTGGCAAACTTCAGACGGGCCTGGACATGCACTGGCTTCAGCAGCGGAACACGTCTGGCACTGCGGGATTTGATTCCCTGCCGTTGTAGTGTGTTACTGATGGTGACCTTTGTTACTTTGGTCCCAGCTCTCTGCAGGTCATTCACCAGGTCCCCCCGTGTGGTTCTGGGATCTTTGCTCACCGTTCTCATGATCATTTTGACCCCACGGGATGAGATCTTGCGTGGAGCCCCAGATCGAAGGAGATTATCAGTGGTCTTGTATGTCTTCCATTTTCTGATGATTGCTCCCACAGTTGATTTTTTCACACCAAGCTGCTTGCCTATTGTAGATTCACTCTTCCCAGTCTGGTGCAGGTCTACAATACTTTACAGAGATACAGAGATACAGAATACAGAGATTTTCCTTGTTTGAGGTGACCAAATACTTATTTTCCACCCTAATTTACGTATAAATTCTTTACAAATCCTACCATGTGGATTCATGGATTTTTTTTCACATTCTGTCTCTCACAGTTGACGTGTACCTCTGGTGCAAATTACTGACCTCTGTCATCATTTTGAGTGGGGGAACTTGCAGAATCGGTGGCTGACTAAATACTTTTTTGCCCCACTGTAACCTGTAACGTCATGCACCTTCACATAAGGCCACCTTTCAAATAGTGTTCTATGAGATTAGTAGGAACGGTCAGCTGGAAGAACACATCTGCAAAACAACATTGGAATGCAGAAACATTCACTCTGTGGGCCTGTGTGAGATGATCATCACAATGGAGTGAGGGGTTAATGATGAAATTTTGAACCTCTGGCCAAACTCATCTCTCTCCTTCACCAGACTCACCAGAGAAGTGATTTCAGCCTCTCTCTATGCTTTGAGGAGGTCAAGGTGATACACCTGGTTGACTGCTCCCGTGTCCAACTGTGCCACTTCATAGTTAAGGTATTTGTAATGTAGCAGCCTGACTTCTGTGTCATTATCAGGAAGTACAGAATGAATTGTTGTTGAACAGGACTGCATTATCACTGATCAACAGAAAAGATTCCCATGAGCCTGTAACTAAACATGGTTCCTTATCTTTTCTTTTTTTTTTCCGTACCAGCACAAAAGTTAGGCGCACCCAAATTTTTCAACTGCTTAACGCCGCAGTTTTGCATGTTCACTTTTTTGGGGGGAAATTGCTGTACATACAGACAATATTGATTTGTAAATGATTAACAACCTTTTTTTTTAACACAAAGTTCTTTATTTGGAGCACAGTTCTACAAGAAAGATAAGTTAACCATCTTCACTTCCTGCTTGCTCTTGGGGCATTTTCCCTTCATTTTGTCTTCAGCAAGTGAAATGTACACTCAATTGGATTCCGGTCAGGTGATTGACTTGGCCATTGCAAAACAGTCCACTTCTTTACCTTCAAAAACTCTTTGGTTGCTTTTGCAGTATGCTTTGGGTCATTGTCATCTGCACTGTGAAACCCCATCCAATGAGTTCTGAAGCATTTGGCTGAATATGAGCAGATAATATTGCCTGAAACCATTCAGAATTTATCGTGCTGCTTTTGTCGGTAGTCACACATCAATAAATAGAAGAGAACCTGTTCCACTGGCAGCCATATATGCTCACGCCATTACACTTCCACCACAATGCTTCACTGATGAGGTGGTATGCTTAGGATCATGAGCAGTTCCTTTCCTTCTCCATACTCTTCTCTTCCCATCATTCTGGTACAAGTTTATCTTGGTCTCATCTGTCCATAGTATGTTGTTCCAGAACTGTGAAGGCTTTTTTAGATGTCGTTTGGCAAACTCTAATCTGGTCTTCCTGTTTTGGGGGCTCACCAATGGTTTACATCTTGTGGTGAACCCTCTGTATTCACACTGGTGGAGTCTTCTCTTGATTATTGACTGACACACACACACACACCTACCTCCTGGAGAGTGTTCTTGATCTGGCCAACTTTTGTGAACTGTGTTTTCTTCACCAGGGAAAGGATTTTTCAGTCACCCACCACAGTTGTTTTCCGTTGTCTTCCGGGTCTTTTGGTGTTGCTGAACTCACCGGTGTGTTCCCTCTTTTCGAGAATGTTCCAAACAGTTGTTTTGCCACGCATAATGTTTTTGCTATCTCTCTGATGGGTTTGTTTTGTTTTTTCAACGTAATGATGGCTTGCTTCACTGATAGTGAGAGCTCTTTGGATCTCATCTTGTCAGCTGACAGCAACAGATTCCAAATGCAAATAGCACACTTGAAATGAACTCTGGACCTTTTATATGGTCATTGTAATTGGGATAATGAGGGGAATACTACACACCTGGCATCGGACAGCTGAGAAGCCAATTGTCCCATTACTTTTGGTCCCTTAACAAGTGGGAGGCACATATACAAACTGTTTTAATTCCTACACCTTTCACCTGATTTGCATGTAAATACCCTCAAATAAGAGCTGACAGTCTGCAGTTAAAGCACATCGTTTAATTTGAAATCCATTGTGGTGGTAGAGTCAAAAATGTTAGAATTGTGTCGATGTCCCAATATTTATGGACCTGACTGTATATATATATATATAAACACCCAGCACGCCCCTGCGGGCGGTTTATCCTTCAAGCTCGGGTCCTCTACCAGAGGCATGGGAGCTTGAGGGTCCTGCGCAGTATCTTAGCTGTTCCCAGGACTGCGCTCTTCTGGACAGAGATCTCCGATGTTGTTCCCGGGATCTGCTGGAGCCACTCGCCTAGCTTGGGAGTCACCGCACCTAGTGCTCCGATTACCACGGGGACCACTGTTACCTTCACCCTCCACATCCTCTCATGCTCTTCTCTGAGCCCTTGGTATTTCTCCAGCTTCTCGTGTTCCTTCTTCCTGATATTGCTGTCATTCGGAACTGCTACATCGATCACTACGGCCGTCTTCTTCTGTTTGTCTACCACCACTATGTTGGTTAGCCACCACCATTTTGTCCGTCTGTATCTGGAAGTCCCACAGGATCTTAGCTTGGTATCGGCAGCAGAAACCCAAGAAAGAGGACGGAGACGAGGAACCATCATGGAAGACCCTGCACGGTATGTACCACCGGCAGATAGAGGTGGTGGCTGATATCCAGAAATCCTACCAGTGGCTGGACAAAGCTGGACTGAAAGACAGCTCAGAGGCACTAATCATGGAAGCACAAGAACAAGCTCTGAGATATATATATATATATATATATATATATATATATATAGGTATATATATATATATATATATATATATATATATATATATATATAGGTGTATATATATATATATATATATATATATATATATATATATATATATATATATATATATATATATATATATAGGTATATATATTAGGGGTGCAACGATGCACAAAATTCACGGTTCGGTTCGGTTCGATACTTTGGTGTCACGGTTCGATATTTTTTCGATACAAAAAAAATGTTCATGCCTTTTTAATTTGTCATTTATTAAATTTTCATGGCACATTCTGCACCACATCTCTGTGCGTTCATCATTTGTTTGAAGCCAGCTCACCTCCTGCAACTACTTTTCCGAGAATACGCGCTTCTTTTGTGGTTCGGACTCCTTCTGACATTTCTTTGGAGGTGGAGGAACACCAAAGTAATTGCTTAAAGGAGCTTCTTCGACATCTTTAAGAGTTCTAAACAAATGTCTGTCCTCCTGAAAATCTTATGTACGCAAACACGCGTTGCAACTTCTTATCTTGTGCGCATTTTTTATTTTGACAGCGAATGCGCACCTGCGGACCACTTATGTGCAGCCCTGGTTATTTAGCTCGTCATATTGCAGCCACAAGAAATTCTTTTGTCCATGAAACCATAAAGCTGCACTTTCTTTTTGCCTTATAGTCTGATTTGTCATAACTTTTCCGTTTTGTGGTAAGCTTTTCTTTGGCTGTCACTTCTTCACCCTGACCTGTCTTATTTGGCTCAGCAGAACTAAAATATATATCCTGCTGTTTTTACACACACACTCACATAATGCTCAGCGATCCTCTCACATGTGAGATCAACCTCTCACATGTTTAAGCTGCGGTAGATTTCACATGTCATGTTTGCATAGTAAGCTAACGATTGATAAGACGATGTCAGAGGAATTGGTGCACAAATTATCATCACTCACAGATCAGTGCTGTCGCTCTCTATACACAGTTCGCGCGATTGCAAAGTGAAAGCAAAAAACAAGCGCAAATTCAAACGCGATTTCAATATGTCACATATTGACAGTGGCTCACCGATGCCAATGACATAATTACCCAGCTACATTTCCGAAAGAATGTAAAAGCATTGACATATATTTTTCCTTCCTGCGATAGCCCGATGGGCAGGGCAGAGATAGATTTTGGTAGCCCGACTGGAAAAATTTTGCGAGCCCTGTATCTGATTGAGGAATCACTCATCTTTGGAAAAGAGAGTTTATTACAGAGAAATGGCTCTTTCCAAAATAAAAGCTATACTATACGCTTCTTCTGGGCTATATTCTCAGCAGCATTTTAAACATATCAGGTCCCCATAAGGATAATCATGTGCTAACGGCTGTCCAAATGACTCGGGTAAAGTTTGTAGCATGCATGCTTGTTGTTTTTGTTGTTCAATATCGACACGGTTCAATATCGATACGAATATCGTTCGATACAGTGCTTTCCGTTCGGTAAGCAAATGTATCGAACAATACAAAATTTTTAATTAATTTTATCACCTTTCCTTCTGACGATGCTGTCTGTTTTGAGCACTCAGAGGATCTGCGCTCGACAGTGCAGCCTAGGCGGAGTAGTCGAACGCAGATTCACTGAGTGCAGGGCAAGCTAGCAAGACAGAAGTTAAGCTGTCGTTGCAACATGGCAAATTGAACCTCCCCCACCCTCATTCAGATGTGGCGTTTGGAACTATTTTGGTTTTCATGTGACATATGACCCTGAAGGTAAGCGCGTCATGGACAAAAGTAAAACAGTATGTTGGATGTGCCATGCAATGCTCAATTACGTTGGTGGGAGCTAGTGTGTTAGCGCAGTTAGCTCATTAACGTGTTGGCTGTCCAGCCCCACGCACGGGGCGATCCGCGGTAGCTCGTTAACGGAGATTTGCCGTGTTGTGGCGTTAATCATCCATCACATGCATATTAAAATGTTTTTTCTTTTTTTCGATTACATCAGGCTGTCACTCTGATGTTTTCTGATATGATTTTGCTTAGATTTTTGGCCAATTTCTTGGTCAAGTTTCATAGGGTAAATTTAGCAACTACTAAAGCTTTATTGAGAATACTGAAATGATTGAAAGAAAAACACAGGATTGGCAAAAAACAGATTGTTGGGAAAAGCGTTCTGAAATCAGATCAGGTGGAAATCATGCAAATAATAATACAAAGCTGCACAACTACACAACTGAGCTTTAAATATGTGAAGGGCGGTTAGTATATAAGTACTACTTCTTCCCACTCCTTTTCGAGCACCTGTTATAGTAGAAGACAATGTTTTTTTTTTTCATGTATATCACTCAATCAATCAATACATGTCTTGTCACTCCGTGTGGACTTGCTGTTGTAGCTGTATGGAAAATTTGGTACAATACAACCTCAAGCGGAATAAATGTGACTTCCTGGAAAGACATTTTAAGCTTTATTTACCCTGAGTGGCACACAAATACTCCTTAAAACTTGTCACTGTGCATTTGTGGTTTCATTTTGAGCAAATAGATCTCACATTGAAAGTCAGTGGATTGTATGAAAAGATAACATTGCAATGAATACATTTTTTAAATACTTGTCTTTTGTTACTCTTCCAAAGTGAAAGCCAACAAGACAGACATCATCTGGTTGTCTGTATTTTTTGTCACAGTGGGAAAGTAGGAAGAGGATATTAAAAACATCTATTGAAGATTTATGGAAATATATATAGTTAATCTCAAAATGCTTGTTATGTATTTTATGCATTTTCAGATTATTCATCATAAGTATTTGAATTCAAAGTATACAGCTTGTTAGATAATATTTTGACATCTGATTTGTTCACATCAGTGGAATGCTGACTAACAATGCTGATGACTGGACCATGAAACTGACTTAAAAGTTGTTCAGGAATGTTGTTGTTTTCTTTTTTTTAAAAATCTTTTTATCTTTGCATCTTCAACTGGCAGTTCAAAACATTTCAATAGAATTGTGTGTGGGCATCACATACTTGTGAAGCAAGTATATAATGCCCGAACAAACTGGTGGCATCACAAGAGAACAGACAAGCACAAGGGAGGCTGAATAAGGATTCTGTCAATTACGGCTCTAGGGTGAGGGTCTTTGGTCTATATGTAAATTTAGTGTTTGAGTTTGTGCTAGGCGTTTTGTATTACAATTTATTGTGTAATGGTTATTGTCATTTATTACACTTAACCTGAAGCTATGATGAAAAATAATATTCTATTGTGATATTTTTTCACACCGTAGAAAACTTTTTTCTCTGCAGACAGTACATTTAACCCTAAATGTTTTCAACTTTAGCTGTTGCCTAAAAGTGATGAAAAAAAATGTATCAAGGTAAAAAAAAAGAAAAAAGCATGATTATTACTTCTACTGTCTATGTTATAGTAGTGTATCCAGTAAAAATGGCTATATTGTTAGAAAATCGGAAAAAGCACAGTAAATTCATAAACTGAAGTTGTTCTGTTACAACTTTTAGAATACAGATTTGCTTTTTTGGACACTATTTTTTTTCTTGTCTCTGCAATATAAACTTTCCATTCTTGTTTTTGTGTCCCTGAAGACACATTCTTTATCAGTCTGGTCTCACATTAGTATCAATGTACTTTTTTTTCACTTTTAAGAGTGAAAAGTCAACTTTTTCGAAGTATTTCAAATTATCCCCGGGCAAGATATTGAATTCAAGCTTGCCAAAAGTGTATTTACATAAGTCTTTGTGAAACAGTGCTTGGGTAGGTATAGATTTGTGATGGCATGAATAAGGCTTGCAGCAAGTAGTTTTGGAACTAAACTATATATATATTAGGGGTGCAACGATATTCGTATCGATATTGAACCGTTCGATACAGTGCTTTCGGTTCGGTACGCATATGTATCGAACAATACAACATTTGTAATTTATTTTATCAATTTTCCTTCTGACGATGCTGTCTGTGTTGAGCGCTCAGTGAATCTGTGTTCGACTACTCCGCCTAGGCTGCACTGTCGAGCGCAGATCCACTGAGCGCTCAACACAGACAGCATCGTCAGAAGGAAGAGGGCAGGGCAAGCTAGCGAGACAGAAGTTAAGCTCTCCTTGCAACAGGCAAATTGAACGTCATTCAGATTTGGAATTATTTTGGTTTTCATGTGACGTATGACCCTGAAGGTAAGCGAGTCATGGACTAAAGTAAAACAGTATGTTGAATGTGCCATGCAATGCTCAATTACATTGGTGTGAACTAGTGTGTTAGCGCAGTTAGCTCGTTAACGTGTTGGCCGTCTAGCCCCATGCACGGAGTGATCGGCGGTAGCTCGTTAACGGAGATTTGCCGTGTTGTGGCGTTAAGGTAATTTCAACGAGATTAACCTGAAAGCACTAGCGGGAACACAACGAATATGACTGCACATTTACGCCGACATCATCGTAGTGCAATTGATAATTGCATTATTACATTGTTATTAATTAAGTGAATAAATTAATTAATATTTGTAAATGGACCGATATATATGTTCATGCTTTTTTAATTTGTCATTAATTAAGATTATAAATATATATTTTAACTCAAACGTACAGTTTTTAAATTTAATGTTGCTGAAACAACAAAGGGATAAAATAATAAATCTATCTATCGAGAAATCACTCATCTTTGGAAAAGAGAGTTTATTACAGAGAAATTGCTCTCTCCAAAATAAAAGCTATACTATACGCTTCTTCTGGGCTATATTCTCAGCAGCATATTAAACATATCAGGTCCCCATAAGGAGAATCATGTGCTAAAAGTAAAACAGTATGTCGGATGTGCCACACAATGCTCAATTACATTGGTGGGAACTAGTGTGTTATCAATTACAAAAATAATTAAGTACCATTAAGTACTTTTTAAAAAAAATGAATCTACTAATGGTGGCAAAGATAATTTTAATTGTACTTTTGAACAAAAAAAGTGATTTCCAAAGAGCATCGTATGACGTGTGTTCTTTAAACATTTGGAAAAAAAATGGAGGACAAAAGTATAGGTTACAGGCCTAAAAAAAGACATGCTTCAAAAACAACAACAACAACAAAAAAAAAAAACGCTTAGGGGCTGTGGTGTTTTAGATCAATGTGAAGAGCATTTGACTGGAAACAACTTCAACTTTCAGCATGATGATGATTCCAAACATGCAGTGGGAGTGTGTCTGAAGAGGGAGAGAGTATAAATAAAAGCTATGTCAATGCATAAATACTTCCACATCAATTTATAACAAACATTCATATTCTCAAATATTTCAGGTACATGAGGCTGTAATGGGGGCTTGTCGAACATTGACCGTTTTGTTAACCATTCTGGGTAAGTAACTGATTATTTTACAAAAATTAGAATGCAGCTCTTAAAAAAATAAAATAAAATAAAAATACATACATACACAATATGCCACACTTTTCAGTTATTAGCTTTTCAGATTTTAATTTGTCATATTTTAGTAACATCTGAACATATTGTGTAGTAACATGCTTTCATATCATGTCGATTAACAGCTTCTTTTAAGTGTTTTTCTTCTTCTTGATCAGTTTGGCGTATGGTAGCATGATCTATTATCTATTATAGATTATCTATCTATCTATCTATCTATCTATCTATCTATCTATCTATCTATCTATCTATCTATCTATCTATCTATCTATCTATCTATCTATCTATCTATCTATCTATCTATCTATCTAAATGTATTCATAAATATCTATATATACATACATATGCATGTGTTTTCAGTAGCATGTGTGTTAAGTGTAATCATCTGTCTACTTTTCACAAATAGTGGCAATTGAGCTTGCTACTACACCAACTGTTGCACAAAACTGTGGTTCTGAAGGTTCAACTGCAACTACATTATCTGAAGAAACTACATCAACATCAACTGAATGTTCAACTTCAACTACAGAAACAACAGCAACTGGAGGTTTAACTGCAACTACAGCATCTGAAGAAACTACAGCATCAACAACAACTGTCATTACGGCACAAACAACAACTGAAGGTTCAACTGGAACTACAGAAACAACAGCATCAACAACTACTGAAGGTATAACTGAAACTACAGAAGCAACTGCAACTACAGCATCAACAACTGAAAGTACAACTGAAACTACAGAGACAACAGCAACTACAGCATTAACAACAACTGAAGGTTCAACTGCAATTACAGAAACAACAGCAACCACAGCCTTAACAACAACTGAAGGTACAACGGCAACCACAGCCTTAACAACAACTGAAGACACAACAGCAACTACACCATCAACAACTACTGAAGGTTCAACTGCAACTGCAGAAAAAACAGTAACTACAGATTCAACAACAACTGAAGGTTCAACTACAACTACAGAAATGGGAGCATCATCAACAACTGAAGGTTCAACAGCAAATACAGAAACAACAGCAACTACAGCATCAACAACAGGTGAAGGTAAAACTCCAACTACAGTATGTGAAGAAACTACAACATCAACAATTGAAGATACAACAGTCATTACGGCACAAACAACAACTGAAGGTTCAACTGCAACTACAGAAACAACAGCATCGACAACTACTGAAGGTACAACTGAAACTGCAGAAACAACAATCATTACGGCACAAACAGCAACTGAAGGTTCAACTAGAACTACAGAAACAACAGCATCGACAACTACTGAAGGTACAACTGAAACTGCAGAAACAACAGTCATTACGGCACAAACAACAACTGAAGGTTCAACTGCAACTACAGAAACAACAGCATCGACAACTACTGAAGGTACAACTGAAACTGCAGAAACAACAGCAACTACAGCATCAACAACTGAAGTTTCAACTGCAACTACAGAAACAACAGCAACTACAGCATCAACAACAACTGAAGGTACAACTCCAACTACAGTATCTGAAGAAACTACAGAATCAACAACAACTGAAGGTACAACAGTCATTACGGCACAAACAACAACTGAAGGTTCAACTGACATTACAGAAACGGGAGCATCAATAACAACTGAGGGTTCAACTGCAACTAAAGAAACAACAGCAACTACAGCATCAACAACAACTGAAGGTTCAACTGCAACTACAGAAACAACAGCAACAACAGCATCAACAACAACTGAAGGTACAACTCCAACTACAGTATCTGAAGAAACTACAGAATCAATAACAACTGAAGGTACAACAGTCATTACGGCACAAACAACAACTGAAGGTTCAACTGCAACTACAGAAACAACAGCAACTACAGCATCAACAACAACTGAAGGTACAACTCCAACTACAGTATCTGAAGAAACTACAGAATCAACAACAACTGAAGGTACAACAGTCATTACAGCACAAACAACAACTGAAGGTTCAACTGCAACTACAGAGACAACAGCAACTACAGCATTAACAACAACTGAAGGTTCAACTGCAATTACAGAAACAACAGCAACCACAGCCTTAACAACAACTGAAGGTACAACAGCAACCACAGCCTTAACAACAACTGAAGGCACAACAGCAACTACACCATCAACAACTACTGAAGGTACAACTGAAACTACAGAAAAAACAGTAACTACAGATTCAACAACAACTGAGGTTTCAACTACAACTACAGAAACGGGAGCATCAACAACAACTGAGGGTTCAAGTGCAACTACAGAAACAACAGCAACTACAGCATCAACAACAACTGAAGGTTCAACAGCAAATACAGAAACAACAGCAACTACAGCATCAACAACTGAAGGTACAACAGTCATTACGGCACAAACAGCAACTGAAGGTTCAACTGCAACTACAGAAACAACAGCAACTACAGCATTAACAACAACTGAAGGTTCAACTGCAACTACAGAAACAACAGCAACTACAGCATCAACAACAACTGAAGGTTCAACTGCAACTACAGAAACAACAGCAACTACAGCATCAACAACAACTGAAGGTTCAACTGCAACTACAGAAACAACAGCAACTACAGCATCAACAACAACTGAAGGTACAACTCCAACTACAGTATCTGAAGAAACTACAGAATCAATAACAACTGAAGGTACAACAGTCATTACGGCACAAACAACAACTGAAGGTTCAACTGCAACTACAGAGACAACAGCAACTACAGCATTAACAACAACTGAAGGTTCAACTGCAACTACAGAAACAACAGCAACTACAGCATCAACAACAACTGAAGGTACAACTCCAACTACAGTATCTGAAGAAACTACAGAATCAACAACAACTGAAGGTACAACAGTCATTACAGCACAAACAACAACTGAAGGTTCAACTGCAACTACAGAGACAACAGCAACTACAGCATTAACAACAACTGAAGGTTCAACTGCAATTACAGAAACAACAGCAACCACAGCCTTAACAACAACTGAAGGTACAACAGCAACCACAGCCTTAACAACAACTGAAGGCACAACAGCAACTACACCATCAACAACTACTGAAGGTACAACTGAAACTACAGAAAAAACAGTAACTACAGATTCAACAACAACTGAGGGTTCAACTACAACTACAGAAACGGGAGCATCAACAACAACTGAGGGTTCAAGTGCAACTACAGAAACAACAGCAACTACAGCATCAACAACAACTGGAGGTTCAACAGCAAATACAGAAACAACAGCAACTACAGCATCAACAACTGAAGGTACAACAGTCATTACGGCACAAACAACAACTGAAGGTTCAACTGCAACTACAGAAACAACAGCAACTACAGCATCAACAACAACTGAAGGTACAACTCCAACTACAGTATCTGAAGAAACTACAGAATCAACAACAACTGAAGGTACAACAGTCATTACGGCACAAACAACAACTGAAGGTTCAACTGCAACTACAGAGACAACAGCAACTACAGCATTAACAACAACTGAAGGTTCAACTGCAATTACAGAAACAACAGCAACTAGAGCATCAACAACAACTGAAGGCACAACAGCAACTACACCATCAACAACTACTGAAGGTACAACTGAAACTACAGAAAAAACAGTAACTACAGATTCAACAACAACTGAGGTTTCAACTACAACTACAGAAACGGGAGCATCAACAACAACTGAGGGTTCAAGTGCAACTACAGAAACAACAGCAACTACAGCATCAACAACAACTGAAGGTTCAACAGCAAATACAGAAACAACAGCAACTACAGCATCAACAACTGAAGGTACAACAGTCATTACGGCACAAACAACAACTGAAGGTTCAACTAGAACTACAGAAACAACAGCATCGACAACTACTGAAGGTACAACTGAATCTGCAGAAACAACAGCAACTACAGCATCAACAAAACCTGAAGTTTCAACTGCAACTACAGAAACAACAGCAACTACAGCATCAACAACAGCTGAAGGTTCAACTGCAACTACAGAAACAACAGCAACTGAAGGTACATCAGCAACCACAGCATCAACAACAACTGAAGGTACAACTCCAACTACAGTATCTGAAGAAACTACAGAATCAACAACAACTGAAGGTACAACAGTCATTACGGCACAAACAACAACTGAAGGTTCAACTGCAATTACAGAAACAACAGCAACCGCAGCCTTAACAACAACTGAAGGCCCAACAGCAACTACACCATCAACAACTACTGAAGGTACAACTGAAAGTAGAGAAACAACAGCAACTTCAGCATCCACAACAACTGAAGGTTCAACTAGAACTACAGAAAAAACAGTAACTACAGATTCAACGACAACTGAAGGTTCAACTCCAACTACAGAAACGGGAGCATCAACAACAACTGAGGGTTCAAGTGCAACTACAGAAACAACAGCAACTACAGCATCAACAACAACTGAAGGTTCAACTGCAACTACAGAAACAACAGCAACTAGAGCGTCAACAACAACTGAAGTTACAATGGCAACCACAGCCTTTACAACAACTGAAGGCACAACAGCGACTACGCCATCAACAACTACTGAAAGTACAACTGAAACTTCAGAAACAAAAGAAACTTCAGCATCAACAACAACTGAAGGTTCAACTTCAACAACAGCAGCTACAGCATCAGCCAAAACTGAAGGTACAACAGCAACCACAGCCTTAACAACAACTGAAGTTAAAACAGCAAATACACCATCAACAACTACTGAAGGTACAACTGCAAGAACAGAATCAATAACAACTGAAGGTTTGACTGGAACTATAGAAACAAAAGCAACAACAGTTTCTGAAGCAACTACAGCTTCAACAACTACTGAAGGTACAACTACAGCTACAGATTCAACAACAACTGTAGGATCAACTTCAACTACGGAAACAACAGCAACCACAGCATCAACAACCACTGAAGGTTCAACTGGAACTACAACCTCAACAGCAACTGAAGGTTCAACTGGAACTACAGAATTAAGAGCATCAACAACAACTGAAGGTACAACAACAAGTACAACATCAACAACAACTGAAGGTTCAACTGCAACTACAGAAACTACAGCAACTACAGATTCAACAACAACTGAAGGTTTAACTGCAGCTATCACCACAACTGACACAGTAACAGGAACAAAGTCAACAACAATAGCAACAAAAACAACAACAACAAATACAACGACAACAGCAGCAACAACAATAAAGCCAACAACGACAGCAGCAACAACAACACAGCCAAAAAACACAGCAACAACAACAACAACACAGCCAACAACAACAACAATAACAAAGCCAACAACAACAGCAGCAACAACAACAAAGCCAACAACAACAGCAACAACAACAGCAATAACAACAACAACAACAACAAAGCCAACAACGACAGCAGCAACAACAACTACACAGCCAACAACAACAGCAACAACAACAGCACAGCCAACAACAACAGCAACAAACACAACAAAGCCAACAACAGCAGCAACAACAACAAAGCCAACTACAACAGCAGCAACAACAACACAGCCAACAACAACAGCAGCAACAACAACAAAGCCAACGACAACGGCGGAATCAACAACAAAGCCAACAACAAAGGCGACAACAACAACAAAGCCAACAACAACAGCAGCAACAACAACAACAAAGCCAACAACAACAACAGCAGCAACAACAACACAGCCAACAACAACAGCAACAACAACAACAAAGCCAACAACAACAGCAGCAACAACAACAACAAAGCCAACAACAACAGCAGCAACAACAACACAGCCAACAACAACAGCAGCAACAACAACACAGCCAACAACAACAGCAACAACAACAATAACAAAGCCAACAACAACAGCAGCAACAACAACAACAACACAGCCAACAACAAAGCCAACAACAACAGCAGCAACAACAACAACAACAAGAACAGCATTAACAACAACAAAGCCAACAACAACAGCAACAACAACAACACAGCCAACAACAACACCAACAACAAAGCCAACAACAACAGCAGCAACAACAACAGCAGCAACAACAACAACAGCAACAACAACAACAAAGCCAACAACAACAGCAGCAACAACAACAGCAACAACAACAACAAAGCCAACAACAACAGCGGCAACAACAACAAAGCCAACAACAACAATAACAACAACAACAACAACAACAAAGCCAACAACAACAACAGCAGCAACAACAACAACAACAACAAGAGCAGCATTAACAACAACAAAGCCAACAACAACACCAACAACAACAACAACAACAAAGCCAACAACAACAGCAGCAACAACAGCAGTGCCGGTAGTTCGTGCACCAGTTGTTGTTCTTACAGCAGTTTTGGTTACACCCTATGTGCCTCAACTCGAAGATAAAACCAGTCCACAATTTCAGGCACTTGCAGTGCAAGTGGTTGTAGTGGTGGGTAAAATACTAAGAATGATTTTCAAGTGCTTTAAAAATTCCAGCTGATTATAACTACATTTGAATTAATTAATTAATTTCTACTTTGCTTTGCACAGTATAAATACTGAGTTAAATACTGAGATGTATTCACAAGTTTTGTTAAATTTCCAGCTGATTACAACGACATCTGAATTAATTAATTTTCTACTTGTTTGTTTTGCACAGTATGAAATCATCTATAGAGCTCGATATGGTTTACTCTTCAGCCATGTTATTGTCATAGCATTCAGGTAAGGTATTTACTTTTGTTCATTTATATCAACACTAATCTTATTATCAATAATGACTAAAAATAGTGTTAATTTAGGATATTTAATAAAAAATTTACGTTTTTTTCTTTCTTTTTTTCATTCAGACAAGCTGGGACCAGAACACGAGCATCTGATACTGAAGCAGAAGTCGAGGTTGTGTTTAACAACACCATAACACCTGCAGAAATCCCAGAGGCTAAAGATGTTGAACAAACGTTAGTCACAGCTGTGTCTAATCCCAACAACACTTTCAATCTCTCTGTTGATACAACATTTGTCGTAGCAACTCAAGTAAACAGTGAGTAAACAGAAGTCACACTTGTCACTCCTGAAAGATTGTTTTTGAAACAAGTCAATACAACTATTTATATTTAACATCATCATGTGTGTGCCCCCCCCCCCCCCCCCCCAATCCCCGACCCCCACTTAATTTTTTAATGTGCTACTCATAAGAAAGGCTACCTTTGACGGGATTTACAATGTATATATATATAAAAAGCATTGTGTGTTTATGAAAATTACTTTGTTGTCAATTGCTTGCTCTTTGTTTTCTACACTTGTAACAACTACAACTGCTGAGCCAGTTATAACAAAGCAGTTGAAGTTCACATCAATTGGAGAGGCATTTACAGACAACTTGCTGAACTCATCATCTCCAGCGTTTACAGAAAGATCCTCCATGACAGTGACAACAGTAAGTTTTGATCTTCAAGTCAAGCAATGGTTAATTGCATGGATTCGTACTGACAGATCTTTGATTGTGTGTGTTTCTGTAGCTTGAACCTATCTATAAGACAACGTTTCCTTCATACCTCTCAATGATAGTGACTGGATTCCGGTAATTTATTTTTTGTTTGCAGATTCCATATAATATATAATACATAATAAATTAATGCAAGTAAAACGATGTTTGGTTTATTCATTCTGCAGAAACGGATCCATCATCACTGATATTGACATTCGGTTTGCATCTAGAGCAGTGCCTAATAACACTGACATTGCAAATGTTTTGATTAATGCAGCTCCAAACATAACGGTCTTCAACATTACCAATGTTACTGTCAGTGACCCTGGTAAGTAATACTGAATATTATCATATTTTAAATTCACAATATGTCAGAACTGTGACATTTAAGTGACACCTGTTTCCTTTTCTTTACATTTACAGTGGTTTCAACTACAACTGTGAGCACTACAACATCAATGATTACAGATACAAATGCAACCACAGCAAATCTTACAAACACCACACCTGTAACAAACACAACTACAGTGTCTACAACAGCTTCAACTACACCTGTGAACACTACAACGTCAATGCTGACAGGAGCTACAAACGCAACCACAACAAATCTTACAAATACAAATACAGTGTCTACAACAGCTTCAACTACACCTGTGAAAACTACAACATCAATGCTGACTGCAGCTACAAACGCAACCACAACAAATCTTACAAATACAAATACAGTGTCTACAACAGCTTCAACTACACCTGTGAACACTACAACATCAATGCTGACTGCAGCTACAAACGCAGCCACAACAAATCTTACAAACACCACACCTGTAACAAATACAACTACAGGGCTTACAACAGCTTCAACTACAACTGTGAACACTACAACATCAATGCTGACGGCAGCTACAAACGCAACCACAACAAATCTTACAAACACCACACCTGTAACAAATACAACTACAGTGTCTACAACAGCTTCAACTACACCTGTGAACGCTACAATACCAATGATCACTACCCCTACAAACGCAACCACAACAAATCTTACAAATACAACTACAAGGCCTACAACATCTTCAACTACACCTGTGAACACTACAACATCAATGCTGACAGCAGCTACAAACGCAACCACAACAAATCTTACAAACACCACACCTGTAACAAATACAACTACAGTGTCTACAACAGCTTCAACTACACCTGTGAACGCTACAACACCAATGATCACTACCCCTACAAACGCAAAGACAACAAATCTTACAAATACAACTACAGGGCTTACAACAGCTTCAACTACACCTGTGAACACTACAACATCAATGCTGACAGGAGCTACAAACGCAACCACAACAAATCTTACAAACACCACACCTGTAACAAATACAACTACAGTGTCTACAACAGCTTCAACTACACCTGTGAATACTACAACATCAATGCTGACGACAGCTACAAATGCAACCACAACAAATCTTACAAACACCACACCTGTAACAACTACAACTACAGGGCTTACAACAGCTTCAACTACACCTGTGAACACTACACCATCAATGCTGACAGGAGCTACAAACGCAATCACAAAAAATCTTACAAACACCACACCTGTAACAACTACAACTACAGGGCTTACAACAGCTTCAACTACACCTGTGAACACTACACCATCAATGCTGACAGGAGCTACAAACGCAATCACAAAAAATCTTACAAACACCACACCTGTAACAAATACAACTACAGTGTCTACAACAGCTTCAACTACACCTGTGAACGCTACAACACCAATGATCACTAGCCCTACAAACGCAACCACAACAAATCTTACAAACACCACAACTGTAACAAATACAACTACAAGGCCTACAACAGTTTCAACTACACCTGTGAACACTTCAACACCAATGCTGACTACACCTACAAATGCAACCACAACAAATCTTACAAACACCAACCCAACAAGTACAACAACAGCAACAACAGCAATGCCAACAACAACAACAACAAAGCCAACAACAATAACAACAACGCCAACAACAACAACGAAGTCAACAACAACAACAACAACGACAGCAACAATGGCAGTGGTCCGTGGACCAGTTTTTATTCTAGTAGCCGTTTTGGTTACACCCTTTGAAGATGCACTCACTAATACAACCAGTCCACAATTTAAGGCACTTGAGGCACAAGTGGTAGTAATGGTGAGTTAAATACTGAGATGTATTCACAAGTTTTGTTAAAACAACGACATCTGAATTAATTAATTTTCTACTTGTTTGTTTTGCACAGTATAAATTCATCTATAGAGCTCGATATGGTTTACTCTTCAGCCATGTTATTGTCATAGCATTTAGGTAAGATTTTCACTTTTGTTCATTCTTAACAACACTAATCTTATTATCGACAATGACTAAAAATAGTGTTCATTTAGGATATTAAATTTTAAAAAAATTTTTCTTCATTTAGACAAGCTGGGACCAGAACACGAGCATCTAATACTGAAGCAGAAGTGGAAGTTGTGTTTAACAACACGATAACACCTGCAGAAATCCCACAGGCTGCAGATGTTGCAAAAACCTTAGTAGAAGCTGTGTCTAAGCCCAACAACTTCACATTAACTATTAATGCCACATCTGTCGTAGCAACCCAAGTAAACAGTAAGTAAACAGAAGTCACACATGTCACTCCTGAAGGATTCATTTTGAACAAGGCAATACACAGATTCATTTCTCACATCATATACATAATTAATTCATCGCTCCCACCTATCTCCCCTAAACTGTCTTATGGAGATTAGATCATGGCTCTCATCCAATTTTCTCAAACTTAACAGTAATAAAACAGAAGTTTTCCTCGTTGGCATAACCTCTATCTTAATCAAATCTCACAGTCTCTCCAATAATATTGAAAATTCCCCAATCCTTCCTTCCCCGCAGGTAAAGAGTTTGGGTGTCATATTCGACAGTACTCTCTCATTTCAGTCTCACATTAATTACGTAACCCGGTCTGCATACTTTCACTTACGTAACATTAACCGACTTCATCCCTTCCTTACTCCCCATGCTGCTGCCATCCTTGTCCATAGTCTTATTACTTCCCGGATCGATTACTCTCAGATCTCTGTGATCTGCTTCATATCATCACTGTTTCCTGCTCTCTCAGATCTTCATCTGCCACTCCTCTTGTTGTTCCATCTGCTCGTCTTATCACTATGGGGAACAGAGCTTTCAGTCACTCTGGTCTTTGGCTCTGGAACTCACTTCCTTCAGTCTTAAGAAATATAGATTACCTTCTCTTATTTAAGTCACAGTTGAAAACCCACATGTTTAAACCGGCTTACTCGCTTTAATACATATCTTAATTGCTGTCAAATCTTGTTTTTTCTTTTTATTTGTTGTTTTTTGTATTTTAATTTATTTTAATCTATTTTAATCTACTGTTTTATTGATATATTTTTCTCTTTGTAAGGTGACCTTGGGTTTTAGAAAGGTGCCCTCATATAAAATATATTGTTATTATTATTATTATTATACATAATAATAATAATAACAATATATTTTCTATATTATTATTATTATTATTAATATACAGTCAGCACAGTGGCACGGTGGTTAGCACTGTTGCCGCACAGCAAGAAGGTCCTGAGTTCAATTCCACCATCAGGCCGGGGTCTTTCTGTGTGGAGTTTGCATGTTCTCCCCGTGTTTGTGTGGGTTCCCTCCGGGTACTCCGGCTTCCTCCCACGGTCCAAATACATGCAGCTTGTGGGGATAGGTTAACTGGAAAATCCAAATTTTCACTAGGTGTGAATGTGAGTGCGAATGGTTGTCTGTCTCTGTGTGTTGGCCCTGCGACAGACTGGCGACCTGTCCAGGGTGTACCCCACCTCTCGCCCTATGACAGCTGGGATAGGCTCCAGCGCCCCCCGCGACCCTAAAAAGGAGAAGTGGATGGATGGATGGATGGATAGATTATTATACAGTTTTGTTTGTGACATAAAAACCCATGTAGTTATTTATATAATAATTTTCTCAAAAAACTCAAAGATAACAATTTCATGCGATACACTTTAAATGAGATTTAATATGTATAAAAAACAACAGACCGTTCAGTCAGTGATTTAGGTAAACAATATTTGATAAGATCATATTTAAAACTCATGATGTCTCAGAACTGTTTGTTAAAGCAACACCTTGTTTCCTTTATTGGCATTTACAACAGCTTCAACTACAACTACAGTGAGCACCACAACATCAGTGACTACACCTACAAATGCAACCACAACAAATCTTACAATCACCACATCTGTAACAAATACAACTACAGCTTCAACTACAACTGTGAACCCTACAACCACTACAACTGTAACAACTGCTGAGCCAGTCAAAATACTGGCGGTGAAATTCAGATCTGTTAAAGGGATATTTACGACTGAGTTGCTGACTTCATCATCCACAGCGTTTAAACAACGAGCTACACTGATAAGGACAGCAGTAAGTTTGT
This sequence comes from Maylandia zebra, assembly GCF_041146795.1. Lineage (NCBI taxonomy): Eukaryota > Metazoa > Chordata > Actinopteri > Cichliformes > Cichlidae > Maylandia > Maylandia zebra. Next base: position 38,798,943 of record NC_135169.1, on the reverse strand, counting down.
TTTCTTCAAGTTGAACAATGCCTGTATTCTAATTAATTGCATAATTTTTAGATAAAGTCACATAACAGTATTTCTGTGGCATACCTTAAAAAAGCAAACAAATGATATGCTAGTCCTTTTTCTATCCCTACGTTCAGGTTAGGGGTGGGTTTTTATAATCGATTTATCGATTAAAATCGATTCTGGCTTGGATAACGTAAAATCGATTCATTAAAATTCTGAATTGATTTTTTAATATAAATTTATTTTGCCCGAAATGCCAGAATCTCAGGTGAAATCTCACAAAATTTCAACAACCACCAAACAGCTAAGACAGTAAATGAGAGCAGGAACACGGATTCTGCACAAAGACTTAAACACACAGCGCGACCCGCGGATCAGAATCAGTTAGATGTCGCCTTTCTCACGGTCGGGGCTGAAAGCCGACAGCTTGCTGATTCTGATCTGTCGGCGCTGATTCTAAAGCTGTTAGTTTGACCGAACCAGCAGCAAAAGAAGATCCATCATCATCATCATGAATTCACTCTTACTTTCACTATTTTGCTTCGACCACGATGCACAGCATGTGTTGATTAATGGTTTTCTTTCATTTCTGATGTACTGCAGAATATTTTTATAAAATCCCAGGCCAGGAAAACCACCTTCATGTTTTTCTGTGTTTTATCTTCAGCTACTTTGACACAAAGGCATCTGCTGTGATGCTCACACCTTTGATAAAGTCTTGCGTGTGTCAGCTTCCTTTTTATAGATACAAAAATATGTAAATGTACTGATCTGAATTATAATATTTCTGTCAAAATTTCCCAGATTCAAATTGAATAGAATCGAATTAAATCGAATTGTGGATCGAATCGATTCGGGACCTTGTGAATCGGAATTGAATCGATTCTAGAAATCAGTGACGATACCCAGCCCTAGTTCAGGTCTCCTTTCTAAAGTCAACAATTTTTCCGTTGTTACTAATATTATACAGACTGAGCTAAAAAAAAAAATCATATACATTATATCCAATAAACAATGTGGAAAAATATTTGCACCATATAACTGAGCTAAAACTCCACAGTAAATACTGCTGGGGTTTCTATTTTTACCAACTGAATGCCATGATTTCTAAGAGATCAAAGAAAAAAGATAAAGCATAAATGTGACCTGTGACATATTCATTATGTGCTAACCATTCAAAAAATGGGCAGCTGGATGAACAGAAAGAAAATATGAAATATTAATTGCACTATGATATTACATAGTGCAAATAACATATCACAAATGACATGGAAGTGAAGGAGCACAAGCCCAAAAAGCAATGCATACATACTTACAGTGTGTTTATTTATATTTCTGCAGCTTGAACCTTTCTACCAGGAAAGATTTCCTTCATTCCGCTTCATCACTGTGACTGCATTCAGGTATATTGTTTATGGTATACGATTTCACAAATATTTAAACTAAATAAAGTTTAAAAAAAGTTTGGGGTTATTTCTTTTGCAGTAATGGGTCCATTGTCAATGACATGGACATTGGATTTGCATTGTCACTGGTCCCTAATGCAAATGAGATTGCGCAAGTTTTGATTGATGCAGCCAAGATAACACCCTTCGACATTGAAACCAGTTCTATATTTGTGAACGGCACACGTAAGATATATTTAATACAATCATGTCAAACATGTTTCTATATTTTAGAACAGTTTCTGAAAGCAATGCATTTTTTTTCTCTTTTTGTCAACATTTACAAAAGTGTCACATGGAGTGAGCCACAAGATCAGTCTCCTCACTGCCTCCTGTATGGTGCTGCTGTCATGGCTTCTGTCAGGCCAGCAATAACATCTGCGCTGATGCTTTTGTGAAATAACTTGAGGAAATGTCTCCTGTGACTGGGTATGAAAAATGATTTTTACAACAGAAAATCCACGAGGAACTTCTGATGAAGAGCACTCATAGTATGATTTAGAAGTAACTAAAGCTAAAATGAACCTTTATGTAATCAATCAGTATAGGTTTGAACATAATTTCTGACGAAGGTCATTGGGTGTCAATTTATAATGTAAGAGATAAAGTCATAATATAAGTTAGACATATCAGTGAGACAAAGTTTTTTTTTTTTTATCCATAAAGCATCTCCTCAGCTTAAGAATCTGACTGTGAAAGAAAAGAAGTGATACTCAACATAGCATCACCTCACCTGGCATACTGGAAATATAAGATGTGTGAAAATATCCTGTATGATTACCAGTCACTTTTACCAGTCAATATTTAAATATATTTGTTGTATGTATCTTATTCTTGTATTGTATGTATTATGTTTGTGTTGTATTGGATAATTCAGATAAAAATCTAAGTCTAAGTGATTCTGATATTTAAAATGATTTAAAATACTATTGTTATTAAAAAATAACATTAATATCACCTTTTTCCTTCTGAAGCAAGTTCTTTTGAAGTCTATCATGATAAACTGAGGAAGCTTCAATTAAAGACTCTTAATTTTTAAACACACTTTAATCCGCTATTCTCTCTCTCTCTCTCTCTCTCTCTCTTTTAAATCAGGAAAAACAAATAGGAAATACTATCATGGGACTTTTAGGTTCCCATCAAAGATTTTTGATACACATATAATTAAATCAAATTCTTAGTTTTACATGTTACTTACATCTTACTTTTTAACCAACATCATTTCTTTTCAGCATTGTCAGTGTTTCAGTGAGGGGGTATGATGTAGCATAACTTAAGCAGCAAGGAAGGTGATAAGTAAATAGAATTAGCAGACAATTGAAGTTCTTTTTAAGCATACTTTATTGCTGGCATCTCCCTTTTACCATAAAACAATCACTCAGGCATGCAAAAATCCCACTGGCTTTATACAAGACTTTGCCCACACCTGACCTCGTTAGTCCCTACCATTGAAACAAAATAGGTCAAACCAAATAATAAAATTCTAAACAAAGAACAGGAATAAAGTCATGCATGAAACTGACAAACTCATTTACTCAACTAAATAGTTTGTAAAGTAAAACACTGCATGCAATATAACTCAAAAGGCTACTTTAAAGAAAACAAACAATACTATACAAAATGAAAAACCCTCCATTTGGTTGCACCCAGTGATGCAATCATTGACCTCATGACCCTATATAAACAGGAAGTAGTGGGCGGCCCTTCCCATACACCTGTCTCACATATAGGACCTGAATGCACAACATGGACACTATGGTAAGTATAACCAAAGCAACATAAAGAAACATAATTTACCAGACATGTGCCTGTAAACAGAAGAAAATTCAGATGATCTGATGGTTAGTAGTGTTTGCTTTAAAACACATGCATGGATGTAAAGGATGTAACTACTGCTACCACAAACAAAACCCGGGATATTGTGTGTTAAGAGAAGTTACACCAGCAATGTCTAAATTAAAGCATTATGGCTGACTGTAAAATAACAGAACACAAAATAACAATATACGCAAGTGACAAATGGCAAATGAATTCTGTCCTAGCCACTTTGTCACAGGGGGCCTGTTTGTTGCGTAACTGGTGTAATTAAATAATAACTCATTGGTAATGGCATATTTATTTACAATTGTATATGACTAATGTTGTGTGTAGAAGTCAGTCAGTGACCTGGTGACATGGCTATGTTGTACACCTCCTGGAACTACCAAGAAGAGATATCCCAACTTACTTTGTAGGACTGTAATATCAACATTAAAATAAATAAATAAATAAATAATAATGATAATAAATAAAATGTCATAAATAATAGGAAAAAAGAAAAAATTAAGGATGAATAAAGAATACACAAAAATAAAAACTGAAAAAATTAGTAATACCATTTCAGCAACCTTCTATGCCACTTTAAATACACATGTCTACATACAGACATATAAATAAACCAACACATGCATTTCTTATATAGAATAGAATAATCCTTTAATTGTCCCACAAGGGGAAATTTGGTTGTAACAGCAGCCAGAAAGACACATATATAACAAACAGTACACAGGACACAGAACAGAAACATACACAATTTTTCTTACATATTTACATTAAGGACAGTGGTTACTATATACAGAGAGTACTGTACAGTTATTAAATAAAAATAACTTCAGATAAGAGGCAAACCAGGTTGTAGTGCGAATCAGTTGATTAAATTATTGCAGTTACAGCGCAGATGCAAACATCTATGATTGTTGGGAGCAGTTTTGATTGTACAGTCTGACAGCTGCAGGGAGGAAGAACCTACAGAAACGCTCCTTCATGCATCTAGGATGTAGCAGTCTGTCACTGAAGGAGCTCTGCAGTTCAGCAACATTTACATGCATGGGGTGGGAGACTCTGTCCATCAGAGATGTTATTTTGGCCAGAGTCCTTCTGTCTCCCACCACCTGCACTGGGTCCAGGGTGCATCCCAGAACAGAGCTGGCCTTCCTGATGAGTTTATCCAACCTCTTCCTCTCAGCTGCCGATAAACTGCTGCTCCAACATACAACACTGTAAAAAATGACGGATGCCACCACAGAGTCATAGAAGGTCTTTAAAAGCGCTCCCTGTACTCCAAATGACCTCAGCCGCCTCAGCAGGTAGAGTCTGCTCTGATCCTTCCTGTAAAGAGCATCAGTGTTGTGGCTCCAGTTCAGTTTATTATTCAGATGAACACCCAGGTTGCCCTTTCTCTTGTCTGGCCAGGCTCAGGAATGGGCCGCGGCTCTCTACTACAATAAATCGGCAGCTTGCAATGACTATGCCCTGTTTGTGGAGGAATTAAAGAAGACGTTTGTTCCCCCGAGCAGCGAAGTGGAGTCACAGCTGCTTCATCTACGCCAGGGCAGCCGACCCGTCTGTCACTTTGCCTCTCAATTCCGCACCCTGGCCGCTAAGCTACAGTGGGGAGACGCTTCTCTGCGCTCTATTTTTCTGGAGGGACTGGCTGACTACATCCGAGACGAGATGACCGGCCGTGAGGCCCCTAAAACCCTGGATGAGGCCGTGGACCTCGCACTGAAGATTGACCAACGTGTGATGTCGCGGCCTCGCCATACCCCTCGGGCCTCCAAACCCTTCCAGCCTCAGAGGACCACGTCTTCGTGACCTCCTCCCCCCTCTGATGGAGCCACAGCTAGCCCAAGCAGCACATCCAGCGAGGAGCCCATGCAGCTGGGTGGACTCCCCAAAGAGGAGAAAGAGAGACGCTGGCGTGAGGGCCTCTGCGCCTACTGTGGATCAGCTCGACACCGTCGTCCCCAGTGCCCGCTACGGCCAGGAAACGATGACGCCAGGTAGACTGGCCCTTCCCACTCCTCTGACCCCTCTCGTTTTTTGTTACCGGTAACTTTTCACCTGAAACACCAACGGCTCTCATCTGAAGCCCTCCTGGACACCGGAGCCGCTGAGAACTTCATCGATCAGAAACTGGCCTCTCGGCTTCGCATTCCGTTGACTTCCGTCGACCGATTCCTCCTGGTGACCTCAGTAGACGGGCGACCACTCCAACCCTACCCGATCCAGTTCCAGACCCAGCCAGTCCGCATGTCTGTCGGGGATCATCAGGAGGAGATCCGGTTTTTAGTAGTCTCGGCCACTTCCTCTCCTCTCATCCTCGGCTACCCCTGGTTCCGTCAACATGACCCCCACGTCTCCTGGTCTCCCTGCCGGATCCTGGACTGGGGTCCCCAGTGTTCACGCCGCTGCCTTCTCTTCCGGACTGGAAAGGACTCAAAGTCAGAAGAGGCGTCACCCCCGGAGCCCATTGATCTGGATAAGATCCCTCTGGCTTACCACGACCTATCTGAGGTCTTCAGTAAGAGGCGAGCCTCTGCTCTCCCTCCTTATCGCTCCTACGACATGGCCATCGAGCTCCTCCCGGGAGCGGTCCCTCCTTGTGGTCGCCTCTTCTCGCTGTCACCCGCAGAGAACAAAGCCATGGAGGAGTACGTCGCTGAGGCTCTCCAACAGGGCTTCATTCGCCCTTCTACCTCCCCTGCAGCTGCGGGATTCTTCTTTGTCAAGAAGAAAGACGGCGGGCTTCGCCCCTGTATAGACTACCGGGGCTTGAATAAAATCACTGTTAAGAACCGCCATCCTCTTCCTCTGCTATCCACCGCACTCGATTCCCTCTCCCAGGCCTGCATCTTCACCAAACTAGACCTACGCAGCACCTACAATTTGGTGCGGATTAGGGAAGGGGACGAATGGCAGACGGCCTTCATCACCCCTAACGGACACTGGGAGTATCTGGTGATGCCCTTCGGCCTCTGCAACAGCCCTGCTGTCTTCCAACATCTGATCAACGATGTCTTGCGGGACATGCTGGGCCGATGGGTGTTTGCCTATCTGGATGACATCTTGATCTACTCCCGCACCGAAGTGGACCATATTCGCCATGTGCGGGCCGTGCTGAGCAGGCTGCTCGAGTACCAGCTGTTCTGCAAACTGGAGAAGTGTGCCTTCCATCAGCGGTCCACTACCTTCCTGGGCTTCACCATCTCCTCCAATGGCCTGACCATGGACCCGCAAAAGGTCCAAGCCGTGACCCAGTGGCCTCAGCCCTCCAGCCTTAAGCAGCTACAGAGCTTCCTGGGCTTTGCCAATTTCTATCGGCGCTTTATCCGCAATTTCAGCACCATTGTCGCCCCACTGACATCCCTCACCAAACCAGCTAACCTGCCCAAGCCCTTCTGCCTCCCCCCTGGTGCGAAACAGGCATTCCGAGACCTTATACGCCGGTTTGCTACAGCTCCCGTCCTGCTCCACCCTGATCCTGCCAGAGATTTTGTGGTGGAGGTGGATGCCTCCGATGTTGGCGCTGGCGCCGTCCTCTCTCAACACGGCCCGGATGGGAAACTTCACCCGTGCTGCTATTTCTCGAGGAAATTCTCTGACACGCAGCGACGGTACGGTGTCGGCGACCGGGAACTCCTGGCCATCAAGTGGGCCTTGGAAGAGTGGCGGCATTGGCTCCTGGGAGCGAAAGAACCGTTTCTGATCTGGACTGATCACCAGAACCTGATCCATATTCGTTCTGCCAAGCAGCTCAACCCAAGGCAGGCCCGTTGGGCCTTATTCTTCGAACCTTACAACTTCCACCTCGCCTACCGCCCTGGCTCCAAGAACACCAAGGCAGACGCTCTCTCCAGGCAGTTCGCCCAGGACGGCCTCACGTCAGACCCTGGACCTATCCTACCGTCTCATTGTTTCGCTGCCCCCCTTCGGTGGCCCTTGGAGGACTCTATCCGGGATGCCCTGACCGCCGAACCGCCTCCGCCTGACACCCCGGCTGGGAGGCTCTATGTACCATCCTGGTGCCGTCAGGAGGCCTTGCTCTGGGCTCACTCCTCCCCGCTCTCTGGTCACCCAGGGCCCGACAGGACCCTCCAGCTCCTCCGTCGTGCCTTCTGGTGGCCCTCCATGACTCGGGACGTCCATGACTTCGTTTCCGCCTGTGACACCTGTGCTCGGGCCAAGTCCTCCACCCAGCCGCCCGCTGGCGACCTTCGCCCTCTCCCTGTGCCGAGACGTCCCTGGTCCCATGTCGGTCTTGACTTTGTTACCGGCCTCCCATCTGTGGACGGTCTTGACACCATCCTCACCTTTGTGGACCGGTTTTCTAAGGCGGTGCACCTGGTTGCCCTGGCCGGCCTCCCCTCCGCCAAACGGACGGCCGAGCTCCTCCTGGACCATGTCGTCCGGCTTCACGGATTCCCCAAGGACATAGTCTCCGATCGGGGGCCCCAGTTCACCGCCAGGTTCTGGAAAGCCTTTTGCCGCCTGATTGGAGCGTCTCCCAGCCTCTCGTCCGGCTATCACCCTCAGACCAATGGGCAGGTTGAACGGACCAATCAACAGTTGGGGCGCTTCTTACGGTGCTTCGTCTCTGCCCAACCGTCGCTTTGGCCTTGTTACCTGGTGTGGGCTGAGTTGTCTCATAACCTTCACGTCTCTTCCGCCACCGGTCTCTCGCCCTTTGAGGTCTGTCATGGTTTTCATCCTCCTATCTTCAGCCATCAGGAAGCGGAGGTCGACGTGCCTGCTGCTGAACGGATGGTCCGCCGCTGTCGTCAGGCCTGGATCAAGGCGCGGGCTCTATAAACCCTATAAACCTTGAGTGGGCAAACAATAGAAATTAAACTCTTTAAATAAAAAATAAATAGTTTTAAAGACGGAGACTCTACAGTACGCAGCGGTAGCATCTCTTCCACAATATAGGCTGCAATCATGTTTTTAAGCTCGCCTTCAGACGCTTTCTGTGCTGCTGAAGTAAAATCAGGTTTTGCCTGCTTAGCAGGAGTTGCCGTGGTGTTATCCATGGATGATGAACAAGGATCACTCAGAAGTGTTCGTCTATGCTCTCATGTCAGGCGCTTCAGTAGATTACTCATGCTATTAACAGCAGCCGATAGTTTTTTCTCCCCAGGACATAGGTTACATATTACTGTAATATTCTTGTCTGCTTGTTTCAGAAAAGTGAAGACACGGGAATATGTCCATTTCATAAAACAGCCACTCGCTTCATCCGAGTCCGACATCTTTCGAATACGACTATGCAGCAAACTGGCGCAAAATGACGTGCACCTGCACTACAGCGATGTTAAAGCGGCAGAGTTTACTTCTAGGTTTAGAAGACAAATTATTGAAATTAAATAATGATATTCAGTGAGTTTAATTATTTTACAATGTAACGCAAGTACATTGTAAGTAACTGTAATGAAAATACCTAAAAATGAATAGTAATTAGTTACTCTACTTTTTCAGTGGAAAAGTAATTTAATTACAGTAACGCACTACTTAGTAACGCATTACACCCAACACTGATTATCTGACAACAGATAATGAAAGTGTCATTAACCATAGCTTTTGGAAAGCTTATTTCCACTTCAACAAACACACCCTGAATACTGGCAGAACTTTTGAATGAGGGAATCACTGAAACAGACTTGTCTGACAAAGTGAAGCTGGCTAAGAGATCTCAAAAAGCAACACATCATGCCACTATCTAAAAAAACACCTGTGAAACAAAGTCACTGCCATCTGTCAGTATGGAAAGGGTTACAAAGCCAGTTCTCAGGCTTTGGGCTTCGACGGCCGTTTAGGACGGAAGTGAGTGGCTGTGAAATTGGACAGCCTTCTACCCTTCGTTCAAGTCTGCCCTTACTTCGGGTTGCTGTTTTTCCGGTTGCTATCGCCACAGCGTGAAAACTTTAAAATGGACCCAGAAATGTCGCTCCATTTTTTTTTGTACATTTTTAATTCTCATGGAGCTAGTAAAAGGTAATCATCGTCGCTGGCATGTTTTGTACCTTAGACTCATCAGAGACAATCTTATCCAGGTAAAATACGTTTCTTTAATCTACACGCATTAAGGAATTACTTAGCTACACTCAACAAAAATATAAACGCAAGACCTTTGTTACTGCTCCCATTCCCCATGGGATGGACGTAGAGACCTAAAATTCATTCCAGATACACAATATAACCATCCCTCCCAAACAGTGGTCACAAATCAGTCCAAATGTGTGGTAGTGGGCACATCTGCTATATTGAGACAATCCATCCCACCTCACAGGTGTGCCACATCAGGATGCTGATCTGACATCATGAGTAGTGCACAGGTGTACCTCAGACTGCCCACAACAAAAGGCCACCCTGGAATGTGCAGTTTTTTGCGCTATTGGGGGTCTGGGGACCCAGAACCGGTCAGTATCTGGTGTGACCACCATTTGCCTCATGCAGTGCAACACATCGTCGCATGGAGTCTATCAGATTGTCAATTGTGGCCTGTGGAATGTTGGTCCACTCCACTTCAATGGCTGTGCGAGGTTGTTGGATATTTGTGGGAACTGGTACACGCTGTCGTATACACCGGTCAAGCACATCCCGAACATGCTCAATGGGTGACATGTCCGGTGAGTATGCTGGCCATGCAAGAACTGGGACATTCTCAGCTGCCATCTGCCCTGAACAATGTGAACCATGATTCATCCGTGAAGCGCACACCTCTCCAACGTGCCAGACGCCATCGAATGTGAGCATTTGCCCACACAAGTCTGTTACGGCGACGAGCTGGAGTCAGGTCAAGACCCCGATGAGGACGACGGGCATGCAGTTGAGCGTCCCTGAGACGGTTTCTGACAGTTTGTGCAGAAATTGTTTGGTTGTGCAAACCAATTGTTCCAGCAGCTGTCTGGGTGGCTGGTCTCAGACGATCTTGGAGGTGAACCTGCTGGATGTGGAGGTCCTGGGCTGGTGTGGTTACACGAGGTCTGCGGTTGTGAGGCGGGTTGGATGTGCTGCCATATTCTCTGAAACGCCTGTGGAGACGGCTTATGGTTGAGAAATGAACATTCAATGCACGGGCGACAGATCTGGTTGACATTCCTGCTGTCAGCATGCCAATTGCACGCTCCCTCATTGCTTGTGGCATCTGTGGCATTTTGCTGTGAGACAAAACTGCACATTCCAGGGTGGCCTTTTGTTGTGGGCAGTCTGAGGTACACCTGTGCACTACTCATGATGTCAGATCAGCATCCTGATGTGGCACACCTGTGAGGTGGGATGGATTATCTCAATATAGCAGATGTGCCCACTACCACACATTTGGACTGATTTGTGACCACTGTTTGGGAGGGATGGTTATATTGTGTATCTGGAATGAATTTTAGGTCTCTACGTCCATCCCATGGGGAATGGGAGCAGTAACAAAGGTCTTGCGTTTATATTTTTGTTGAGTGTAGTTTCATGGATAATTTCAGTGACTGAATTATTGCCGGTCATTCGTACACATGTACTGTATTATATAAAAAATATAAACTAAATGTCTTTGAAACTTATAGAATCTAATCTTGTGGTTTCTTTTTTTTTACATAGCATTTTATCAAACTGTTGTCTGTTACTGTCTTAGAGTATTATACTAATCTTAGTGGTGTGGCAGCTGACGATTGAGCCAGCACTGCAAAACTTGTGGATGGGCGATTCAGTGAACAGTGGGAGGAAGCATCCTATAGCTCTCTTTGCAGTGTGATTCTCCACTCCCTGACCAGAAAAGACAAACCGCATGCACATGCGCTACCCCATCCACGTCTATGGGGTTTTACAGCCTTAGAACATCTATAATAATTGTAAAAAATATAGCTAGCTACTTTGCAGATTTCACTTATCGCGGGTTATTTTTTAGAATGTAACTCCTGCAATAAATGAGGGACCACTGTAAACACAATAAATACAACAAAAATATTTTAATTTGTAATTAAAGTAATTTTTAGGAATTGTTAGGTGATGGCATCATTAAAGATTAAAAGTCAAATCTGAGACCTGGAGCCCCTTGCATAAGAATTGCTGCTGGAGGAATTTCCCTCAGTCCAGTTGCAAACATATGGACAGATTTCCACTTTTTTCTGAGGATGGAAAAGGAGGAAAAAAAAGTTATTTCTAATGAGAATAAACTGAAAAAAAGTCCCATTACACTATGCTGACATAAATATACACATTACTACAGTTTCAACCAAATTTAATACTTTCTACGGAAAGCAGGTAGTCTTGCCAGTGGCTTAGTACTCTCGACTGACGCCTGGTGCTGCCAGGTGGATGGAAGATGTTTTCTAGAACATCAGCTGTCAGCCTGGTCTTGGTGTAGCACATGGATGAGAAGAAGAGTGAAGGATGCTGTTCCAGGGCGTTAACAAAATCCAGTGTTGCTAGAGCTTGTCTGAAACTACAAAACAGTATCATTTTTAAATAATTGATTCATGTTATTTCTCAAGGTTGTGGTGCCTTACCTACAGCATAATCTGCATCTCAACAAGCAAGCAGAGTTAACATGTGTTACGGATTCAAATATTGGGGATGGATACAAGAGGAAAAACCAAAAGAACAACACTGGGCCGGTGTTCTGACAAACCATCCTACTTTGGCAAAACGTCCTACCCGTAGGAAAATTTTACGGTGTCCCCTGACAAACAGTCCTACTTTGGCAAACCGTCCTACCAGTAGGATAATTTTACGCTGCCATATGACAAACTGCCCTACTTTGGCAAAATGTCCTACTGTATGTAATTTATGCACATTTCTGCTGCCAAACAATAATTCCAGCACAAATTTAAGTAGATATGACTGTTTGCCACTTAACTTTGCCCATCAGAGTATGTTTGTAGCTGATATTCATAAAGGCAGTTCGGTTTGACACTTCTTTTTACCCATTAAAGTGTGCTTGTAGGTCACATTCACAAAGGTAGCATGTTTTGGCACGCAATTCTTCCTGTCAGAATTATGCTTCTTGCTCTTATTAACAAAGGTAGCATGTTTTGGCACGTAATTCTTCCCGTCAGAATTATGCTTCTTGCTCTTATTAACAAAGGTAGCATGTTTTGGCACGCAATTCTTCCTGTCAGAATTATGCTTCTTGCTCTTATTAACAAAGGTAGCATGTTTTGGCACGTAATTCTTCCCGTCAGAATTATGCTTCTTGCTCTTATTAACAAAGGTAGCATGTTTTGGCACGTAATTCTTCCCATCAGAATTATGCTTCTAGTTTATAATAACAACAGTAGCATGGTTTGGCACTTGTTTGTAGAAGCAGTCTGCATGCCAAGGTGCTTAAGTTATACAGCTGTCACCACTGAAGTGATTGGAACACCTGACTATATAAACTATGACAATGAACTCACTCCATTATAGTTACAGTATATATTTACTGAATATATTTACAGATACATATATTTGACATTTATAGATCCAACAGAACACAGGGAGAAAGAACTGAAAAAGAAACAGTGTACAAATTATGCACATTTGTCGCACAGGTACTTGACCAGGCTGCTGTCATATTGAGCACATCCAAAATGTACCCATCTGGAACAAAACTCGCACTGCACCTGAAGAGGGAGAAGGGGGGGGGGGGGGGGGGTGTAAGTGTGTTAACCAACATTATGAATTTGATGAGAAAATTATTACTACAGTGGCTTGCAAAAGTATTCGGCCCCTGTGAACTTTTCCACATTTTGTCAGATTGCATTCACAAACATGAATCAATTTTATTGGAATTCCACGTGAAAGACCAATGTCTCTACCAGTCTCTAGCTGGTAGAGACATACCCTAAAAGACTGGCAGCTGTAATTGCAGATAAAGGTGGTTCTACAAAATATTGACTCAGGGGGCTGAATAATTACACACACCCCACTTTTCAGTTATTCATTTGTAAAAATTGTTTGGAATCATGTATGATTGTTGTTCCACTTCTCACGTGTACACCACTTTGTATTGGTCTTTCACGTGGAATTCCAATTAAAATTGATTTGTGTTTGTGGCTGTAATGTGACAAAATGTGGAAAAGTTCAAGGGGGCCGAATACTATTGCAAGCCACTGTATATTGCATTTGTGGTTTATTTGTTTTACCATTTCAATCATACTGGACTCAGGATCGGCTTCCAGCATGGAACAAACCACACAGTAGTCATCAGCATTACCTAGAAACACACTGACATTCAACCTAACAGTTTTAAACAAAACTGAAAGTGCTATTGCAATACAAAAGCACATGACTCAACTTACTTTGTTGTTCTAGCAGTCCGCAAGCAATTTCAGTGCGGTGCAGCCCAATGGCTTCTGGAGTGGTCAGCACCCTAGTAACCTCTCCACTCAGAAGGTAGTGTTCAGCAAACTGTAAAATATGCTACAGTAATTGCAATTGATTAACTTAATTCTAGTTAAATACATTAAATACAATTGGTTATTAAATACCTTCAACACTAAAACTCCACAACTGCTGGAGTCCATGTGCTTGTTGTGTGGCAGAGTCTCCATTTTCCAATCCACTCGGGACTCTTCCTTTCCTTTCATCTTCAGAAAATTCCTAATAAAAACAAAACAAGTTTTTAAAATTTAGCCAGCATTTTGCTCTAAATAAAAAGAAAAAAAAACCCCACAACCTAAAACAGATAATTAATGAATGATGAATACCTCCAGTTACGCATAACTTTCCTTTCATAACAACCTTCATTTCCAAGAGGGTCTAACAGCAGTATAGATTGTGAGGAGATTTTGACAACCTAAAATTAAAATTGTATTTAGTAGAATATGCGTATTACACTCACTTAAGTAAACATAATCAATTGTAAGCATTTTCAAAATAAGAATATGCTGCTAAAAAGAACAGTAAAACAAAAAAGAGAAAAAACACATGAGGTGTGAACATGTACCACAAGGATCCAGTGTGCACCAGAGTTCAGTAGGCACAACCAAATGTCCTCAGCCGGAAACAACATCTGTGGAATATTTTTACGTTTATAAAGGTTTAGATTTATTTACATAACATACACTATATAACCAATATAACCTCTACATTACCTTGCTGACACAGTTAAACTTCCCAGAAAACAGAGAGGTTGCAACAACGCAAGAAAACTGATACACGGGTTTCTGAAAAATGCAAGATTTTTTTTTTTTTTAAAAAGATTACAAAATTGTATAAAATACCTTTGTGAAATAACCGGCATACGTTCTTACTTGCCTTTTGTTTCCTAATGAGGCAGTGCAGGTATGCATCAATGACCTGTTTGGATTAAAAGAAGATTATTTTTACAGACCACCACTAGGACCAAAAATGATTATTTCACTTACCTCATCAGAAAGCCACCCACTGTCCTCCAGTGTGCGAAAAGAAGAGTCATACAATTTGTATGGCCCAACGACTGCCTCCACACGCCCGGTGTCTTTTGCAGCCCAAAGCCACTTCACTAAAAAACAAAATATGATAAGTTTCTTTAGTAATAACAGTTGCCATTTGAAAATCACGGTCAATGGCCAACGGGCGACAAGCAGACAAGGGCCAACGGGCCACAAGCAGACAAGGGCCAACGGGCCAACAACATAAACATGCCAGAGGGGAGTAGCTTTATGTAAATCAGAAATTAGCCAAAATTGGACCAACAGGTCAAAATTAGCAAGAGGGGAGAAAAAAATAAAACATTCTATCCATTTGACTAGCCAAACAGGCAACAATTGACCAACCGGTCAGAATGAGATTTTTAGCTATGCCACCTTTTTCTTGCGTGCTGGGTTTCTGGGGGGTCACTGGTACAAGCTCTTCTGGTGCTTGGACTGATTTTACTTGAGCTATTTTTGGTGCAAACTGAATGACAGAGGATCTGTTATTTTGCAGCGCTTCATGTTGATGCTGAGGACTGCAAGGCCACATCTCAGAAGATGGGCTACTCTCAACAGATTCAGTTGGAGTTGAGACTTGGACAGGGTGGCTTCTTCTATAGGGTTTAATGTGGTCAATACTGTATAGACTTTTTAAAGTATTTCCCTCAGCGTTTTTCAGTCTAACACATTTTCCACTGAAGTCATCAATTGTGTAGGGACCTGAAAAATCCGGTTCAAGTCTTCCTCCTTTTCGCCCACGTTTCCTCATATTTAGAAGCAGAATTTGATCCCCTACATTGTACACAACATTTTTGTACTTTTTCAGGGCCCGCTTGGCGTATGCAACCTTTTGCTTGTCTTGTGACTTCGCAATGTTTTCTTGTGCAGTTTCTTTAACTGCATGTTGTGCTTCACTTTCAGACTGTACATAGTCACTGTACCTTTTGTCGTCTGGCAGATCTGTCAGTGCGTCCCAGGGTGGCTGTGGCTACAATGTAGCTTGCCATCACCAGTGTGTGAATGTGTGTGTGAATGGGTGGATGACTGGATATGTAAAGCACTTTGGGGTCCTTAGGGACTAGTAAAGCGCTATATAAATACAGGCCATTTACCATTTACCAATGATGTTGGAAATCTAAAATTTTGTAGATATTAGCAATTAAAACAAGATGATATCATATTCATAAAGACATTACTGGGTTTTTTTCTTAAATGGTTTCAATTCTTAGTTCTAACATAGAAAGAATTTGACAAACACTCACCGGCACTTGAGCAGGCACTTCTGATGGAAATACTGCCTCTCTTCCATACATCAGAAAAAAAGGTGTGTATTTTGTTGTGGTATGTACTTTTGACCGAAGTGAAAACAGGGTGGGCTCTAGATACAGATCCCAGTTATTCTGCTGGTCATTCACCAGTTTTCGGAGGGCTCTAAATGCAGGCATAGAAATATGTAAACACAGTAAGTAAGACAGAAAGTTTAATTAGAAGTAAAGAAATTAATAAATTATTAAGTAACAATTAAGTTTGAATAACATAAGTAATGTTATTAAAAACTGATAGATAAAAATTAGGCATACCTTTTTATGTTGTCATTGGTCTTTTCATCTAGACCATTGGTCTGTGGATGGTATGGTGCTGTGACACTTCTTTCAATTTGCAATAACTTGCAAAGATCAGAGTTGAGCTTCAACAGATAAGGACAAGGTTATACTTCTTATACAAGCACACAAGAAAAAATCTTTGACCCCAGTGAAGTAAAGTTAACAAATGTAACTGAAAATTATTTAACACTTACTTCATTCACAAACTCTCTGCCTTGGTCTGACAAAATCCTTTTGGGGCAGCCATGTCTATATATAATGGAGCACAAGTGCTGGGCTACCTCAGATGCAGATTTCGTTTTTAATGGGAAAGCTTCAACCCATTTTGAAAAGTAGTCAGTTGCAGTAAGTATATACTGGAAGCCGCTTGAAGTTTTAGGAAGAGGTCCAGTAAGATCTATACCAATAAGTTCCCACACTTCAGACACCTATCAAGGACAAATTAATAATTTGAATAACAATTTGTATAATGTACACATTAACATTGATGGTTAAAATTAGTTGGCAAACCCTCCTGCCTTTATGAATATGAGCTACAAGCATAGTTTGATGGGTAAACGGGGCATAATATTTACCTGAATACACTGCAACGGTTGCACAGCAGTTAGTGGTTTCCCAACTTTTTGACACTGGTCACATTCCAGAATCTTTAAGGTAAAAATATTTATGGAGTTCACGTAAATGTTCAACATTCTCATTTGTAAAAAACAAAAACACTTAATGACATATTCTCTAATGAACAAACTATTTAGCAACAATAGTTTGTGTGCGCGTCTTCAAATCTCTGCCAGGCCTACAGGTTCACTACAATATCACTAATTGACCATATTTATTTATATTTTGCAAGTGTACAGTTTCTCTTTTAACTGATATCAAAAAATTTGCTTATTTTAAACACTATTTAACAACAGTACAAACAGTTAATACATACCCATGTTTTAATGTCAACTGTCATACCAAACCAGTAAAATCTGGAACACACTGCATTTAGCGTTTTGTGTGTGCCAGTGTGTCCTCCAATTGGAGATGAATGAAACTCATGAAATATCTTCCTGGCATCATCCATGGTTTTTACTACTCTTCTGGTTCCAACAAAGAGTTCTCCACCTGCAAATTTCAAATTCAAATTCAAATTCAAATTCAAATTTTATTTGTCACGTACACAGTCATACACAGTACGATATGTAGTGAAATGCTTGGACAACTGCTCGTGACCTAAAGAAAACAAAAAAGGAAAAGGCTATGAATAAGATAGGAAATAAATATGAAAAATTAAAAAGGGTAAATTTAACTAGGAAGGAATAAAATATAAATTAAGGTTAAAAATGAAATAACTGTACAACACAAATTAGAATGAAGGGTAAATTTAACTGGGAAGAATAAGATAAAATATATAAATTAAAGTTGAAAATAAAATAACTGTACAACAAAATACACAATACACAATATAGAACTATATAAGAATGTATGAAGAAATCTAAATATAAATAAATATATACACAATAACAGCAGCTGTACAAGTATTAACTGGAAATGAAGAATATAGTGACCAGTGTTGTGCAAAAACAATGTCCAGAAAGTCCAGTGTGTGTGTAAGAACCATATGTGTGGGTCAGTACTGTGTGGTGGTGTGATTGAGAGACCGTATCGCCTGCGGGAAGAAGCTCCTCCTCAGTCTCTCTGTGTTGGTCTTCAGGGAGCGGAATCGCTTTCCTGACCTCAACAGAGAGAACAGTCTGTTGTTGGGATGGCTGAGGTCCTTCACGATCTTCCTGGCCTTGGTCCAGCACCGCCTGCTGTAGATTGAGTGCAGGTCAGGGAGCTCGGAGCGGACGGTGCGCTCAGCTGACCGCACAACCCTCTGTAGAGCTCGTCTGTCCTGCATGGTGCTGTTCCCGAACCAGGTTAAGATGTTTCCCGCCAGGATGCTCTCTATGGTGCACGAGTAAAAGTTCCTGAGCACCTTGGAGGGCAGTTGGAAGTCTCTCAAGCGTCTGAGGTGGTAGAGACGCTGTCGGGCCTTTTTCACCACGGTGTTGATGTGACAGGACCATGACAGGTCCTGCGTGATGTGAACTCCGAGGTATTTGAAGCTGTCCACTCTCTCCACTGGGCACTCGTTGATGACGGGGGTCTGGTAGTTCCTCTCCTGCTTAGTGCTGAAGTCCACTATCAGCTCCTTTGTCTTACTGACGTTTAGAAGGAGGTTGTTCCTCTGGCACCAGTTCTCCAGATTCCTAATCTCCTTCACGTAGGCCGTCTCGTTGTTATCAGAGATCAGGCCCACCACGACGGTGTCGTCAGCAAACTTGATGATGGTGGTGGAGCTGGTAGTGGCCACACAGTCATATGTGTACAAAGAGTACAGCAGGGGGCTCAGAACACACCCCTGGGGGGCTCCAGTGCTGAGAGTGGTGGAGGCTGAGACATGTCCGCCCATCCTTACTGCTTGTGGTCTGCCAGTTAGGAAGTTGGAGATCCACTGACACATAGATGAGCTGAGTCCCAGATGCTCCAGCTTGGTGGTGAGTGTGGAGGGAATTATGGTATTAAATGCAGAGCTGTAGTCTATGAAGAGCATTTTAACATAATTCCCCCTTCTAGTGTCCAAGTGAGTGAGTGATGTGTGGAGGAGATGAGAGATGGCATCGTCTGTGGAACGATTTGGACGGTAAGCGAACTGTAGTGGGTCCAGTGTGTCTGGTAGTGAAGAAATGATGAAGTCTCTGACCAGGCGTTCAAAGCACTTCATCACTACTGAGGTGAGGGCTACAGGGCGATAGTCATTGAGAGAAGCAGGGTGGGGTTTCTTCGGGACAGGAACAATGATGGACTCTTTGAAGCATGTGGGGATCACCGACTGAGATAAAGAGATGTTGAATATCTCAGTGAACACAGGAGCTAGCTGGTATGCGCAGTCTCTTAGGATACGACCTGGGATGCCGTCTGGTCCTGCTGCTTTCCTGGTGTTCACTCTCTTGAAGGCTCTCCTTACTTCATGCTCGGAGATGACGAGCACGTTTCCGGTGCTGGCAGTATCTTCCTGTCTGCAGCCGTTAGCGCCGCTAACACTAGCATTGTTGGAGACCTTAGCTGCAGCCTCGAAGCGAGCATAGAAAGTGTTCAGCTCGTCTGCCAAAGTCACGGCCGCGTTCGTCATACCGGTTGTTGGTGCTTTATAGTCCGTTATTGTCCTTAGTCCCCGCCACAGGCTCCTAGAGTCACTCTGTTGGAGTTGTGACTCTAGTTTCCTCCCGTAGCGCTGCTTCGCCTCTTTCACCGCCCTCCGCACGTTATATGACGCGGCTTTGTACGGGTCCATGTCCCCCGTCATGAGTCCCGTGTTGTAGGCAGCAGTGCGGGATCTCAGAGCGTCGCGGATGGTTTTATCCACCCACGGCTTCTGGTTGGGAAACGTTGTGATAGTCTTTGTCTCCACGGTATCATCCGCTAGTTTCCCGATGAATCCCACAACCGCTTCCGTAAACACGTTGACGTCATCGTCGGAGCTGTTTCTGAACATGCCCCAGTCTGCGTCATCGAGTGCGTCCTGTAACGTGGCCACCGATTGATCCGTCCAGCGCGCGACCTTCCTCTGAACCGGAACTTCCTGTTTCAGCCTTTGTTTGTATTTTGGCATGAAGATGGCGGCGTGATCAGATTTGCCAAACGGGGGGCGGGATTGTGCCTTGTAGCCGTCCTTGACCGTAGTGTAGCAGTGGTCCAGTGTCCTTTCACCCCTGGTGGGGCAGGTGATGTGTTGATAAAAGTTCGGCGCTGCGCGTTTGAGGTTGGCGCTATTAAAGTCCCCCGTCACAATAAGCGCAGCGTCCCGGTGTTGTGTCTGGTGCTGTGTGAGTGCCTCATGCAGCTCGCATAAGGCGGTGACCGTGTCCGCTTGTGGTGGAATATAAACGGCACTTACAATGACCGATGTAAATTCCCGAGGTAGATAAAAAGGACGACACATGATGGACAGTAGTTCCAGATTTGGTGTGCAGGAGCGTGTGAGAGGAACAACGTTCGCACTGTTGCACCAGTTGTTGTTCACCATTAAACACACGCCGCCTCCCCTTGACGTCCCCGAGTCCCGTGTCCTGTCCATGCGGTGAACCGAGAAGAACTCGGCCGGCTGGATGGCGTGGTCCGGCACCGCTGGGTTCAGCCATGTCTCGGTGAAGCAGAGGAGATTGCAGTCCCGAATGTCTCTCTGGAACTTTATCCTGGCCCTGAGGTCGTCAAGCTTGTTCTCCAGTGACTGGACGTTGGCGAGCAGGATGCTAGGCAGAGGTGTGCGGTGTGCACGAGCTCTCAGCCTGTTCCTGACGCCGGCTCGCTTCCCTCTAGGCCGCCGCCGCTTCCCTTTGTTCTCCCTCGAGATCTCACTCGGCCAGCTCGGATCCGGAGTTAAAAACTTCGAATTGTGAGTACATTGTATACCAATAGAAACAAGAGTGTCACTGTCATACCTAATGTACCCAATGGTGATGATTTTGCCGATTTAGAAACGCTGAAAACTAACTTAAAAAACAAAGACAAAGAAAAAGTGGTCGGAGCAGTCGTGACGGCAGCCGACCTCACCGGCGCCATCTTAATCAGTAAAACAATATATATTTAGAAATTAATTTAACCACATATATGAGTTGTTAGTATTAACAATAAATTACTGACCCTTTTGTTTGAATTTTGAGGCATATCTTCTGAGGTTTTGCCTCTGAGCCTTGTCATATCCTGAAGGGTAGGAGCCCGCAGAAATGAACGCGTAAATCTCTTCCCACTTCTTCTCCATATCTACGAATGTCAGTAAACATTTTCTTATGAGCTTCAATATGTGCAGTTGACAATGCAAATAATTTAACTTATTAAATAACGACATTACCGAAACAGCCTTAAAACACTGAAGCTGCGGACTCAAAAGTGTTGTGCAAATACCACGTGTCCAGTAACTTGACAGCAGACTTCACTGAATCTGCAAATTCGACAGTTTTGTGTAGAAAGCAGATAGTGACTTCACTTTAATATTGACAAACAATCACAAAGGCTTAAAAAATCAAGTATCAACGTCAATAGAAAGTACTAATACTTACTACTTACCTATTCTCCTGCAAATATGACAATGGAGTAGCGTGAAATCACAGCCGGATGCGCTTAGCTTCCCTTTTTGTGTTGTGCGCATGCGCGCACATGCTCAGGAACAACGGGTAGGACGGTTTACGGGGTAGGAGAAATTCCCAGAACACCTGCCGGGTTGAGTCAAACAATGATTTTAATGATCACACGCGTGGGAGATGGACACTGTACGCAGACAGCCTCAGATCTCAAAATGGTGGAGCATTGATCAAACTCTTATAGCCTCTAGTGGCCTCCACCTTATCATAAAAGCTTAAACATTCACATGCTTTCTCTCACACGGCGCCTAAGCTACGACCTTGGCTCCCCGTTTATCTGCTCCTGCTGAGATGGGGCAGAAAACTCCAGTATATTCTGTTCTCTTCTAATCAGACAAATAAGGCGATGACTTTCTGCGAACAGTATTTCTTATAACTCAGCAGTATAATGCATCATAAAACAATATCATTCATTCACAATAAATCAGCAGTCTAATGTAATGCAAATCAGTTTAACAAATGCAATAGTTACCACCTTCTTCTAATTCAGGAGAATAATGCAAACTAAGACTACATAATAATTCACAATCTTTAATTAGGGGTCTAACACGGCATAAAATAATATTATAATCTCACACTCCCCCTGATGAGCTCTTTAGAATAAAGAGCTCTTTAGAATAAAGAGCTCACCTACACCCTGTAATCCAGTGTGGCTGAGTTTATTTCTTCTCACTCCTGAGGCCCTTTGTCCCCCTGTTGGGCGAACCATATGTGAGATGACCTCTGTGTTTGCGCAGTTCAGATGCAAGAAAAACTATTATTACAACAATAGCAGGTACAGATGACACTCCCCAGTTCTCCCACAGCTTTATTTTGGTGCTACCTTATACCCTTCAGACGTACTCAGACTAGAACCTCTGTCCAAGGAGCTTTTAGCCTTTATTTTATTGCTGCAGCTACCAGTGCCTTCCAGTTGGATGATCCTCTGCTCTTCTTTCTTCAACCTCAGGGGTTAGACAACCCTTAAGTCGTTGCACAGATCAAGGGATTATTCTGCCCCGATTTCAAACAACGATCTGTGTATCCTCGGGTTCTGTGTTTCCTATGTATCCCCCAGAAAAAGGAACAGGAACGTGTCCCCCTTTTGCCCAAGAGCCTCTCGAACCTCGTTGATCTGGTGTTCCTGGATTTCCGCCAACCCCTTCATGGTTATTGCTGTGTTTATGGGATCCATCCTTTTGAGGTGACTAATCGGAGCCCAAATGCCATGACACTTGAACCCAGTTGGTGTCTCGGCAGTCACTGCGTCTGTCTCTGCTGCGAAGGATCCTCGTATATCTGTGACCTCGTCTGGTGTCCGTTCGTTTCTCTGTAAGAGACAGAAAACCAAAACACCTCTCTTCCTAGCTCTAATAATCTAATGTTGTTATCTACTGACCTTGTGGTGATTCAGAATTGGTTTAGAATATTCAGAATGTCCCAGGGACTTATTCTAATCATCTCCTATGTGTGTGTAAGCGTGTTTGCATTTAGCCCTCTGCACTCAAGGCATTTCCTGCAATATCCCAGTCCGGACCATCACGCCGAACAAAGCTTATGACCTTCAAAAGACCAAGTGCCAACTCATTATAAGCACATTTGCAAGGTGTGTCTGAAAATTATTAAAACCACTCATTTTAACAAAAGACATCAAAAACAAATTAGCCATTTTTAATCCTAACATTTGCCCCCCAAAAATCATGTGTTTGCTTCCGCCTACTGTCCCACGGTTTCCACTCCAGTGTGGTACTCAGCTTCTCATGAACACAGGCATTTTATCTTCTAAACGCTATTCAGTTCATTTCAATGATTAATGCTTAAACATGGAAATAATGATTTATGCTTCTCACTGGATCTCTAAAAAAGTCCGGAAACCTCTTGGGTCACTATTAGCTTAAGCTTCACCATACCCAAGTTATTAAAACACAAATGAAGTCATAAAAATGTTCATATAACCCTTGTTTGATGTTAAAACTCAACTTCCCCCCCTTTTTTGACACATTCCCATGTGTCAAATCAATGGAGCTAGAAAATTAAAAGAAAAGGTTAGTGACCTCATATCTTAGAAAGTATGAGACCTTCTCCTATCCAGTGTCGTTGCTCCAGTCCTGTCATCCTGTGTTAGGGAATGAAATCAATTTAATTGTCATGTTAGATCTGTTCAACTCCCGGCTCCGCTCAGAGCCTGCATCCGCAGAATTGCCAAGAAACAAAACCTGTAATAATACGAACTTCACTTCAATATGGACCTGTTGACTACTTCTGAGACAGCAAAGGAAGATTCTCTCCTCCTCGAGGACAGGCACTGACTCCCACCTATCTCCTGGAGCCAACTGTCCCTTATGGAGACACAACAATGCAGCTACAAGGTTTTCCAGATTGTTAAGTTGATCTGTGTGTAATGCTCTGAATCAAGTATGAAATATTAAATGAATGTCGTTTAATTAACTGCCACTACTTAAAACTCAGCAAAAGATATAACTGAATAAAAGATCACAAAGAAAAGCATGATATCAGTGTCATGTAAGTGCGTGCGGCCTTCTATGCTCGAAGTCACTCCAGTCCATAGATCAGCCAAACATCGCGTTGACTGTAGCTTTTAACCCTTATTAACTTGAGCACAACTCTATAATAAGCAACAAACTGCAATATGTATAAAAATGATCATGGTTACACCTGCAATGAAAGATCATATGATTATCCTGACACCCGTAAATAGAAGATTAACCTGAGGTTATAACAATCACTGGAACACAAATGTTAGTATAATGTCAAAAGCTTCAATAAATGATCAATGCAATGCTTGTTATATGATTCTGATGTAACAATAATGCTGATGCTGAAATAACAGTAAAACACCCCTTTTATCCTGTTTATAAACTTGACACATAAACGTTTATAAATGCCTCTTTTAAATTTTATTTCCCCCTGCTTTTCCCTCACTGACCACAGCAGGGGAATCTTTGTCTTGATTCAATCAAAGCTTTATTCGTCACATGCAGGTTGCCCTGCAGTGAAATGGGACACCCCGACCTTACACATATAGCACAAACATTACATGGGGATACAGGTCGGAGATTGGTAGAATCAGAGAAAAAAAACATTGAAATGTACACTACAATGGGGAAAGTACAAGAGGAAAAAAGAGACCCCTACTCATGCTGTGCTTCCATGGTAGGACAGCATCAGAACAGGAAACAGAAAAACTCCTCTGCACAAAAAAGCACATAAATGACCACAGCACAACATTGTGAAGACATGACAAGCCACAGGGGTGGGTGGGGGGTGAGGAGTAATCCGAAGCGAACACAGCAGCCGCCCTGCACAGCGCTACCATTCCAGCGCGGCACACAGACCCGCCGTGTTCCCTCACAGGAAACAAGCATCGAAGGTGTTGGAAAGGGAGGGGGGATGAGTGAGTGCCTATCAGTGTAAGTGTATGTGTGTGCGTGTCCATAGTTCAGCTGAGACAGTGTCCTTCGGCCTATCAGGCTAAGTAAACAGTCCTCCAGCCAATCCAGGTGTCCTTGCATGGGATGGGAAGAATAGCCGTAACACAGTCGTTATCAGGGAGTGATTGTTCAGCTCCAGCCTTGGGCGTGCAGCTGGCGCCGTGATGGGGATCCGCAATGTTCATGTTGATTTTGTTAATTTCCATGCGAGCAGCCCAGGAGAATTTTCAGCCATGAATCCGGCTCACCTGATTCATCACTGAGCCCCACCGTGACTGGCATCTGACAGGGTGGCGCTGCATACTCTTCCTTTAATGTCTCTATGTTCAATCTGTTAATTAGAGTGCTTAAACATGAAGTAGACTGCGTCCACAACAAGTCAATACAGTTGTAAATGTGGCCAATTATCAATGTATTACCAATCAATAACGAAAAATAGCTTTTATTTTATGCATGCTTTCAGTCAACCACTCACCCAGAGGATCTTCAATCCCAGGAAATTCCTTCTCCCCATTTAATGAGTCTGTCCTCCTTCCATGCCCTGGTAACTGGTCCATCCAGAGCCATATGATCTTGAAATATACATACAACAAGCCAAACCACACCTTGGTCACACCAACCCTTTTCCGCCCTGAAGATGTCCAACATGGCGTCGGACATCTTAGTCTGGACTGTCAAAGGTGACTTTAACGCTGACTGTTCCGACAATCCATTTTATAACATTTTCTGGTCAGATTTGCCAATCTCTGCACCAGGGTTTTAATAGTTTTGCAATTTTCATTAGTTTTTATTTTTATTTAGCTTCGACTTCAGATTTTCAATTTTATATCAGTTGTAATTAGTTTTTACCAATTGTTTGCTAGTTTAGTCTAGTTTTTATTTTCTGAAAATCCTTAGTTTCAGTTTAGTTTCGATTAGTGTCAGTTATAGTTTTAGTTGTGTTTGCAATAATCAAGTGCAACAAAATCCCAGTTTCATCATATCAGTCATGCTCTTCTGCTTATCCTTGGGTATTGAGACTATTAACTCTTGCCGCCCCAGGTGTTCGTAATTTTGGTTCAAGTGAATTGATAATCTTTTTGAAGGCAATTGACTCACACAGTTATGTAGATGTCCCCGTCCTGTTGTCTCGGGGTGCATCACGCTGCCTTGCATGAGGTTAGCTTCTGTTTTCTGGGGATGAGGGTTGAGTGTGCTCCCTTACCTTTTCAAGGTAAGCTAGGTTAGCCTTCTTGTGTGAGCTTTTCAAGTGCACTTTAAAGTTTGTGGGATTTTTCCCTTTATAAATGTCCCTCATAATTTGTCTCTTTCCACTACCAGACATTAGCTTTATCCAAAACAGAGTCATATTCAAAGTAATCCCAAATTGGACTCTGGCGCTTTCTCCCGACTTTTCCTGACATGATTCTGCGCGTGGACGGAGCAGCAACACAGACGACTCGACTAACGTACTGCCACCTGCTGGCATAATGAGACAGCAAGAAAAAATCTGGAAACTAAACTTCATTTTCACCCTTGACTATTGTAGGACACACACACACATCAATGAAACTAAACATATTTTGCTATAAATTCAGTTAATTGTAGTTAGTTTTGTGAACACTCATTACAGTTTTAGTTAGTTTTCCTGTTTTTGTTTTTATTTTATTTCCGTTAACGAAAATGTTTTTTCACTTCTAGTTTTCGTTGTTTCATTTTTTTCGTTAATAATAATAACCTTGCTCTGCACCCTGGAATAAACATAATCAACATGATCAACATTTTACTGCGTGTTATTTCACCATCTTATCGATTCAAATGCTCCATCCTTATGTGGTTTGCGACATTATGTTTATCCACTCTTTCTCTAAATGTTTGAAGAATTTTCAAGTTTGGGGTCAAATTTTGAGAATTTGACCATAAGTGAAAGTTAGCTGTAAAAACAAAAGCTCAGGACAGAACAGTTATCAGTCATGTACTTCATACAAAATTAGCATATATTGAATTTCATATTGATCCTCTGAGTGTAATGGTACATTTTAATTTGAATTTATCAAAGCTAAACACAATAATTTTTCTTTATTTTGCTCTTGTTCTTGTGCAGCACCACCTCCTATCACATGTCCCTGTCGGTTCTATCCTGCTTTTAAATTGCTGACTATTTCAATGAAAGGACCTAAATGACGGGGACCAGTGTTTATTGTTACATACCTCCATTTTGAATGTGACAAGCCTACCATTTCCCTGTTATTCATAGATAACAGGGAATAGAGTTTTTTTTTCCTCTATAAAAGTTAATTGACTCTTTACAGTGGCCTGCTATGGTTAATAATAAAATGTTCTGTCATGAATCGCTGTGTGGCAGGCAAGCAGGAGTGGTGGACCCAAAATGCAGAACTCAGACACGGAAGTGAAACTTAAGGCGCAGCTTTATTGCTGGGAAAAACCTCGTACAAACTAAACTCACCAAAAGAAAACCAAAAGTCAGAACAGAGGAACCAAGGACTGAAACACTGGAAAGAAACACTAAACTGGAGCAGGAGACCAAACACTAGGGACATAGAAGCAGAACACACAGCTAGTTGAGGGTACGACGCGACACTGACACAGAGAAACACAGGGCTTAAATACACAGACGGCAGTAATCAAGGGATGAGAGACAGAAGGGGAACACACCTGGGAGAAATCACAGCTGACGAGACAGGGGAACGTAACTGAGCACACTCACATATGACACAAACCTTCACAATAAAACAGGAAACTCAGACACATGGAACCAGGCAAGACATTGAACTAAACAGACAGATTCACAAACAGATGGGGTGACACCATAGACAGAGACAGACTCAAAGGCAGACCAAATATAACACACAGAACTCAAACAATAATAATCATCATCATCATCATAAACTAGAAAATGATAACTAAAAGCGCTGGGTCACCGACCCAGGACCATGACATGTTCAGTCATGAGTGAAATCAAACCTCTTCTTCCCTTTAGCATTTAACATTCCCAACAATATACTGTGATACATTAATCGAAACACAGCTACTAAAACACAATTTTCTTAATGCAGACCTCAGTAACTCAAAATTAGCAACCAAAGGGTTAAGTCTGCAGTTCACACTCATGTGAAGCTACAGCCTCCCCCTTTAGTCTCTGTCATCCTTCTGTTCTTGCAAAAACAAAACAAAGCAAGACAAAACATCCACCCTTCTTTTACAGGCTGGGTGAATTGTTTGTGGACATTTACTAATTCTAAAGTCAGTACCGTTTTTGTCTCAATATCAAGTCAGTTAAAAGTTTTAGTCCTCAGTCCATCACCATCCAGACACATGCATAAATCCACACACATTCATACCAGATATTGCTGATAATGGAGTCTCACGCGCAACCTATTCGAGCCTTCCTCACCAGCAAGATGACGTCATCATTTTAAAGGAAAACAGTTCCTTGTTTTTTAGACTGGATTGACTCGCTGCAATCCTTTTAGGCTCAGGACTTCTCATGTGATCAATGTCCCATATAAGTGAATTTCTCCCAAGCCCATTATAATCATGGGGAAAAATACTTTGCGACTGTTTCCAGTAAGAATATTTTATAGCGCTTTAAAGTTCAATCTCTCAGGCCTGGATTAAAGAGCTGATTTGTTAAATCAGGAACTCACAAAATACCAAAATATCACCACCGGTGGATCACACCTCTCAGATTTTCTTATTTCAGTGCACTGTAACAAATGCAAAAACAAACGTAACCAATAAAATACTCATATAATAACCAATACTGGGGCCCATTGCAAACATGTCCAAGCATAAAACCATCTTTCTCTCTCTTAGAGAAAGAAAACAATCCAAACCTCACTGATAAAATCAACCTAGTGTCAAGAAAACCCCAAAAATCAATCAAAACTTTACCAGAAAGTCTTTCTCCCTCCCGGGACAATATTGTGTAGGAATACAGGTATTGTAACTCCTTTTTGCACTGAAAAAAACCATGTTGGATTTACTTGATTCAATAGTGGACACTGGTTGCACACAAATGTTTTGCTTTGGCAGAAACTTAAACAACTGAGTTAAATCAACACAACCTTTTCATATTCAGTAAACCTGTGCATTTTGTGTTCATAAAACACGATTGAAACATGTTCAGATGGAGTAAGTTGAGCTCCTGGAATATTTTAATCCTTCCCAATTCTGTCAGTTTATTTCAACACTATTCAGTAACTTTTATCCAAATACTACTTGGTCACTTAAATACTACATGTTGTCTTCATATTGCATGCGGTTCAAGAAAGTCTAGATCATGGTTACCATAAAAATTGAAGGGGTCTACAACAACTACCATCCTCTTATCTTTATCCTGGTTACAGCAGGGCTGGGAAATAACCCTGAAGTGACAGGTTACCAGGCAGGGTACACCCCGGACAGCTGACCAGTCTATCAGATAGAAACAAACAGCCGTTTACACTTACATTCATGGATAATTTAGAATCATCAATTAACCTAGCTCTAATAACTGCATGACTTTTCACTGTGGCAGGAAACCAGAATACCCAGAGAGAAACCACTGCAAACTAGCCAGACTGTGGATTTGCACCCAGGAGCTTCTTATTGTCAAGCAACAGCACTAACCAGCATGCCAACAATGTAGGAAATACAGGAAAGCCATGATTTCCTGTATTTGAGGCAGAATTCTTTTGTTCTTGCCCTTGACAGGTTAATCCACAATAAATAGCAATAGCATGCATGGGGTGTGTGTGTCGTTGTCTGCCTCTTATAACTCCAGTGATTTTCCTGTAGTTTGAAATCTTATGCGGTGTTGTGAATTCCGTGAGTTCAGCAACTAACCACTCTTATTAGATTGTTCTCATTGAGATGACATGATACAAATTGAGTTGTTGGATTTCGTACAGATCTTTAAAGCCTGAGGCAACGCGTTACTTGTAACGCGTTACTGTAATCTGATTACTTTTTCGAGTAACGAGTAAAGTAAGGGATTACTATTGCAAAAACGGATTACCGTTACTTTCCCATAGGAACGCTGCGTTACTGCGTTACAAAAACCGTGATTTTTTGCGAGAATGTCTCATGACAGTGACGTAAGCGAGTGCGACGGCTGTGGTAGCTCGTGTGTCAATAATAGAAAACATGGAGCGAGGGATAGAATACGATCGTGCAGCATTTAATACTTGGAAATACCGACATTACTTTGAATTTGACTCTTTAAAAAGCGACAAAAACATAAGCGTACGTTGTACACTCTGCATCGGAAGAAAACTTTTTTCTACGTCGAAAAATTCCACTTCCAACCTGAGCAAGCACCTACCACGCTGCCACAAGAATGTTAAATTGACAGAAAACCCCCAGGATCCCCTCACTGACGTGACCGCTGTGGCTACCACATCTTCTTCCACCGGGCAAACCTCAGATGGACCCACTCCTGCTAAACAGGTTAAACTAGACGTAAGAGCGACAGGACTTAGTGCCGCTGAACTGAAGAAGCTCGTCGCTGCTTATATCGTCGAGGACGTTGCCGATTTCCACTGTTGACTCTGAATCATTCCGACGCATCATAGAAAAAATACCAACTAAAAGTGGTGTCAAGCTGCCCCAGAGAAAGTCATTTGTAGGATACCTTGAGAGAGAATATGACAAAATGAACTCTAACTTGAAGGCTACACTCGAAGAGGCAGAGTTTGTTTCCACCACTGCTGACATCTGGATGGTAAATAATAAAAGTTTTATGGGTGTAACAGTTCACTGGATTAATTCCACATTACAACGCAACAAGGCCGCTCTAGCATGCAAGAGAATTAGAGGCAGCCATACCTATGATGTAATTGGAGCAGAGATTGAAGAAATCCATTCATCATATGGACTACAAGGCAAAGTTATTGCCACTGTAACGGATAATGCATCCAATTTTGCCAAAGCATTCAGAGTATGTCAGCCCTGTCATTTGGAGTCTGAATCTGAAAATGAAGGTGATGACGAGGAACCGACCTTTACTGATGTCATAGAAGCTCTTTCAACTGCATCTGGTGATGCACAGTTTAGCCTCCCTCCACACTACAGATGTGCATCGCACACAATTAACTTGATTTAACTTGAAGCAATGTTGACAAACATCTAAATTCCTGTGCAGACACTAAGGCTGTATATAGGAGTAGCATTGCAAACTGTTCTGCTCTTTGGACTAAAGTAAGTCGATCAACATTAGCCTCTGAACAGGTGGAGGAAGTCAGTCGGAGGAAACTAATGGTACCGACATCCACAAGGTGGAATTCCCTGTATGAGGCCATTTCTAGAATCATCACAATTCCCTTGAATGAACTTAATCCCCTGTGTGTAAAACTGGGAATCAAGTGCCTTAATGAAAGGGAGTACCAGTTCTTGAAAGAGTACTGTACTGTGATGAAGCCCCTGATAGTGGCTCTGGACATCTTACAAGGGGATGAGTGCACCTACGGGGCTTTACTGCCAACACTCACAAGCCTGATGTCAAAGACGCTTGCCCTGAAAGATGACCTCTCTAGAATGACAGCCAGCCTTCCAGATGTCATTGTAAAGGTAAGATTATTATTAATTGCTTTGGGTGGATTTGTTAAATTTATTATACCATTCACAGTGCTTGGATGTTATACTTTGTTTTAAGCAGCGGGTACAATTATTAAAATGTAGAATAAAAGACCAAGTATTCACCCCTTGTTAAATATCAGGGACATTGATCATCATTAATCATGAATATTAATCATAATATCAACAAAAGCCTCAGCCAAAATTAAATCTCATACAGTATTGATAATAGAAAATATAGATGGTTTAGAGCTGTAAAGCCCACAAAATAATGACAATAGGTAATTATATAGTAAAATAATTTTATTCTTAGATGCATCATATTGTATGTTACAGGCCATCAAGACTCGTTTTGATGCTGTTCTGGACAGCCAAGAAGGACTTCTTGCAGCGGCCACTTGTCCCAAGTTTAAACTTCATTGGCTGAGAGATGAGCGTAGGAGAGAGTATGTGAAGGAGCTCCTGATAACAGAGTGTCGTAAAGCTGCTCCTGCAACTGAGAACACTAATGTGTCCCAAATCCCAGCCAGCCCAGCCGAAATGGACTTTTTTGAATTTCAGAATCAGCCCACAGAAAGCTTCTCAGCAGGAAAAGAAGTAACTGACTTTTTAAGGTCAGGCTATGAGCTTGAGATTCTGAATCAGTTCCCAAATCTCAAAAAGATGTACATGAAATACAACAGTCCAACTCCATCCAGTGCACCAGTGGAACGGCTGTTCAGTTTAGGTGGATTGGTGCTTTCCCCAAAAAGGAACAGAATGTCTGATAGAAGGTTTGAGAAGCTTCTGCTGATGCGATATAACCACTGTTTCAGTCCAAAAGAAAACAATAACACATAGGTCTTTTTCAGGGTCGCCACAAACTGAGACTGGATTAACAGCCTAAATGTAGCATGCAATAGCATTTTCTGTTTTTGTTATCTCAATATTATGCCTCTGCACTTTACCAACTGTTAAAAGATGTTATTGTTAATTTTATTTATTTTATTTACTTATTTTTTGCTGTATTTATATGAAAGGATGTGTGTGTGTATACACAAAAATAATTTATGTTATATGCTGGAGTATGCAGAAATACAGTTTAAGCCTTTATTTTCTTAAAATATGGTGTAATGTGCAGAAATATGTTCAAATGTTAAACAAATTTATTAAAGTCAAAGACTGTTGAATTTAATTAAATTTTTGTTTGATGCACTGTTTAAAAATTGAGATTAAAAGTAATAAACAATTTTTAAAAAAGACACTTTTCCATTTGATTCACTTTTATATGATGGATTATGCAGAAAAAATAGAATTGGCCCAAAAGGTCTATTGCTTTATCACGCATTCAGGTAGTGTATCATGTTTTTTTAAAAGTAACTAAGTAACTAAGTAATTAATTACTTTTGAAAATAAGTAATCAGTAAAGTAACGGGATTACTTTTTTGAGAAGTAATCAGTAATCAGTAACTAATTACTTTTTTCAAGTAACTTGACCAACACTGATGTAGACGTGTGTGTTTGTGTGTGTGTTTGTGTTCATTACTTTCCTGTTCTGGTATTCTAGGTAAACCACGGCCTGAAGCGTGCCCTGGGGTCCTGCCCTCCTCCATTTCAGTCCGTTTGCATCCATTGGTGTTGCTGCTCAAAGTTCTGTCCATACTGGTTCTGGCCCCAATTGAGGCAGTCCTTTTCTCCAGTGTCCTGCATCTTCTCCTTGTCCAGCTCCTCCTTAACTTGACCCTTTTGCTTCTGTAGCTCCTTCAGGGCTTGCTCCTGCTGTTGGAGCTTTTTCGTCAGGTTTGGCGACCTCCTGCTCCAGCAAGCTCCGGCCTAATTTCAAGTCCTGTGTCTGGGACCCCAAGCCTGACTGATGGGTTCGATTAGCAGCCAGCTCCTCCTGAGCCATGCTCAGTTTCTGCTCTGATGCCTTGAGCTCATACTGAGGGCAGAAACCTCAGAGTCTTTTCCGTACAAGTCAGATTGAAGTCCATTGATGTTTCCCTTGCTTTGCTCCCACGGCCTTCTGCAGCTCTGCTGTTCGGCTCTTCTCAGAGGTCAGCTCCTGGCCGAGCCCCGACACCTGTGCCTTCAGCTTATTTTCTTCTGGTGCTTTTGTCCATTCTGAGGTGCCTCCTGACCTCAGTTACTCCTCCTGTCTCTGGCACGCCCTTTTTGCTGCCCGATCATCCGTGTTGGTCCGTCACTGTCCTGCACAGTTTTAATGCAGAGTTGTTAAGGTCAGCATTGTCTTGCTCGGCCTCACTTTTCCTCCAGGCTTAATGGGCATTTCGTCACAGCTCTGTCAGCTGAAGCTGTCTGGAAATCTCCCCCGTGTAATGAAACGGGCCTTGGATTTAACGCTCTCCGTCTCCGCTGCATGAGATCGTTTTCCTGCAGCAGTGTTGACATTTTCAGGTTGTTGTTGTGGGTCCAGCTTCTGTAGCATTTGGTCAGGGTCACATCAAAGATGGTAGAGGGGAGAGCAGGAGTCCAGGTCAGCCTCGGCTTTCCGGGCCGACAAAGCAGCCTGTAATCAAGCATAAAGAGAAAAAACAAAACAAAACAAAAACAAAACAAAAACAGACGAACAGGAAAATGATGTTGTGTTGGCGGTATTATTCAGAGAGGGGAGAAACAACGGGGCCAGGCCCTGTGTCAGCCTTCTCTCCCCCTTTTTTTTGTTTTTTCTCACCATATAATCAACTCATAACCCACCAAGCTGACAGGACAACACAGGTACATGTTAAAATTCTTAAGATCATGTTTAAAAGCTCAAAAAAGGAATTTTCTTTCATTCAGTAATCACTTGTATTAATCAATCAGCAGAAAACATGTCACAATTTGAATCTTTTTGTCACGGTTCTGGGTCCGTTGGACCCAGTATTTTGGGTTTATTGTGTTTTGATTTATGTTTGCATCAGGGATTGTGTTCTTGTTCTCTTGTCGTGTTATGGTAATGTTTATGTCTATTTAGAGTTCCATGTTTCTGTTTATCTGGGTCTAAGATGTGGGTTTAGTTTCATATGTCATTTCAAGTCTGTCTCTGTCTAGTCTGTGTCTTAGTAAAGTGTGTTTTGTTTCCTGTTTTATTGTGAAGGTCTGCGTCTCATGTGAGTGTGTTCATTTTTACCTTTGTCTCGTCTTGTTGATTATTCCCAGCTGTGTCCACCACCTGTGTGTAATTCCCCTGTGGTTCTCTGTGTATTTAAGTCATGTCTTCCGTCATTGTTGTTGCTGGTCCGTCTGTGTTTCCACCCTGCGTCATCTGTGTGTTTCCCTGCCGTCACCATCTTGTACCGTCGTCCACCTTGCTTCATGTTTGAGTTCCGGTTTGTATTCAGTAGTTTAGTTGTCTCCAGTCTAGTTTAGTTCGTGCTCCATTTGCTGTTTGTCTATATTTATTTCGTGTCCAATAAACCACCTTCACTCCTCCACTACTGCCTGCAATTGGATCCTCATTTATTATTTTATACGGCTCATCTCACTCGCCGTGACACTTTTAACCACTAAATTTGTCGTGTCATCACTGGTTGGTCAGACCAGTGTCTCTTTCTTTTTTTTTTTTTGAAGTTAAGTTGTTGTTCTGCAACCCAGAGAGTTTATTTGTTAGTAGTGGATAAACTTTATCATTTAACAACAGGTGTATGTTAAGTTTCGCTGCTTTAGCCTTGCTGGAAAATCTTCACGTGTTCATGAATGTAAGCTGTTTCTTCATTGTGTCTGTGTGCGTTTGTAGGTGGGTTATTTTAACTTTTTTCTCAAACAAGGCATTTCTCTAACACGTGCCTTTCTCTCACATTTCTCTGCTTGTGTGTGTTTTTGTTTCACCTTTTGTTGTGATGCTCCGGATGCCTTCCCAACCTCCACAAGTCTGTTGGCCCCAATTTTATGTGTTAAAAACTTCTCTTAATTTCTCCTCCAATTCTCTCCTCGCTGCTGTCTTTTCCACAGCTGCTGATTCTTGCTGAGTGTGGTTTCCATTACTATAATTTTGCTTCGGCCGCTGTGCTTGTGGGGGGCAGTTGGTCCAGGCCCGTAGCCACCTGTATTAAAACACTAAGAGATTTATTTAATATCATTTTCATCACTGTTAAATAGACCAGCAGGCAACACGCCCACCTTTACAGTGCAGACTACATGCCAGTCTCCCAACACACTCCTCTCTCTACTTCTCAATAATTCTCCACTCTCCCTTTATTTCTCCTTTCTCTACGTCAGTTTTAAAACCCAACATATTTCACACCACAAAACAAATCACACCCGTATTTATCACACAATCTTACTCTGCCGACTGAAGTGCCGGTCTAAATCATGCACGATTTGTCTCTTCTATATCAAAACCCAGCCAAACATCAAACATTCACCCTAGTCATTCAAAACTTTATTTGTAATATTATAATCAGCAAAATCAGCGTTTTAATTACAGGCATGTATCATTGTTTGCAAATCATAATTATAAAACTCAAAAACACGCTAAACAAGAAGCAAAAGTCCTCTGTGCGCTTCACAGCAGCCACCTCATTTGCATGTTCACACACCGTCTAAAAATAGCTCGCAGCGCTGCAGTGCGCTGTCGTCACACACACAGGCTCACACAAAGCTCTGTTATTTCATATTACAAAGACGTCTTATATTTCCAATCACTGTAAGGCCTGACAGATTTAGCACCTACACAATTTTAACAAATTTAAGTTAACGGTCCAACCGAAAAAGTCCAACTTTTTTGTGATCAATTAACCAGTATCTGTCCAACAGTTTCTGGCCTCATCTCTAAAGTCCCTAACTTAATTTAAAAGTGTCCAACACCCAAGGTCCAACCTTTGCTGCCCAAAAAAGCGCAGATACCGTTCCAAATGGTAAAGTGGTCCAACCACTAGTTATTCTGGAGTGCCCCAAGCTCCACAGTGACCAACTGACTATCCCTCAAAGAGGACAAGGCCTAGGCATCCCCGGCTTTGGCAAGCGTTACCTCTGAGCACTGCGCTTCTTAGCGGTCCAACCGCCGTTCTATAATAATTTATAATACTTTGAAACAACAGTCAGCACCTCAAAACAAGTGTATGACTGACGCAGGTCGAACCTGTCTGACCAATGGGGACTTTAACCCACAAAATGACCAATTCCCTATTAAACTAAATTCACTCAGCAGTCCAACTGCTTTAACTTTAATGAGCAGTCCAACTGCTTTAAATCTCTCAGCAGTCAAACTGCTTTAAATACTCAGTACTGTCACTTTCAAAGTTTCATTATCATTACTTCAGCTTCAGTTCTCATGAGATTTTTTCATCAAAATCAAAACAGACATCTACCAGTAATTTCAGTGAGTAGACTTTAATTTTATCATGTCCAATTTGGCACACTTTGGAAATAGATTCAACAGGTAGTGCCTTACCTTTGTATAAGCCGGCTTATGCCCACTCATGTCAGACCACTGGCTCATGCCTGTCCGTTCGACAACCTCGGACCGTCCAAACCTCCAACTTCCACCCCAATACCACAGGACGAGCCCCCAAACTGTTACGGATTCAAATATTGGGGATGGATACAAGAGGAAAAACCAAAAGAACAACACTGGTCCGGCCGGGTTGAGTCAAACAATGATTTTAATGATTACACGCGTGGGAGATGGACACTGTACGCAGACAGCCTCAGATCTCAAAATGGTGGAGCATTGATCAAACTCTTATAGCCTCTAGTGGCCCCCACCTAATCATAAAAGTCTAAACATTCACATGCTTTCTCTCACACAGCGCCTAAGCTACGACCTTGGCTCCCTGTTTATCTGCTCCTGCTGAGATGGGGCAGAAAACTCCAGTATATTCTGTTCTCTTCTAATCAGACAAATAAGGCGATGACTTTCTGCGAACAGTATTTCTTATAACTCAGCAGTATAATGCATCATAAAACAATATCATTCATTCACAATAAATCAGCAGTCTAATGTAATGCAAATCAGTTTAACAAATGCAATAGTTATCACCTTCTTCTAATTCAGGAGAATAATGCAAACCAAAACTACACAATAATTCACACTCTCTAATTAGGGGTCTAACATGGCATAAAATAATATTATAATCTCACACATGGCAATATACAGTGTTAAGAAATTAACCAGCATTTTAGCCAAGACATCCTCCTGAAAAAGCTCTTGCATTTGTAATATTTGTTTTCCTTCTTTTAAAGTTCTTCTCTTCTTCTTGTCCTTAGCGGGCGACCAGCGGCGGTGGTCTCAAGTACTGTTAAGTGCATTCCTGCTGGAGTAGGTGCCATAACGGCTGCGTCTGTTGTTTTTTCCTCAGGAGAGAGGAACACGGGACTGCAGGACGCACAGGGTGTGCGTAGGCACAGAAGCAAAGAGCACGGAATACCAGCACTTGGGAGAAGGCACAACACAGGAGTTGAGGGAGCACTCTGGAGACTTATTGTGTGGTATACATTTACCCCCACTGTAAATAAATGCACTGTTCATTGCACTAAGTCCAGCGTTTGGGTCCTTTCTCCAACATCCCCCATGGCTTGCCCTGGCAAACCGTGACAGAACAATCCTACCAAATGGACCCAGTGGACTTTTCGGAGAGGTTCAGGAGAGAGGTGACAGAACAATCCTGCCAGACATGGACCCAGTGGACTTTTCGGAGAGGTTCAGGAGAGAGGTGACAGAACAATCCTGCCAGACATGGACCCAGCGGTCTCTGAGGAGAGGCTCAGGAGGGAGATTATGGACAGGGTTTACAGACTCTGTGAGTTATGGTGGGAGAAGCCTGCGGAAGGTTTGCGTCACGCCATGGAGAGGTGGCTGCAGGAGACGCTTGTTAAATTCCCCTGGCTGGTGGACTCGCTTAATCCAGTCGTCCTGGACTTCTTACTCTCTACCCTCCACCTCCACTTTCCTCCTCAGGCTGCTCACCGGCTCGGACAGCTGGTGGATTCGTAGCCTGACACGCCGGCCCCGCCGTCTACACGGAAACGATGTTCGCGCCGCCGGCGTTTCTCACCGCAGCCTAATCCACGGACATCTCAAGGCTGTGGTGAGTAATAAGGACACTTTTTCATTTCCCTCACCATCTGTTTGTGTGTCTGCAGTGGACGAGGACGCTGCCGTAAGCCATCCAACAGCGCAAGTAACATCACCTCGGTCAGAGGTCTCCACACCACTCGCTGCTTCACCATCTGCAGCGGTAGCACTGCCGTGGTCTCATCTGCCTGCAGCCACCATTCTGCCATCTTTTTCACCGCCTGCTACGTCGCCACCCGGACCTGCCCAGCCCGAGCCGGAGGAGTTCGCGCTGCCCGAGCAGGAGCTCAGCAAGCCGGAGCGGGAGCCAGCGTCGGCGCCGGAGGAGCTCAGCGAACCAGAGCAGAAGCTCAGAGAGCGGGAGGAGCCCGCGCCGCCAGCTGCGGAGCCCTGCGAGCCAGAGCAGGAGCTCAGAGAGCGGGAGGGGCCCGCGCCGCCAGCTGTGGAGCAGGAGCAGCACAGCGAGCCGGAGGAGCCAGCGCCGCTGCTAGCTGAGGAGCCCGGTGAGCCAGCGCCGCTGCTAGCTGAGGAGCCAGCGCAGCTGCCGGAGGAGCTCGGCGAGCGGGGAGAGCCCGTACCGCAGTCGGAGGGGCTCGGCGAGCTGGAACAGGAGATCGGCGAGCCTGCCACCGGAGGACCTCGGAGGTCCGGAGGGACCCGCTCAGTCAGACCTGGAGGTCAGTGTGCCGGAGGGACCTCTGCGTCTAGTAAGCCTTTTCTGGGATCGATTAGTAATGTCTCTATTCTCCACTAGGGGGCTTTCGCGCGCTCTCCTCATTGCAATAAACAACTGCATGAGAGAAACAAGTGAAAGTCACCCTCGCGATTCTTTTCCCCATTTTCAGGTAAAGGTGTTTAAAAGTTTATATATTTGCGGTCTAAGATATTTAGGATATTAAGATAGTTAAGTTACGATATTTCATAGGTAATGTTAGGGAGTTTTTATTGTTTTATTTGCTTATGCTTCAAAAGTTATGTTATACATATTTCACCAGACAGTTTTCTGTAGAAACAGGAAGCTGACCCTGTGACACTGACAAGAGACCAGTACAGAAATACATATCCGCAGAAGTTGACTTGCATTATATTATTCTTAGAAATTGACCTGCAACACACATACTTTGTGACACACACACACAGCTTGCACACAGACAGCATCAGGACCTGCGTAACAGGAAATGTGATAATATTTGCATATTGACGATGAAACCTATAAAAATAAACGAATACTGCAGTTCGGGGTGATTGCTCTCTGAGTAGTTCACCTGTGCAGCACGTTAAATATCTCAAGTATCTCAGTGTTGATTATTCACCTGACTGTTTGTTAACTGAATATCTCTGACATTTAATTGGTCCTTCGAAGCCGTTAATGGACTGGTATTAATAATAATATTATGCTCCATTTCACAGTGGTATCCTTCCTCAAGTCCCGACGCCGTGACAAGCCTGCGTCGAAGTCTCTGCAGAGCGCCCTCCAGTAAGGGTTGAAAGTCCAGGGACGCTAAAATTCTGTTAGGATGCCTGGGTCGTTGACCCAGGGTATTTGAGTTTATTATATTATTTATACTTTTTAGTCTTTGGTTTCTTTGAGTTCTGTCTTATGGTTTATGTCTCTGTCTTCTTTAGTTGCTCTGTCTCCCCTCAATGGTCAATGGTCAATGGTAACTTTATTGTCCCTGATGGGAAATTGATTCGCAGTATGTCAAAACAAAACAAACAACAAACATACAACCAACACATCACGTACACTCATTAAAAAAATTCTATAATATAATATAAGCCTGATAAAACAACCTAGATTTTCCATCGAAAAAAGTGCAATGTGCAATGACAACAACACTTACAATTTAGTGTTGTTAATTAAGATAATAGCACTAGGTACAAACGACAATTTGTGTCGCTTTGTCTTCACTGCAGTCATTTTATAACGACGACCTGATGGAAGCAGTTGAAAATCGTTAAAGAGAGGATGATCTGAGCACAACAGGACAGAAGTTGCCTTCCTCAGCACCTGCCTGTTATAAAAGTCCACAAGCTGGACCTGAGACCTCCCTGAAATCTTGCCCGCCACTTTAACCAGATTGTTAAGTCTGGTCTTATTATCCATGGACATACTACTGTACCTATCACCTGTATCCCCTTGTCTAGTTCGCGTCTCTGTGTATCCTTAGTTCCTATATCCCCGTGTTCAGTCAGTGTTTGTGTCTGCCCTGGTCCCACGTCTCTGTTCCCTCTGTAGTGCCTGCATGTGAGTCTGTGTTATGTGTTTCCTGTTTTACTTTGAAGGTCTCTGTCTTATCTCAGTGTGTTCAGTTTACGCTTCCTTTTGTCTCGTCAGTTCTGATTTGCCCCAGCTGTGTTTCCCTCCTGTTATTCATTCCCTGATTGCTCCTTCTGTGTATTTAAGCCCTGTGTTTCTCTGTGTCCGTGTCGCGATCTACCGTTTATTTTGCTGTGTGTTTTGTCAATCCGCCGGTGTTAGTTTATTTTTGACCTTTTTCCAGTTATGTTATGTTTGAGTTCAGCATTAAAGCTGTTTTGGTTTAAGTTTCTCTCTGGAGTCTGCATCTTGGGTCCTATCCCTGTCTGCACACAGCCGTCACCTAACAGAAGATCGCGACCAGAACATGGACGCCCGACAGACTCTTTTTCCTCGGAGTACAACACTGAGATGGAGCGGATGGTGAGCCTGCTTGACCGCATTGCCCAGTCCCCTGATTTAAGGACCATGGCAGTGGGGCTGAGTGCGGTGGAGGCCATCATTCGCTTTAACCCCCGGCTTAGCCAGTTTACTAAGGACACTAAGTTGGACGACACCATTACTGCCTGGAGAGAGCAAGTCAAGGCTGGTGAGCTTGCTCTCTCTCTCTCTACATCTTCCCCACCGTTACTCCAGGACAACACACACTCTCCTTCTGTCTCAACATTGCCACGGACTTCCTCTCCCTCCCCACACCAGCTGGGTTCTCGTTCACCTGCCTTTTTCCTGGCAGCTATGTGGTCAGAGGATGAGGAGGAGGTCTCTTTTTCTCCACCGGTTCCTGTTTCCTCATCCCGAAGGAAACGGCGTTCTGGCCGCCGCCACAACAGAACTGTTGAGCATTCTGACTCTGGACACTCTGACATCACTCCCACTTCATCTGTTCTACAAACTGGTTCTGCTGGAGGGTCCGAGGGGCCCGTTCAGCCACCTGTCTCCGCTGGAGGGTCCGAGGGGCCCGTTCAGCCACCTGTCTCCGCTGGAGGGTCCGAGGGGCCCGTTCAGCCTCTTGCCTCCGCTGGAGGGTCCGAGGGGCCCGTTCAGCCTCTTGCCTCGTCAGCTGGGGGTCCGGGAGGACCCAGCCAGCACGTCCCAGTGTCTGCTGATGGTTCTGGCGAGGCCGTTCAGCCACCACCGGCTCCACCACCTGGTCACACCGAGTCTGCAGCTCCGCCTGGTCCGGCCTCCGAGTCTGCAGCTCCGCCTGGTCCGGCCTCCGAGTCTGCAGCTCCGCCTGGTCCGGCCTCTGCTGCTCCGCCTGGTCCGGCCTCCGAGTCTGCGGTTCCGTCTGGTCCTGCCTCTGCTGGTCCGCCTGGTCCGGCCTCCGCCTCTGCAGTTCCGTCTGGTCCGGCCTCCGAGTCTACAGCTCCGCCTGGTCCTGCCTCTGCAGCTCCGCCTGGTCCGGCCTCCGAGTCTGCAGCTCCGCCTGGTCCGGCCCCAGCCTCTGCAGCTCCGCCTGGTCCGGCCCCAGCCTCTGCAGCTCCGCCCGGTCGGCCTCCTGACCTACTCCGTCGCCGCCGGTGTCTCCTGCCTGCCCGGCCCCCTGAACTGTTTTCTGGGCTCTTGGGCCGTCAGCCTCTGGGCCGCCCCCCTGAACTGCCCGGGTTTGGACTGTTGTGCTGTCAGCCTCCGGGTCGGCCCCCTGAACTTTTTGTGAACTGTTTTTCCTGGCCACCTGCGCC
Source organism: Maylandia zebra (assembly GCF_041146795.1). Classification (NCBI taxonomy): domain Eukaryota; kingdom Metazoa; phylum Chordata; class Actinopteri; order Cichliformes; family Cichlidae; genus Maylandia; species Maylandia zebra. Next base: position 38,756,617 of record NC_135169.1, on the reverse strand, counting down.
TGTCGTGAGCCTGTTTTTTGTTCTGTTGCTTTCCGGGCTCCATTGTTTGTTCTTTTTTTGTTTCTGGCTCCTTGTTTGGTTTTGTTTCGAGCCCTCCATCCTGTTTTCCCCGCCGCCCGCCCTGGTTGTGTTGTTTTTGGGGTTTTTTTTGTTTTGGTGTTTTGGTTTGGGCTGTCTGGAAGCCAGCCCTTAAGGGGGGGGGGGGTACTGTTAGGATGCCTGGGTCGTTGACCCAGGGTATTTGAGTTTATTATATTATTTATACTTTTTAGTCTTTGGTTTCTTTGAGTTCTGTCTTATGGTTTATGTCTCTGTCTTCTTTAGTTGCTCTGTCTCCCCTATCACCTGTATCCCCTTGTCTAGTTCGCGTCTCTGTGTATCCTTAGTTCCTATATCCCCGTGCTCAGTCAGTGTTTGTGTCTGCCCTGGTCCCACGTCTCTGTTATGTGTTTCCTGTTTTACTTTGAAGGTCTCTGTCTTATCTCAGTGTGTTCAGTTTACGCTTCCTTTTGTCTCGTCAGTTCTGATTTGCCCCAGCTGTGTTTCCCTCCTGTTATTCATTCCCTGATTGCTCCTTCTGTGTATTTAAGCCCTGTGTTTCTCTGTGTCCGTGTCGCGATCTACCGTTTATTTTGCTGTGTGTTTTGTCAATCCGCCGGTGTTAGTTTATTTTTGACCTTTTTCCAGTTATGTTATGTTTGAGTTCAGCATTAAAGCTGTTTTGGTTTAAGTTTCTCTCTGGAGTCTGCATCTTGGGTCCTATCCCTGTCCGCACACAGCCGTCACCTAACAAATTCGGGTCCTGGCCGACGTTATACAGGCTCACGGCGCTGGGGCTTGAAGGTGGACGCCCGACAGGCCGGCAACAGCGAAGCCAGGTGATTATTCCACATTTGACACACCTTGCGTAAAATTATCGGTGTTTAGGGTGACACTGTTCCAAGAAAACTCGTCCTACGGGGACTGGCAGTTTTAAGACTCGCTTGTAAGACGAAACTGGCAGTGTAATAGACACTCGTTTCGCAGTTAAAAAAGGCTGGAAGTCTAACTTTACTGGAAAGTAAATAAGTGTACGGAAAGTGTCAACTAACATAGGATAGAAATTGCGCGCATAAACTGTTTTTACTGTTTTGTTGGTGGAGTAAGTTGATTTAACAGCACATTAAGGTGGCTGAACTACTCCACTGAATTGTTTACCGTTGATAGCTCACGTACTGGCTGAATGAGAAATTAAGTTGTGCGTCATCACGTAAAATCGACAACCGCTTTCAAGAATCGCTTGAAAGTAGAAGCCTGATGTTGATAACTTATCTCATTCTTCGTGCCAGTGACAGCTTCACGGGTCTGTCTGTATATTTAACTCAATAAAATACCTAGTAAAGAAATCTTCTACAAAACGAAACCAAATGGTTTGCAGTCCCTCTGCAGTAACTATTTTAAGAGGAACCTTACAAACAGAACTAAACAATGAAATATAGTTGGCATGACGATCATGCCCAGATTGTATAAAATAAATAAAAGGAAATCATTCACATGAAAACCTTTTCTATAAAAAAGAGAGATGCATAAGGTAGATTAAGGCTGTGTCATTGTTCAGCCAAGGAAAGTGTGTGAAAAGGTAAATGTCTCCAGCCTGGGTGAGGGTGGGCTGCAGCCCACCCTAAGCCCTTGATGGATATAAAATATAGAAATAAAAATAATAATAAACTGCTTGTTTCGGCATGCAACAGAGAGAATGAATGTGACTGAAGGTTGGATCTGAGATGAGGCAAACAGAGGACCAGTCTAAAAAGTAGGCACAAACCTGTTAAGAGAAAAAGCAAATTTGTACAGATTGGATGAATTCTAAATTATCTGTTTGCTGAGTAAGATGATCCTAACTATTAAATTGGCTGAGTAGTAGTATAGTGATTTACACTGATAAAATGTTGTAATATACTGTTGTTATTATATAGTAAGAAAAAGATGATAATATTAATAAAAATATAATATTAATGACAAGAAGTATCCTAGTAAGTATGATGTGAGATGGATAATTGTTATGAAGTAGTCTGCATCAAGCTTAAGGTTTGCTCAAACTCAGTATAATGACATATGAGATGAAGAAAATAAAGGCAATATCTAAACCAATTAGGTGCATAGAGGCACTTACCCTGCTTGAAAACCTGTCATTTATCCTAGATAAATATTACTGAGATGTAGAGCACATTTATAATGACAACTAATAAGCCAAACCCTGTAGATAATAGCTAAAGCTACAAGATTGAGAAGCTGATTTAAATATGTGGACACTACTAAGCTAATGAGCAAATTAAACATTTTTATTTATTTGTTTTTAGAGCAGAAGCTGCATAGAGGACAGCACAGGGAGCTGTCTATCAATGAATAAGGAAACACACATACACAAATTGTTACATGTGAAATTATTTTTGGAAAAAATCAGAAGTGAGATGGTTTTGAATTAAGAAATCAGTGAAAAGATGCATGAATTAAACCTGATAATAACATACAGAGGCAATGAAGGAAGCAGCTCACACTCACTGAACATTAACATGCATAGGAAAAGTAATGAAGACCTGCTTACACTTATACACATAACATGAGTTGGTATTTCTGACCAGAGAGAGGGAAACGGGTAGTTTAAGTGCTCAGGATAATAATGAAAATGTCTTAGTTGTGTTTCTTTAGGAGCAAAACAGACCTGGACCAATTCTCCAGGTGCAGCGGTCGGAAGAAACCTATAGGTTAACATGACTGGACATGTCAAAGCAAGTTTCTGGTTGAATTGTTCACAGCGCCATGTCTCCATAAACCTGACAAGTGGGCCCTAACTTGTGTCTGAGGACAAGGGTTGCTGTTAATAAGGTGGGAACTTAAAGTTTGGGTTAGCAAATTTGGGAAAGAAAACTGACTGCTTAAGCGGAGAATTGTGCAGGAGTCTGAAACACTGCAAAAGCAACATATGCAAATTCACGTACATGATTTACAAATGCCCAGTTTTAGAGCTGTAAACTGTGAGCAATTCAAAGTTTAAAAAAAAAAAAAAAATATATATATATATATATATATATATATATATATATATATATAGAGAGAGAGAGAGAGAGAGAGATAAAAATAAGAAAACTTTAACTTCAAAGTTGAAATATGTAAGATGTGTGAATTCTTTGAAAAACTAGGGGGTATCTAGGAATGCCTCAGGTATAAACGTAATGAACAAAAAAACACAAAGAAGAAGAAGCAAAGAGCAATGGAAACACGGACGTGTATAACCTAGAACGATTTCTTCTAGGCTCTGAACACAAACACTCTGTTGTCAGATCTAGCAGATCCAGTTGTAGTAAAAACTACCACAACTTACAGGCCAGTTAAACCACAATATCCCTTAAGCACAGAAGCAAAAACAGGGATCAGGCCAGTAATTGCAGATATGGAAAAACCAGGCATTTTAGTAAATACAACTGAAACAACCTGTAACACTCCGATTTTCCCAGTGAAAAAAGCAAACACGGGGAAATATCGACTAGTACATGACCTTAGAGCAATAAATGACATAACAGAACAAATTCCACCTGTGGTGGCAAATCCACACACAATTTTAAATCAAGTGACACCAAGAGAACAATGGTTCTCAGTTATAGATCTTTCGAACGCGTTTTTCTCTGTGCCATTACATCAAGATTCACAAAAGCTATTTGGATTCACTTTTGACAACCAGAAGTTTACCTATATAGGGTTGTCTCAGGGATTCCAGAAAAGCTCTGAGAAAATCCATGTCATTTTGCATGCTTCCTGCCCCAGGTAAATTCCTGCTATACGTTGATGATATTTTGATTACAGGCTACACACAGACGGATTGCAAAGCAAACACACACAGTTTTGCAACATCTAGCAGAGCAAGGCCATAAAGTCTCACAGCATAAATTGCAATTGTGGAGCCAAGAAGTAACGTACCTTGGCCACAGACTGACAGGACTAGGCAGACAGCTGTTAGACAGCAGAAAAGTAGCTGTACAAAATGCTCCTAAGCCTGTCACCAAACAACAAATGATGAGTTATTTAGGTCTCTGCAACTTTTGCAGATGTTGGATACCTGAATATGCACTGCTGGCCCAACCTTTGCAAAACCTGGGGCCCGTTCTTCGTACGTCGCTTACTACATCCAAGATCAAATGACACATCCAAGATCAAATCATCGCGCTAACCGTGAGCTCGCTAATCCGGTTCCCCGAACACACCTGCTGTTGACGATTACTACAGCTGGACGCAGGAATGTGACATCACTGGGTGTCGTAAAAGGGGCTACGCATCGATAGTAGAAACATTGATCGGCAACCCGCTGATTGGTCGGCGAAAATGTCGAAGGGGCGTGCTCGGTATTTTCCGGCAGCAGAGCAAGAACTCATGAGTGAGGGATTTCAGGAGTTTCAGAGTTTAATTAAAACGCAAGAGAACACTGCAAAGGCTGCAAAAGCAAGGAGAGAGGGCTGGCAGAAAGTTGCTGACAAATCAAACTCGTAGGTAATTTAATAATAATAATAATAATGGATTGGATTTATATAGCGCTTTCCAAGGCACCCAAAGCGCTTTACGATACCACTATTCATTCACTCCCACATTCACACACTGGTGGAGGCAGCTACGGTTGTAGCCAGGCTGCCATATCGCGCCATCGGCCCCTCTGGCCAACACCAGTAGGCGGTAGGGTAGATCTATCATATGACACTATATTGTCCAATATCATATGGCATTATAATATATTATAATATGTTATATTATATCCCCTTTCACATTAGAGCCACAACAGGACCCACAAGAAAATGGGAACAAGTAAAAGTGGAATACAGGAGTATTCTACAGAATGGTAATATTTATCTCTTAGATTGCTTTGCGTCTCTTGGCAAGGTAATACTGGCCTGTAATACTCTGTTAGTTTGTTCATAACAGCAACCAAGAAAAGGGCAGAGGAAAAAAAGACAGGTGGTGGTCCTGCACCCCCTCGTCAACAAGTTGGTTAAGTAAATAATACCCTCACGGGAATATCGATATCTCTCTATGAGCACACTGTCGCGCTGAGGTAAAGGATCCTGTCTGTCCCGCAATATACGCTGAATTCTGAGGACTCTCCTTATCAATCTTGCACCTTCCGCAATGGGTTGGTCGCGTATACGGACAGGACATGGCTGCGACAGGCTTCCCAAATCCACCTTCACTTTTATAGCCGTGGTCTCTCATCTTGATTACACGAAGTAATTTACAATTACTACTCTGAAATATGAATTACATCTGTAATAATCACATACATGTAATAGAATGTTAATAGTTCATTTCCCTTTTTTAGGAAATGACCTGTATGTATCTGTGTGACATCAATAAAAGGATCAAGTGCTGCATTACCTTTAGTTACATTGATAATATTTATTTATGGTGAAACAGTGGAAAAATATCGCTGTTGCTTTCGTATAAATGAAGCGGACATACCTGCGTGGCCGCGATCTAATCCTGTTTACATAAAGTAAACCTGCTCCCGAGCAGTTTTAGCTTTGCCTGACTGTGACAAGCACTCTCCTTCCTGCGGAAGTAGATGGTGCCGAACACAGCTGTATGCAGAAGCTAACTGAAAAAATGAAACCCCGACCAGACATTTTTAGTACACTGCAGCCTACTGTTTTAGAAGCGAAAGCCCTTACTTCCTCTTTTTCAGCACAGAGTGCAGAACTAGCGGCTATCATACGTGCATGCTGCGCAATGGTCGAGAAATAGAAATATATAAATATTCACACTGACATTTAATTGGTCCTTCGAGCCGGATCATATCATAGTCGTTTTGTGCACATAGACACAGCGGTTTTGAGCCTCAATTTGGTACTGTATAACGGCCATTAAGCTAACGGCAGGAGCTAGAACTGTGGCTATTATTATCCATTTGGTGAGGAAACATGTTCCGATACATGTATATTAAGCACTTTAGTATTATGGTTTATTATTTAGTCTTCCCTTCCACCACGTCACATTAAGCAGTACAGAATGTGAAACATTTATGTTCATTTTCATTGCAAAGTCAAAATCACACTCGTGATTCTTTCCCCCCTATTTTCGGGGGTGACACAACTGATGAAATCAAAAATCTAATTGTCAAAAGCATTGTACAATAAACATTGCTTTTTTTTTTTATTTTCTTGCACTGCCACCACCTGGATTGTAAAAGAACATTACACTATATCTGTTGCAAACTGACAATCATAGCTGGACTGGCCATCGGGCATACCGGGCATTTGCCCGGTGGGCCAATGGTAATCTTTCGTTTTTATGGGCCGATGTTTTTTTGTTGTTGTTTTTTTTTCCCGTAAAGGTGAAAACAGTGAAAGATGGTGGATTGGACAGATGCTGGCAAATGTGTTAAAATAACTCACTTGTTTGGTACTGGCTATGGTGGAGCTTTCACAGATTCAGTAAAATTAGCACGTGGTGGAGGCCAGCAGGTGGATGAGGGAAAGGGGAGGCTGAGGAGGAGAGACCCGAGGCGGCCGCCGGTCCGAGTGTCAGGTGAACTGAACTTCAGGTAAGAAGTTATGACCTGCAGTCTATCTGGGTCAGATATGAACCAAGTTTTGGTGTAGTTCATTTTCGTTGTGCTGACTTTTTACAGTCAGTGACAATAACTCGTGCTGTGTACTAGCTAGCATGACGGAGTTTCTATACTGCTGGGCAGGGGCTATGATGTTACTGATAGTGAACTTTATTTTATTCATAAGGTTAGTTAGTAGAGTTGCCAACTGTCCCGTAAAAAACGTAATCCTCTCGTATTCAGAGTTAATATTACGCGTTTCGTATTGCGCTGAAAACAAAGGCGATTTGTCCCGTACTTCAGCTAGAATGGAAAAAAAAGACACAAAGCTGGAGTTATTCTGTGTCTTTACGCTATCAGCTGCCTCTTCTCTCTTCTCTCCTTTTGCTACTTCAATCACGAAACTTATAAATGATCAGCTGATCGGCATTTCTGCCGCAAGTCCTGTCTCTGTTGTTTGTTTATTGCCCACTTTGCGCCAGAAAGAGGAAACCAGCGGAGGTCGCATTAAACAACAGCAGCACGTTTAAGCTTGATCAGCTGTTGTTAGAATTTGTTTAATATTACTTTCTAGTATCAGCTGATGTTTGTTGGAGCCACAGCTGTAAAAGCTGTTGGTCATGATATCGGCTTAAATATCCTGGTGAGAGGGAAACATGAAGATGAAACCAGGAGATGTCCTTACTGAATTATCAGAGCTTAACAGGTGATGGAGAAACAGGTTTACCTTTTAGGTGACATGAATGAGTTGAAGTTATGAACTGTTTCTGAGAGACAAATAACAGCAGGATCCTTTTCTAAGTAGCGGACAGCTGGTAACTAGTGATGTGCGATACCACTGATTTCCTTTCCGATCCGATACCAAGTAATATTCAGGGTGGTATCGACGATACTGATCCGATACCGATACTTTATTTTATTTATTGTATCTCAAATTATAGCGTCATAATGATTGCAGGGCATCAGATTACTTATTCTTATCACTTAATAATGCAGGGTTCATCATATAGAAATAAAAAAACTAAAGTTGTGCCTATTTGAACACCTTGCCTGCCTGCAGCACTAAAGGACTCCGTGAGAGAGGTCTGTCTCGCCCTAGCAGCATCTGCCCCTCTCCTCCTCTTCAGTTCGCCTCAACATACACACCTCATATTCTGCGATATGATTTACTCTGAGGTGTTTGACAAGGTTAGTGATGTTGCCACAACCATACATGCCAACCCTCCCGATTTTTCCGGGAGAATACCGAATTTCAGTGCCCTTCCCGAAAATCTCCCGGCGCCACCATTCTCCTGAATTTCTCCCGATTTTCCACCCGGACAACAAAACTGAAAAACCATATCGCAGAATTCATAGCGGGCCCAGCCAATTCCAGTTTCCTTTTGTTTTTTTTTTTTTGTTTTTTGTTTTTTTGGCCTGTCCCGTTTGGCTCTTTTGCCATCAGAATTGTTGTCTAAAGGCAAAGAAAGATGCCCAACGGATTTACTTTACCAAACTGACCATCCCAGCCTTGCCGTAATGGTCCATTTGATTCACCTTTTATTGTTTATTTTATTTTCACTTACTGAATACGGGACAGACTTGACTGGGGGAAAGAAGGGGAGAAAGAAAGAGGGAAAGAGAAACAGCTGAGAAGAGGGACGGGGGAGAAGGGCAAAAGACAAAAACCAACAGAACGGGCAGAGAAAAAAAAATTCCAGTTTCCAACAATGGTGGCAGCTACTTAGTTTTAATATCACTCTTATTTGTCTTTCTGGGTCGCAAAAAACTTTTAACATATTTTTAGGTGAGAATGTGGCTGTGTAAACTTCAAATATCTGAGCCAACTGACACATTGTTTTCAAACCCCCGCGGTCTTTCGCTACTCGGGTTAAACATGATATATAAGTCACTTTGATAACTTAAAAATGTTATTGTTTGGCTTTTTCAGTGTTTTATTTGTTCGTGAGTAAATCGGTTTGGCTGAGATTAAAGTTATTAGATTAGATTAAACTTTATTAATCCCTCAGGAGGGTTCCTCCGGGGTTTTCACACAGCTGAATAAACGTCAAACAGAAGTGTGAGACGGTCGAGAGTTTACGTCAGCGCCCGGTTGTATTCACCCTCCACCGAGGGAGCTCGTGACGTACAACCCGGCTTTCTTTAGACCGCGAAGGCCAGGTCTTCAGGTGGACCCATATGGAAAAGATATGTATAAATCTTATAAAGTTTGTATCTGTCTTGTGTGAAACTTGTATGAAAAGCATATAAGTGTGAAAACAGATATAAGATCCCTTAAAAAATTATATAATGAAACTTGTATGTTTTGGATACTTACTAAAACAATGTATGAAAGTAATGTGAAAGTGGCCACTTTCATGAGTAAATCATGTAAGCCTTATTTGATTTACTCATGAAAGTGGCCACTTTCATGAGTAATCACATATAAGTTTTTACTATTTCTTTTCCGTATGGGGAAGCAGCCTCTGAATTTGGACACCCGTTTCCGGGCCGGCCAATAATAACAGTGATTTAACGTATTTTATCCGATAAATAAACCCTGTAAAATGTATTTATCACCCCCCCAACAGACCTTTTGAATGTCTCCCTAGTAGGCTACGGCCACAACACCTCACTCTTGGAGCACTTTTTTGCCACATGTATCTCAAACCACGTCTCAGCTGTTTGTGGAGGTAAATTACTTCCGCACAATTACGCTCAGCCATTGTTGTGAGTGCTCACGCCAAGGCGCTGCGAGACATTTATACAGCCGTATTTCGCACATGACTATGAAAGGCGGAAGAGGAAGTAGTTCCTTTGAATGTAGACAATCCGAATGTTATAGTTTCTTTCCACTGTGTTCCTGATAATGATAAACTACAAATTTACTCTAAATTACTAAAATATCGATATTTTAATGTGAGAATCGATTCTAGAACATAAATGATTGGTATCGGAGGAATCGATATTTCAGGATTGATCCGCACATCACTACTGCTAACTGTGCAGGGGCTGGTGAAGCAAAGTTTCTTTCTTATTCTATTTTAAAATGTCTAGCTTTTAACAAATAATTATTCGAATCTTACAACCAAAGTTTTCATCTGATGTCACATGTATAGAAATCCATTATTGTACATAGTAATTTTTTTCAGGGTCCCAACATAATTTCTTCAGAAGTAAGTACTGTATATCATCGGTGTTGGTCAAGTTACTTGAAAAAAGTAATCAGTAACTAATTACTGATTACTTCATCAAAAAGGTAATCCGGTTACTTTACTGATTACTTATTTTCAAAAGTAATTAGTTACTTTTTAAAAACATGATTTACAACCTGAATAGGTGATAAAGCGATAGATCTTTCAGCCCAATTCTACTTTTTCTGTTTTTTTTGTTTTGTTTTTTTTTCCTTGGAAGTGACATCAGAAACAGCAGCATGTGACATCACGTGATGGCGGAGCTTCAGTTCATCCTTTGTCATCCTTTTTTTTTTTTTTTTTTTTTTTAATAGGACAGGGGGAAAGAATGAAAGAAAGAGGGGGAGAGGAAGAAAGAAAACCAAAGGGGAGAAGAGATGGTGAGAAGGGGGGGAAGAGAGAAAAAAAACAAACAAACAAAAAACAAAAAAAAAAAACTCCTGGGTCACCTGTATGGAGAGAAAGAAAAACAAAAAAAACAGGGGAGACAGCAAACAACAAAGAGCAACATAATAATAATAATAATAAAAAAAAAAGCACCATCACAATAAACTAGCTAGTCTTAGATATCAATAGTTACTAAATAATAAACGATATTGTGCAGCACGCAAGATAGACAGCGCACAGTGTGCTTTGAGGCAGCAGCCAAGAAAGCTGTAGTCCGCATCTGTGAATACCCATGTGTACACCTGTGTGCATACCTGTGTGGATCAGCATGCTTGCATTCCAAAGGTTTCTCCATGTAATGATCTGCTAGAGAGTGTGGGGAGCCACAGCCCTGTCCTCTATGGTATCAAGCAGGTATGGAGGAGATCAAAACTCCAGACATCCAGAGGCCCCCAGAACACAAGAGACCAAGGAAGACCCACAGAGGGGCAGCCGCGCCACTGTCCCAGTAAGAGCTAAGGAGAGTCCCAGATGAGAGCTCATTCAGCAGCCGCGGAGCAGAAGCCAGGGGGAGTTGCAGTGACGCGCCCGTGAGCTCCGCCGGCAGCCAGCTGTGCCTGAGTGACCGAGCCCCAGGCCGAGAGGCCGGGGGCACCCCACCTCCAAAGTGGCCCGAGCGAGCCCCAATAAGCGGCCGCCAAGGAGTGAGCCGGTGTGTACCCGGACGCCCACCCCCAGATACAAAGAACCACCAACGCACCGATACTTGAGGGAGTCCGCCACCGGCAGGGGAAGTGGTGGTGGGTGGAGATAGGCCTCCAAACCTTGGAGGGCCCGAGATGTCCCCAGAGAGGTGGCGTCTGATACCCAACCTGACATATAGACACAGACATACAGGCACACACAGACACAAACATCCATTCCCACCCTCATGCTCTCATATGTACTTCACACTCAACCGACGTGGAGACAGACATAAAGGGACGCTGTATACACGATCACACTCCCCAAGCGTACTCTACTAACCGGGTCTAGGTACCCTTGCCCCTGGAGGGGGGAACTGCACCCAGACCCAGGTGGTGTTACCCTTTTCCCTGCGGTGGGGGGAGGCAGACCACCCCGACTCCGCAGCAGCAGGGAGGCCCCAGACCGCAGTCGGACGGCCCACTCCTCCTAGCCCCCCAATTCTACTTTTTCTGCATAATCCATCATACATAATGTAATCAAATGGAAAAGTCTTTTTAAAACTTGTTTTGTTAGTTTTAATCTTTTAACTTTATGCATCAAGTAAAAATTTAATTATATGCCCCATTCTCTGACTTGAAGAAATTAGTTTAACATTTAAACCTATTTTCTGCCCATTCCAGCACATAAAATAAAATATTTTTTGTGTTTACACTCACTCTTTCAAATAGATGCAAGTAAAACACAGCAGAAAATAAATAAAGTCAAAGACTAGCGGTCCTGTTGCTCTATTTTCACCTGTAAAGCAGGAGTGGCGTAGGCGGAGGTTTACCCTGGTGCAGGTGTGCCGGAGCGGTCAGTGGAAGAATCCGCAAGTTTCTCTGTGAGTTTCCCATTATGTCGTAGCGCACTCGGTGCTTGTGTAACCCACATAAAAATAAAAAGAACTGCATTTATAACTAAATTGGAATCTTAAATTTCAACCGGAGTGTGTCCGTGAAGGCATCGCGACGCGTTGTGACGCACGCCACGCCGCGAGTCTGCACATGCCTGTTGTGACCAATCACATTCGCAAGGCACCGATATATGCCTTCCGGGTTGTCACCTCGAAACGACGCGGGGGAGAGGCGTTAGCGGATGGAAGCAACAGGTACGTGGGGCGAGCGCTTTTCGCTGTTTACTATCTTGACTTGTTTTTGAATTAATTGTGGATTGCGTTCAACAGTATTTTGATACCGCCGCGGGTAGATGCGTGGGGCTCGTATGTGACATCGCACGTAGTGAATGGTGAGTTGAGTCTGAATGTTTGTTTGTATTTGTAACCTGTATCAGTATGCCAGTGCTATTAGCTGATGGGATAGCTAAGGCTGAGGCTTACTGCATTACTACTACTCTCACTTTACGTGGCTGTAGTTTTGTTATTTGAGATTGTCATTTATTTTAATTCATTACAATGGTTGGATATGTATTTGTTGTATTTTCTCATGAACTTTATTGTGTACACTGGAACTAAAGCTAGCTTGGGAAATTTAGATGAATTTTGCTAATAGTGGTCCTGTGATTATAGTGCAGGCTAGTGGTGCCCTGGAGAGACCACAGCGACACCACTACTTTGGATGGCGAGCTAGGCCCAACGAGCCAGAACCCCAGCTACAACTTCCTGCGGTCTGGTAGGAGGCTGCTGCGGCCTACACTCTCCCCCCTGGTTTTCAGTCCCCCAAATCTCACTTTCGAGATCTCAGTCTTGGAATCTCAGTTCTGATCATCACACTTCCAATTTCAACCTGTTACAGACTGTCATACGCGTTGTACTTATATCAATCATGAAATAGCAACTTTATGGACATTGTCTGTCGGGGGTTGGAGGAGGTTGCTGCACCGCTGTGCAGCGGATATTTTACAAGCTTGAATTATGTTTTATCTTTTCCCTGTCTGCAGAATTTGTAAATATTGGTATTTGGTAATTTCACTTTATTTTCACTATAAATAATAACTGTAATCATAATATCTGTGGTTGTATGTTTATTGTACTTCACTCACCTCCTAGAGCCGAATCTGATATCTTCTGAATTAGCCCAACTACTCTTAACCAACTTAAATTATTTTAGCTTATGTACTTGCTACACTTGCTTGGAAGTTTAGGGTTTTTTTTTTGCTGTAAAAAGAAGTTTTCTTCCCACGCCTGAGCCAAGGTGTGAAACTGGGTGTGGGTCCCAATCAGCCACCCACGCCCAGTTTCACACCTTGGCTCAGGCAATTAGAGGATCATCAGGGGGTCCTTTTGTCCCTCTGTGGGGGGTTACTCCCACTAGGTTTATATCTGGGACTCTCCACCATTTGACCTTAGAACTGAAGAAGCTTCTCGGATGAGAGGTGAAACGTCTTCAAGCAACTTAAAGAAGTCCAGACGCTTTTCTTTGCAAGCTCCTTTGACTACGATGACCTGGATGACTGAGAACCTTCACAGACATATTGTCAGATGAGATTAAATGTAACAGCCAGTGGCACATTAAACCTTAAAATGGTGAGCAGTGTTTTTGCTTTTATTCTGGGGATTTGTGTGACAAAACTATGCATGAATTGCTTCAAGGTAAATTTCTCTCATTTAGTAGGTTTTCTAATTGGCAGTGACATGTATATAAACCTTGACGTATACAAATGTACTGTTAATGATGAATCAGTTCATACTATGGAAGAAATATAGTATCATCATAATTCAACTATTTTTAGATATTGAATTTATAACACAGAATTTTTGTTGGAAACAAGAATGGCATTTGGTGAAGGGGTAAAATACACCATGAATAAAGCCATAGAGTGAATGGCTGCCTTGGTTGCAGAACGGCCTGATTTAATGACAAGAACGGGGAAGAGTGAGGTGAAGTGAACCAAAGCCACAAAACACGGTCAGACAAGGCGGGAAAAGGGCAGTGATCTGTCCGTCAGTATGAAGTTGGTGTGTGCTTTGGTGAACAAAAACTCCAGACCGGTAGCAGGAAGATGGGAGACTCGTGTTTCACTGAAATAGTGGTGAATTAAAACATCCTTTGTTGGGGAAATTTAGGTGTAAATATTAAAACAGAAATATAGGATTAATATAACATACAATTAGGGATAAATGTAAGGAACACAATGTAAATTATATTGTAAAGTCATTAAAACAGCATACTCTGATTAAAAGAAACATGTAATTGGGTAGGATAATAATAATAATAATAATAATAATATTGAGAAACACGTACAAGATGGGCATGTATACTTGTACCCAGAATTTAACAACTATAAAGTTGCAGCATGCCAGACCATCTTGATTGAATGTAACTTTGCTCCGCACAAGTTTTATGGTAGACATATTCATATTGGTATCTAATAAATGATTAATTCTTAGATTTTATCGAACGTTAATTTATAAATTGTTTCTGTCTTTATGTGTTTGTTTCAGATTATGCAAGATGAAATTATTCAGTCAGCAAGACACTTGCTGCAGTTGCAGACATCATCCAACCGAACCATCCGTTCAGCAAGAAATGACCAGGTGAAAAAGTCATAAACTAAACACTCTGCATGAGCATGGAATTTAGGATGCAACTTTATATCTTACCTGCTCTACACTCGGGGCTTGAATTAAAACAACAGTCAATCACATAAAAAATACTTTTGGTAGTTCTTTTTTTTTTTTTTCCCGATATTTTTATTAAAGTTTTTGCATCGACTTTTACAAAAGACAAATTGAACAATATGCCGTTTTCTTTTTAAAGAACATAAAGCAATATAAGACATACACTCCCACCTCATAATTATAGCAGTACCAGTGGGTGTACAAACAGAAAAAGGAAAAAATCCAATCTAATAATACTAGTAACAAACCCTAGGGTACAAGACAACAGTTCCTGAGTGTACAAGGGAGATGTGGAGAGTATCCAAAACCCCCACCTCCACACAGACACATAAAAACCAAAACACACAAACAAACAAAAAAAAACCAAAAAAAAAACCCCACACATGATAAGTGGTCAGCTTAGTTATAGGGATAAATCAATTCTGTTAGAGAAAAGAAATATGTATAAAGTAGTTAAATAAATACCATCATAGGACGCAGGCACAATAGAATCCATATACTTAAACTTAGGCCTCTTACTTGAACATAAGATAAGAAAAAATAAAATATGATAGAGTCTGAGCTGGCTAATTGGGAGCATTGCGAGACCGCAAAGTCTGAACATGGTCAAAAAAGGGTTGCCAGGTCTTAAAAAATTTGGCCGTAGACCCGCGCAGGGTGAATTTAATCTTTTCGAGTTTGCTAAAATGCAGAACGTCTCTGATCCAGATTTCCCAGGATGGGGCAGAAGGGGACTTCCAACATAGCAATACTACTTTTGGTAGTTCTGTGCCTCTGTCTCTCTCCTCCAAACCCAGATGGCTGCTGGTACTGAACCGGGTTCTGGTTCTGCTTGAGGTTTCTTCTTGTTAAAGGGGAGTTTTTCCTTTGCACTATCGCTTCATGCTGCTCAGTGTGAGGGATTGTTGAGGTTGAGTCCATATGTCCTGGGAATAACTGTTGGGCAATGACACCATGCAATCTTCTGGGATTCCTTAGATAAAAAACCTGTGAACCGCACTTGTCCTTGGTCTTCACAGCTCACCTTTTTACAGTTTATTGAATCAAAATGCTCCAGTTTAGGCTTAGACATGATGTCCAAAACTTGAGGATAACTCTGGCCAATCTAATTCCAAGTAGAGGCTATTATGTTTCAAACGTGCTTGATTAGAAATCTCAGTCAATCCTACATCAATCAAAACAATGCCACCAGGCATTTATGGTGACAGAATAAATTAAGCGAGTTATTTTCATAAGTATTACAAAAATTTAATATGTGAAATGTAACTTAACACAAAAAATTTTAAATGTCTTTTAAAATCTAAACACATAAGGAGTGTAGATAAAACACAATGTAAACTAAATTAACCCTTTAAAGCCGGTCAGAGCGGGCACGCTGTTTTGCGTAACTATTTTTAAATCCCGGTAGCACTGCAACCACGTAAGCTAGCGCAATAATTTTTTTTGCATATGAAACTGGAGGAGTTGTACTTACATCTTATGTCATCTGCTTGTCCAAGGTCATGGTTTCCTTCCACATATAGCTTTGCAAAAATTGCATAAAAACCACTTGCAGCAACAAAAACATAATATTCCAAAAACACGCTTTGCCGATCTGATCAGCTGTTCGTAACACTTCCTACGTTGGAATAGATGTCAGCGCGAACTATCTCATGTCCGCCATTACCTGCCCAAAACCGGAAGTGGCGTCATTTTCGCGGAAATGTAGTTTTTTTTTTTTTTTTACCTTGATGGCCTCACCAGCCTAAACTGGTGTTTTTAAAAGTTATCTTTGACTTTATGACTTTCTGAATAGTTTCTGGGATGCTTAGAACTCAAATTGCACTGCTGGAAATAGTTTATTTTGATGCACATGCTGTTTAATTTGCATTATAATATTTATTTTCATTTTTCCTGCAGTATATAAAAATTGTGTATTTCAAAAATAAAACTATGAAGACACTCAAAATAAATTTCCTGTGGTGGGAAACTATTTTGTGCAACTTTTTGGAATTTACAGTTTTGAGGGATAAACCTCTTAACCTTCTTATTATGTTAAGGGTCAATTTGACCCATTCCAGTTTTTGTGTTGACCAAAGTACTGGTCATCCTTTCTTTTTCTTCATGAAAGCTTATGACTTTTCCTTATCTGGGGTCATGAACTGGTGTGTAAAATATGGACACTTTGATGTGTCCTGGAATGTCTCTGCAGTGTTTGTATACAAAGATGATGTTGCGGGTCATTTTGACCCGCACACTTTTATGTAAGTAAAAAGTTGTTCAGATCCAAAATAAACATTTCTCTTTGATGTACTTTGTTTTGACTGCTTCTGAATATACATTCAGACCCAGGTGTGCATGCAAGAAACGTTCTCTCCCCTATTCTTTTCACTGTTCTCATGTCATTTCAACACACCAAAAATGAGCTCCAGAAGGTTGACGACTGAAGAAGCTTTATCACTGCTTTTCAACTGGGATAGTGATGAAGAAGAAGATGTTTCAGAGACTGAGGACAATGTTATTGATGATCCAGACTGACAATTTTCAGACGAGGAGGAGAGTGTGCCGCCATCTCTACATCAAATGAAAACCAAGGAATGCAGCAATCATCATCCACAGAGGAGACATGGACATCTAAAGATGGTAATATAAAATGGTCATTATCACCACACCGAAGTCAAGGCAGGCTGTCATCTTCTAATATCATCAAAATGACTCCTGGTCCTACAAGATTTGCCATCACACGAGTTGATGATATTCAATCAGCATTTCAACTCTTCATATCCCCTCCAATAGAGAGGATTATACTGGACATGACTAACCTGGAAGGGAGGCGTGTATTTCAAGAGAAATGGAAGCCACTGGATCAGACTGACTTGCATGCTTATATTGGAATTCTGATATTAGCTGGAGTATACAGGTCCAAGGGAGAAGCAACTGCAAGTCTATGGAATGAAGAGAATGGAAGGCCAATCTTTCGAGCAACAATGTCTTTGGAGACATTTCTCAAGATATCTCGTGTGATCAGATTTGACAACCGTGAAACCAGAGCTGGTCGACGTGAAAGAGACAAACTTGCTGCAATCAGAGATGTATGGGATAAATGGGTGGAAATTCTACCTTTGTTGTACAACCCTGGTCCCCACGTTACTGTTGATGAGCGCCTTGTCCCATTCAGGGGTCGCTGTCCTTTCCGACAGTATATGCCCAACAAGCCGGCCAAGTATGGCATCAAAATATGGGCAGCCTGTGATGCAAAATCTAGCTATGCATGGAATATGCAAGTGTACACTGGAAAGCTACCTGGAGGAGCATCTGAGAAGAATCAGGGGATGCGTGTGGTGCTGCAGATGAGTGAAGGGCTGCAAGGGCATAACATCACCTGTGACAATTTCTTTACATCCTACTGGCTTGGAGAGGAACTTCAGAAGAGAAAGCTGACTATGTTGGGAACAATCAGAAGAAATAAGCCAGAACTTCCCAGTGAAATTTTGAAGATGCAGGGAAGATCTCTGCATTCCTCAATATTTGTTTTCACTGAGAAAGCAACAGTTGTTTTATATTGCCCAAAGAAAAACAAGAATGTTCTTGTCATGAGCACAATGCACACAGATGCATCTCTGAGCACAAGAGAAGACAAAAAACCACAAATGATCCTAGACTACAACTCCACCAAAGGAGGAGTGGACAATCTTGACAAAGTCACAGCGACATACAGCTGCCAGCGCAAGACAGCTCGTTGGCCCTTGGTAATTTTCTACAACATTTTGGATGTGTCTGCTTACAATGCCTATGTCCTGTGGACTGAAATCAACCAACATTGGAATGCGGGTAAATTGTACCGACGTCGCCTTTTCCTGGAAGAACTGGGAAAAAGTCTTGTCACTCCCAAGATCCAGATGCGAGTCAGACCAGCTCGATCCCCAGCAGCAGCAGCTGTCATTGAAAAGGTCAAGTGTGCACCATCCAACCAATCTGCAGTGGATCCAGTGGATACAGGTGTAAAGAAACGAAAAACGAGAAGACATTAAAACAAGCACTGTTTGTGAGAAATGCAAAAAGTACATCTGCAGAAAGCACACAGTCACATTCTGTCCATCATGTGGACAAAATTGAAAATGTTGAACACTGAAAAACTGAGAAAATCGAGCAAGTTCAAAAGAAATGTGTTTGTAAAGAAGGAAAAACTTTTACTAAATTGTTCTTAAAAAGAGTTATGGTAATTCAAACTGTATTGTATGTCTGTGTTCTAAATGTTTTTCTAATGGAAAATAAAGTTGCTATTGTTTTATTGTACTTTTTTGACAATTCTGAGTGGATTTACACAGCACGGGTCAAAATGACCCGCAACATAATCAATGTGATTTTTTTTCAACATAATACAAGGGTTAAATTTCTCTAACTAGAAATATATGTTAAAAAAACAAAAACAATTTTCAACTTTTTTGTAGTTTATTGCACTTTTTTGCAATTTATGTAATTACTATGCACTTAATGCAGACATATTATTAAAATTTGGGCTATAATGGTTGTATTGATGTATAGCAACTTGAAATGCTCCCAAAAATGGCTCCACAGCATGTAAAAATATAATATAAGCACTGGCGGACTTGGTTCTATGGTAGGTCTTAAAGGGTTAAAAGTAGGCTATTTATAGAGCTCCTCTATAGTGTGTCAGTTGAGGGCTGTCAGGGGAGCCCATCTCTCTTTAAGAGGAGCCGAACTCTGTCTAGCTCCCCCGTAATTCCAACCCTGTGTTTACTGCAGTGTTAGTGCTGTGTTGAATTTGTATAAACAAACTAAAAAAAACTATTCATAATAGTCGCTTTTAAAAAATTTTGTTAAAATCTTTGTGACAGGTCTTTTCCTGGTATTTTTGCAAGAGGAAAGGGCAAAAGGCGGTTCCCTGCTACATCTCTGGTGCCTGCTAAGAAGCCTAAACCTCTTGAAGTGGTATTTTATTTGCTCCCAAAACAAATGGAGAAGACCCCCAAAGAACATGAAAAATATATCCACACACAGGCAGGGATGGGTCAAAGAACAGCACATCTTGATGAGAGCACAACATATGAAGAGGTATAAACTTATTCTTTGTATTCACTGATCAAAACTGAGAAGTTTTCGCTTAATAAAAGTGTTATTGAAGGTGACCATCACTGCAAGTCACAGGTGGCATTTACAAAAAATAATATTATTATTGGATATTCATTATTAATCATGAAAATGGAACTATAAAGTTTGGATTGAAAAAGATTTTTTTATTACACCATGCCTTTATATTTATCTGTCTCACTCATGTCAGACAAAACTGACTAACTTTTTGTCAATATCAAATAAACTGAGAACTAAAAGGAAATTCTCAATCTCTCCTTGTTGTATAGCTTAGCTTTTCAAACAGTTTTAACAGTTACTTTAGTCTGACAAAAGCCGAATGACGAATTAGCGCTTCCAGTCAGAGACTGAGGCTACGTCCACACGTACACGGGTGTTTTTGAAAACGGAGATTTTCCGTTTTCATTTTAAAAAATAATCCCATCCACACATAAAGGGAGAACGCCGCTATGAACATGCCAAAGCAGCAGGTGGAGCTAGAATCCTAACCGTGCAGAAATGTTGGCCAATCAGAAGTCTACAAGGCTCGGTGGGAAAAAGTAAACAAAGCTGGGGCATAGAAGCAGAACAGAGTCGTATGTGTGGAGGGACAGTAACTGTGTGTATATGTAAGCATTTAAACACTGCAGAGAGTAGAATTAACAGTATTGTAGAAATTCATTTCACTGAAACAATAACGTGGCGCACAGTGTGACGTCAAAAAATGCGCAAACCTTTGGCGCTGCGTTTTCTCCGTTTTTCTAGTCCACACGTAAATGCAAAAATGGAGTTTTCAAAAATATCCACCCTGGCCGGAGTTTTTGAAAATCTTCGTTTTCAGTGACCAAAAACGCCATTTACGTGTGGACGAAAGGTGCAAACACATAGAAAAATCTGCGTTTTCAAAAATACCCGGGTACGTGTGGACGTAGCGCATGCACCAGTTTATTGTATTTCCAGACTTGCTTTCGGCACAATTTACAGTGCACGCTACTCTGTTTTTTGTCAGACTTGAAATAGCCGAAATACCTTCACACTACGGAACTTCTATGGCTCTTCCGTTCGACAATCTCTCCGGCATTGGAACCATCATCTGTTTTCTCTTCGGTAACCTTCGGTCACGCTCGGTTGATTTTTCTAGTCGGCACACTCATTTCCTCCATTACCCGGGCGGTGCGGTGGCTGGCTGCTTCCCAAACAAATACACATGTGCGGCTTGGCACTTGTGCTGTACGTAACAAGTCTCGTGACGTGACGCTGCGGCTGTGATTGGTTCGGTTCTGCGCTACTTAATTTGGATTGGCTGTTCTTTTTTTTTTTTTCTTTTTTTTTTAAAGAGGACAAGAGCGGCGAGGTCTATCGCGATAGTTTAATTTTTCTATCGAGAAAAAGTTATAACGCGATACATATCGTTATCGTTCTATCGCCCAGCTCTAGTATGGCTACAAGTGTTTTTGTATATTTTTTGTCCCTCTCGCTCCCCTCTCGGGGAGAGGGCTCTACCGGGGCGGAGTCAGAGCCTCTGGCTCCTGCACCTGCGAACGATCAACTAATCAACGCTCTCACTACTTAAGGCTGCCACTGGGAATGCCTTGTCGCTGGATTATTGTGTAACACTTGTCAGTGTCTTCACTAAGGCTCATGCTTCTCTCTGAGTTTCCTTCATGCCGTGATTTAACCTGCTCTCTTCTCCCTGTATCAGACCCTACATGCCAGCTTAAGGGCCGCCACTACTGTGAGAGTAAGACCTGTGTGAAAGAGCTAATCCCAAGCGTTGGAGGAGGATTGCTGTAAATAGCCTGCCTGTGTTTCCCTCACCGTGCCTGTGTTCCCCGGAGACCCCCACAAGCTACCTGTTTCGTGTATTAATAAACTGTGAACTTTCGATCTCAGTCTGCCTACGAGTCCCTCCTGAGCCTTGACAGTCTCATTCTTATCCACATTTTCATTTTTAAATATTTTTTCTTTGCAATGTCTAAAATGTAACCCTCCAAAAATGTAAAATTAAAAAGCTTTAAGTCAACATTAAAACATTTGCTACTAGGCCATGTTCTTTTCCCTTAAAGCTTTTTAAAGTCTACCCTGTGTAGAAGTCACTGTATTTTACCAAACCTAGGAAGCGCTCTGGCTCTCTTTCCCTGACAAATAAACCCTTCATTAAATCCTTTTACCTAACTTGTTTGTTGTTGATGCCCCTTTTTGTCACACTTTGAAATGGGGCTCACAGAAGTGAAAAAGAAATAGAACACATAGACATGAAATATGTTCTGGCTTCTACAACATGTCTTCACATTTTATCATTTCTACAGATTGGTCTTAAATTTAAATATGTGTTAAATTTGTTATTAATTAAGGTGACTTAGGAAGCATAAGAAGTCTATTATTCCACAAATTGGTTTAGATTGGCGTAGAGAGGTTTGAGGTCTTCACTCACCCCGGTTCTGTTAGCCGTCAGGGCTGGGGGGCTGGGAGGAGGTGCTGGCCGTCAGACTGGGGTCTGGGATGCGGGGCCTCCCCGCTACTGCAGATAAGGAGGTGGTCCGCTTGCCTCCACCCCAGAGAGAAGGGTTACATGTCCTGGGTATAGCTGCGGCTTGCCCCTCTGAGGGCGGGGATACCGGGACCTGGGATATAGAGTATGTTTGGGGAGTGCGACTGTCTGTGCAGTGTCTATTTGTGTCTGTCTACACGTTGGGTGAGTGCCGAGTATTTGGTGGTGCATATGAGGTGGGAATGCATGTCTGTGTCCGCGTGTGCCTGTTCGTCTGTGTCTATATGTCAGGTTGGGTCTTAGACTCAACCTCTCTGGGTACATCTCAGGCCCTCTAAAGTACGGAGGCCTATCTCCCCTCACCACACTCCCTGCCGGTGGCTGATGCCCTCAGACGTTGGTGTGTTGGTGGTCCTTGTCGTCTGGGGCTGGGCGCTCATGTATGTACCAGCTCACTCCTGGTGGCTGATTGGTGGGGCCGGGCGCCTGTGGCCCGGCTGGGCTCCTTCCGGGGGGTGGGATGCCCTCAGGCCTCTGGCCTCTGGACCTGAAGCTCGGTCCTCTCTGGCACAGCTGGCTGCCGGCAGAGCCCGCGGGCACGCCACTGCAACCCCCTCTGGCCTCTGCTCCGTAGCTGCGGGGTGACCTCTCCTTTGGGGCTCTACTCAGCTCTTCCCAGGAGGGTGGCAAGGTTCCCCCCCTTTGGTGATCCTCCTCGGGTCCTTGTACTCTGGGGCCTCTGGATATCTGGGGCCTGGATCTCCTCCATACCTGCTTCATACCCTGGTGGACGGGGCTATGGCTCCCCACACTCCCTAGCAGATCGTTACATGGAGAAACCTTCGGAATACAAGCATGCTTATCCACACAGGTGTGCACACGGGTGTTCACAGACGCGGACTACACCTTTCTTGGCTGCTGCCTCAAAGCACATTGTGCGCTATCTATCTTGCGTGCTGCACAATATCGTTTATTATTTAATATCTACTGTTATCTACTGCTAGCTAGTTCATTGTGATGGTGCTGTTTTTTTATTATGTTGCTCTTTGCTGTTTGCTTTCTCTTCTGTTTTTTTCTCCATACAGGTGATCCAGGTGTTTTGTTTGTGTTTTTTTTTTCTTTCTTCCCCCCTCCCCTTCTCACCGTCTCTTCTCCCCTTTGGTTTTCTTTCTCTCCCTCTCTTTTTTTCATTCTTTCTCCCTGTCCTATCCCCCAGTCATGTCTGTCCCGTTTGTAGCAACTGAAAATAAAATAAAATACATAATTATAATAAAGGTCAATCAAATGGACCAATATGGTAAGGCCATGATGATTCACTTGGTAAAATAAATCCGCTTGGCATCTTTCTTGGCCTTAAGACAACAATTCTGATGGCTAAAGATCCAAACGGGACACAAAAAAAAAAAATTGGTTTAGATAAAAATTTGTTTCGGAATATCATTTATCTGCCACTGTAGCTGTAGCAGCTGGAGTGCTAATGACTTGGATTGAGGACATTATTGAGCAGCAAAAGGAATACTTTAAGGACATACTCCTTCCACTGACACGTCTTGGATAGAGAAAGCAGAGTCTTGGGACGATAGGGACAACTCGTCCATCACCACAGGTGAGGTCACTGAGGCTCTGGTTGTTGTTAGGCTTTCTTCCAAACCAATCAAACTTTATTTATAAAGCACTTTAAAATAGCCAGCACAGGACCAAAGTGCTGTAAATAAATTAAAAACAATAGAATGAAAGATAACAGAAAAAAATAAAACAACATAGAATAAACTAATAAAAATAAACTAAAAACTAACATGTTACAAGGTAAAGTCAGGGTGAAGTGGTGGATTTTCAGAAGTGATTTAAGAGATTTACTTCCTGTCTTCACTTCAGAATCAGAATGGGGTTTATTGCCAAATGTTGAGCGGGTTTACAACATTAGGAAATTGCTGCGGTGCTTCGGTGCAAACATACTGTTATAAATTAAGCTTAAATAGACATGAAAATAAAAATGAGAATAAGAATTAAAAGTGCTAAGTAGATAGATAGATATATACATGATATATACATGAGTGCAGGTAGTGATCAGTGCCAAACATGGAATGATGCAGTGAACACAGCGTAGGGTCATGTGTTAGTGGTGGGAACAGTTATACGGTTATTGTTCATGTGTTCAACAGCAGAGGGGAAGAAACTGTTCTTATGGCGAGAGGTTCTGGTGCGAATGGACCGGAGCCTCCTGCCTGAGGGGAGCAGGTCAAACAGACTGTGTCCAGGGTGAGAAGGGTCAGCTGAGATCCGAGCTACACGCCCCAGTGTCCTGGAGGTGTACAGGTCCTGCAGAGATGGGAGTCTGCAGCCAATCACCTTCTCAGCAGAGCGCACAACACGTTGCAGTCTCTGTTTGTCCCTGATAGTGGCACCAGCATACCACACACGGTGGAGGAGGTGAGGATGGACTCGATGATTGCAGTGTAGAATTGCATCATCGTCCGTGTTGGCAGGTTGAATTTCTTCAGCTGCCTCAGGAAGTACATCCTCTGCTGGGCTTTCTTAATGACGGAGGTGATGGTGGGCTCCCACTTCAGGTCCTGGGTGATGGTGGTACCCAGGAAGCGGAATGAGTCCACAGAGGTGATGGGGGTGTCAGTCAGGATGATGGGGGGGAGTGGAGCTGTGTGCTTCCTGAAGTCCACAATAATCTCCACTGTCTTCTGGGCATTCAGCACCAGGTTGTTGTGGCTGCACCAGGACACCAGACGTTCAACCTCCCTCCTGTAGGCAGACTCATCCCCGTCCGAGATGAGTCCAATAACGGTGGTGTCATCTGCAAACTTGATTAGCTTGACAGACTGGTGGGTGGAGGTGCAGCAGTTAGTATACAGGGAGAAGAGCAGAGGAGAAAGAACACAGCCCTGAGGGGAGCCGGTGCTGATGGTCCGGGAGTCCGAGACATTCTTTCCCAGCCTCACATGCTGCTTCCTGTCCGTCAGGAAGTCAGTGATCCACCGGCAGATGGGATCAGGCACATTCATCTGGGAAAGCTTGCCTCGGAGATGGTCTGGAAGGATGGTATTGAAGGCAGAGCTGAAGTCCACAAACAGGATCCTGGCGTAGGTTCCTGGGGAGTCGAGATGCTGCAGGATGAAGTGTAGGGCCATGTTGATGGCGTCATCTACAGACCTGTTGGCTCTGTATGCAAACTGCAGGGGGTCCAGGAGGGGGGCCGTGAGGGTCTTGAGATAGGAGAGAACCAGGCGCTCAAAAGACTTCATGACCACAGATGTCAGAGCCACGGGTCTGTAGTCATTTAGTCCAGTGATCCTAGGTTTCTTGGGGACAGGGATTATGGTAGAGGACTTGAAGCAGGCAGGCACATGACATGCCTGCAGTGAGGAGTTGAAAATGCCAGAAAACACTGGGGCCAGCTCGTTTGCACAGTGTCTAAGGGTGGCAGGAGACACACCGTCTGGGCCGGGAGCTTTTCGAGCATTCAGACTCTTAAACTGCTTCCTCACACCTTCTTCATGAATATGAAGAGTTATGGTGGGAGGAGGTGGTGTGAAATCCTCTTTTGTGTGGGGTGAGGAGGGGGTGTTGTAGGTGAAGTGTTTGAAGGTGGTGATGGCTCTATGGAAGGGGGAGAGGTGGGGGAATGAGTGTCCAAAGTGTCTCTATTGTTGGGGCTGTTGGAGGTGTGAAGGCTGCCTGATTGCTTCACTGTGCAAGCTATTATTTAAGGTAGATCAGTAATGGCATTAAAACCAAAATGAAAGAGAGGGCCTTGAGCAGGGTGCTGGTTCATAGCCTCTAAAGATGAATAGCACAGGACTTCTATAAAATTAATACAGGTCAGAACAAAAGGTATTCCACAGCTCATCTGTGAATCCCCCCAGAGGTAGAGAAAGTTTACAACCTTTATCTCCTCTTACAGTTTCACCTAAAGATTGCTTCTAGCCTTTTTCCCCTTTCCTGAAAGGCCCCACCACCTATCCCACATATATACAATTAAGTGACACAAAAGGGATATTACTAAAACATGTGAACAATAGATAAAATAAAATGCATTTCCATCACAGAATGCTTAACATAAAAATTTTTTTCACAAATACGATTGAAATCATACTGTCTTCATAAATATTTACAATATATTTTTAGATTTTGGTTTTATATTTATAAGTGATAAATATGTATAAATTGAAATTGTTGTGACTAAACACTTAAACACTCATTCTCATTCACTGTGTCCACCTGGGTTACAAATGTCATTACGTTAAACTTTCTTGTAAACTGACTTTGATGGACTTTTTGAAACAAGCAGCGCAAAAACAAAAGAACTTCTGGAACATTGAGTTCCAGGGTGGAGCTGGAGTTTCATTCCTAAAACAAGACAGTTAGGGTGGTAGGTAACTACGGAGCCCCGCAGGGGACATGGGAGAAAAAAATTAAGACGGACTTTTGCAAGATCTCGCAAAACTTTTAACAACAGATCACAAAACAAAAATTATAAGGTGTGCTCTTGGTATGGCCTGTTTCATCCAGCGCGACTTTGCATCACATATAAGGCTGTGGAGGAAGGCAATGATTATGTCAAAACTTTGATCTCTAGTTGAGCCTCAATAGCCCCTCAGTTTGGTGCTGTAATGCTGCTAAGGGTTTACGCTCTCATTAGGTTTAACGCCACCTGTGCTTTGTTTTCTTAAGGTGTTGCATTAGTTATTGTGCTGGTTCCTTTCATTTTCATTATCATATAATGAGACTGAATTATATAATATACTCTCAAACTTCAGATCGGTCCAGTACAATGTTCTCTAAGTTTACTGCATTGATTTGCACAGGACTGGGGTTTTTTTTTGGTTGTTTTTGTTTAGTTTTTTTTTTAAATTTAATTTAATTTTATTTTTGGTGTTTTGTTGAAATGTTCACCTTCTGAGGAAACAATATTTTGTACTGTAAGATTTTTTGTTTGTTTGTTTGTTTATTAACGTGTTTTTTGTTACGCGCACACTATTATACAGTAGGGAAGTTGGCGAGAGGTTTTTTTTCCTCTCTTGCTTTTATTTTTATTCAGGCTCCAGTTAGTCCAGTCACTTTGGTGAATCATTTTTGCTACTTTGGGGTACACTGCTGTCTCCTTTGTTCTGTTCTGTAGAGACTTGGGGTGTATTTGTGTTCAGTGTTACTTGAACTTGTTTCTTGTTGTTGTTGTTTTTGTCTTCTTCTTTATGAATGGTTAATGGTAATATAGACCCCAGCATTGCTGGGTCAAGCATGCCTCTTAGATTCGTTAGTTGGAATATCAGAGGTATGGGTAATCCTGTTAAGTGATCTAAGGTTTTCACTCAATTGAAACACCTAAATTCTGATATAGCATTTGTACAGGAGCTTCATCTTCGCATTAAATATCACTATCGGTTATATTGCCCTTGGGTGGGTCAGGTCTTCCACTCAAATTTTAATTCAAAAGCTAGAGGAGTGACCATTCTCATTAATAAGAAAGTTCAATTCTTTTTGACCAATGTTATCGTTGATAGGAATTGTAGATACATCATTGTTGTTGGTACCCTAATGCAGAAAAAGGTTTTGTTGGTAAATGTATATGACCTGAATTTTGATGATGCTGAATTCGCTAATAGATTGCTGAGTAACATCCCCTTTTTGAAAACTCATTTGCTGATCCTTGGTGGTAATCTGTATTGTGTTTTTGATCCAATCTTGGATTGATCTAGTCCTCGTAATTTGACTCCATCATCTGTGTCTAAAACATTCTCAGATTTTATGAAACAGAATGTGTCATGAACTGGCTGTGTGGAGGCAGATGAGGACCCAAACACAAAACTCACGGAGACAGGAACTGAACTCAAAATCACTGCTTTATTGCAGGCCTTAAAACGAAACAGAACTAAACTGGGAATACTAACAGAAGACCGAGGGAACACAGAAAGACACACAGGTTCGGGGAGGAGACATTGACGACGTGACACTGAACTGAGGGAAACATGCACATAAATACACAGAGGGTTAACGAGGGAAGTGGGAGCACACAGGGAACACAGCTGACAAAGATAATCGTAATGGGACAGGGCAGGAGTGAACACAACATGAC
Source organism: Maylandia zebra (assembly GCF_041146795.1). Lineage (NCBI taxonomy): Eukaryota > Metazoa > Chordata > Actinopteri > Cichliformes > Cichlidae > Maylandia > Maylandia zebra. Next base: position 38,728,537 of record NC_135169.1, on the reverse strand, counting down.
GCATACTGACGAGAGACTGTCAAAGTAAAACGGGAAGTACACAGAGGTGCAGACAGGAGGAGAGAGAGAGCACGGGCATAGTGGGCTGGGGAAACATGGAATGAAACACGAGGTGAGACGAGGGCTCACAGATACATAGAGGGGCACACGGGATAAAAGTCACAAGGGGAAATCAAACAAGGAACAAAATACAAAAAGGCATGAATACTAAGACTGCTGGGCCAACATGGCCCAGGATCATGACAGAATGATCTTATTGATCCATGTAGATTTTGCAACCCTTCAGTCAAAAATATTTTCTCCCACGTCCACCATACTTATCTCAGGATTGATTACTGTTCGACAGAGCTTTTAATTTGTGTGTTAATTCTTCCGACTATTCTGGTATTGTAATAACCGATCATTCACCTCTGCTATTGGATATTTAACTCTCTACCTATCAATGTAGCCCACCACTTTGGAGATTTAACTCTCTCCTTCTGGCAGTTAAAGAATGTTGTGAATTTATTTCAACTTCTGTCGAGGAGTTCTTGTCCTTCAATCAAAACGCTTCAGTTTCAGAGTCTTTGCTATGGGAGACTCTTAAATTCTACTGACGACAGACCCAGGATAATATACGTAGAACTCTTCATGTAATACATCAGATACAGACATCTAAGAGTACAACCATGCTTATGAGTATTGATGCAGAAAAAGCCTTCGACTCCATAAATTGGGACTTTCTATACAAAGTCTTGGATAAATTCGGCTTACATAAGGGAATTGTTGATACGGTGAGGGCATTATATACTAACCCCACCGCAAGAATTAAAGTTAATGGTTGTCTCTCAAATAGCTTTGTTCTGCAGAGAGGAAATAAACAAGGCTGTGCTTGGTCCCCGCTTCTGTTTGCTTTGTATTTAGAACCTTTGGCACAATCAATTAGACAAAATAAAGATATTAAGGGGATTACCATTGCGGGACAGGAACACAAGCTTGCTTGCTATGCGGATGACATATTGATATACCTAGATCAGCCTACTAACTCCCTGCCTTCGTTGATGAATCTACGCCAAAAATTTGGGAAACTCTCTGGCTATAAAATTAATGTCTAAAACTCAAATTCTCAGTTATAACTAGAGATGGACCGATCCGATATTACGTATCGGTATCGGTCCGATACTGACCTAAATTACTGGATCGGATATCGGAGAAAAATAAAAAATGTAATCCGATCCATTAAATATCACGAAAGCACCTCACAAAGCTTGCAACACGCCGTAACTCACCTCAGAATGTTAGCACGTCGGAGCAGTATGCATCACGTGATAGAGCGGCTGTGGCATGCGGGACCTGTTGGTGGTCTGGATAGCATGTGGAGCTTCGCTAGCAACCCGGCATTTCATCTCCGACAAAGTTATGCCCGAGAGAAGTAAAGCAAGTGTGTAAGTCCATCTCTGAATGTTTGTAAAGCATTCCTGCGTTAAGCTTAACGAGCGACTGCCTCTCCTGCTGCTACTTCAATCATGAAACTGCTTAACGATCAGCTGATCGGCTTTTCTGTCGCGAGTCCGTGTCTCTAGTTTGCTTTTGGCCCACTTTGCACCAGAAAGAGGAAACCAGCGGCTGAACAACAGCAGCATGTTTAAGCTTGATAAGCTGTTGTTAGAATGTATTTATTATTACTTTCTACTCGAGGATCTTTTTCTACGTAGCTGACGCTGGTAACTGTGCAGGGGCGGATCTAGCAAAGTTTAGCCAGGGGGGCCGATAGGGCATTAACAGGGAAAAGGGGGCACAAAGACATACTTTTCTTTCTTATTCTCATTTAAAATGTCTAGCTTTTAGTAAATAATTATCTGACACCCAAAGTTTTAATTTGATGTAAAATGAATAGAAGTCAATTACTGTATATAGTAACTATTAAGTCTAATATATATACCCTAGTAAGCTATAGTACTTTTTCCTTTGGGAAGGTACCATCTGTGCAGTCTGCAATTTTGTTGAAGAAAGATGTTGAATCTATTTAATATTTCTTGAAAAATAATTGATTTCTGTGCATTTTTTTTCACACTGCATCAAATTAAGGTTGATTACGTCGATTAAGCATCATGAGGTGGAGCGTGAGGGGTGGTTCCCTATTTTTTATTTATTTATTTTTGTTGTTGCTGGGAGTTGGAACCCTGTTAGTTAGGTTGCTTAATATTTATGCTAAGTACTCTTTAAAATACCAGAATAGGGAGGATGGTGTAGGTTTAAGTTTATTAGATTGATCAGTATTGCTGAACTATGAAATATTTTTTTTTGCATACAGGTATAACAGAATAGCTTTAGTGTAGTTGTTGTTTTAAACTTGAGTATGACCTTATACAAAATGCAGCAAGATATTTAAAAAACAGTTTTGTTGATTAAAAAACACTATATCGGATTCATATCGGTATCGGCAGATATCCAAATTTATGATATCGGTATCGGTATCGGACATAAAAAAGTGGTATCGTGCCAGCTCTAGTTATAACTATAGCCCTCCTGCTCACTTGGTTGTTCAATATCCAATGAGTTGACAAGCACAATCATTGAAATATTTAGGAGTTGTTATTCCCAAGGATTTAACTAAACTATTTGAGGAGAATTTTGGTTCCCTACAAAGGAGAATAGTGGGTGATATTAGACGATGGAACATGATCCCCTCTCTTTCTCTACACTCACAAATTGAATCTATTAAAATGAATATTCTGCCAAGATTATTATACTTATTCCAAACACTACCAATATCTATTGATTCAAGCCGTTTCAATGAATGGGATAAAATAATATCGCGGTTTATATGAGGGTGGGGGGGAAGCGGCCGAGGGTTTGTTTTAAAACTTTACAACTACATAAGAAGGCGGGAGGATGGGGGTTGCCGTCACTAAAAAATTTTTTTCGGGCTGCTCAGCTGAAGACTGTGGTCAATTGGTGTGATACAAGCTACCAAGCACACTGGAAGACTATTGAGGAGAGCATGTTTCCCTCTCCAATACAAGCTGTCCTGATGGATTCGAACATTCGAAAATGTATTGACACGGTTTGCAATCCCTGGGTGTCGTGCACACTTAATATATGGAGAAAAGTCGTGAAAGAATTTAAACTGGAACAGGATTTGGCTTTATTTAAATGGTATGCATATGACTCTGACTTTGTCCCGAATAAATTGGACTCACGTTTTAAAAGTTGGTCTGCTAAAGGGTTATCTACATTCGATAGTTTGATTAAGGATGGGAACTTTATTAGTTTTGACACACTGAAACAGAAATACAATCTAGAAAAACAGGATTTTTATCGATACCTGCAAATAAGACATTATATAAAGACAACAATCGGTGTGATGTCAAACACTAATGCGGAACTGGTAACTTTGTTCAGACAGGCGTACAGTGGGGATGTCGATACAAGACTCATTTCCTTTTGGTATAATTTTCTTAGAAATAAGCTTCCCCACTCAACTGATTATGTGAAGATGTTATGGGAAAAGGAGGGAGGGATGTGTATTTCAAGGGATGAATGGACTCAGATGTGGGAACGGCAATGGAGGAGTACTTCCTCCAAGAGCTGGAGGGAATTTGGATGGAAGTCTTTGATAAGGTTCTTTATTACTCCGTGTCAAAAGGCTCATTATGATGGGACTCCTCCTGTGTGTTGGAGAAACTGTGGACACCAATGAGCACATCACACCCATATTATGTGGGACTGTCCTGTGCTACGGACTTACTGGAAAGACATTCATGGTACATTACAAGGCATTTTTGACTGTACATTCTCTTTGGACATGAAGACAATCTTTTTGGTTGTATACCACAGAACTGGTCTAAAAATGATACATGTCTGTTAAGAGCTTTACTTGTTGCAAGTAAGAAAAGTATAACTAAGAAATGGTCCTTGCAAGATATACCGACCTTGTCATTATGGTGGGAAATTACGCTAGAGATTTATAGGATGGAGGAAGTAACAGCTCATGTCAATGACAAGGTGGGTTGGTTCCATTTGTGTTGGGATAAGTGGGTCCTATACAGTATGCCAATACCCATAAGCCGAATCTTCTTTTCAAAGCTTGAAACCACCAACCTAGCTAACTGGTCACTCCTGACTGTTTTTTCTTTTCTTTTTTTTCTTTCTCTTTTTTCTTTCTCTTTCTTTTTGCTTTGTTTTTCCCTTGTAAATTGTGTTGATTAATGCCTGTAATCACCTTCGTGAAGTAATATTTTAGAAATAAAGATTTAAAAAAAAATGCTACCTGAGAGGTCAAATTATTTCTTACTGTGTTTATGCTAATAAAAAGATTAATGCCAGGCTTAAAGACCTTATAGCTGCAATTAGTAACCTTGATCAAAGTTATACACTGAACCCTTCTCCAGAATTACTGAAGCAGTGCTTTGTTACTTCGCAGTCGTGGCTCATATTATGAATATGGCGACAAGGCTAGTCATTTGTTGGGACATCAGTTACCACGTCAGGCCTCCTTGCGTGTGATACCAAGTATTAAAAACTCTTATAACATTATTACTACAAATCTCTTGGAAATTGATTCTACCTTTAGAACATTTTACTCTTTGTTGTATAAGTCCGAATTTCCTACGGACAAAGCTAAAACAAATGAATTTCTGCATAATCTTTCAAACCCCGTTATTGGTACTAATATTGCTGGGCAATTGGACTCCCCAGTTTCTGCTGAAAAAGTATTAAATGCTATTACAGCTATGCCAGGGGTATCCAAACTTTTTTCACTGATGGCCACATACACAAAAAATATAGGAGGGGCTGGGCCACTTACTAGAAATTAGGTATATAACCTTAACTATAGAGTATTAAAGTTAGAAAAATCACTTAAAAGTGGTCGAATATATGTTATATTGTTGAATATAATTAAAGACAAAACTGCCTTCATCACAGCTTTCCATAAATGGATCTTTATTGATTTATTCAGAAAAAGCTTTGGTAGCTCATTCTTAGAACAGCAGCCTCAGATTTCTTCCTAGACAGAAGATTTACAGTACAGAGAAAAAACAATAAAGGAAAATGGGATGTGTACATTTCAAGTTTATTATTTAAGTTATTAGTTCGTTTGAAACCATTATCAACATTAACAGACTGAACTGGACTTAATAACAGGAGTGCATATAATTTTAGTAAATTATTCTGGTGAGTATCAGCTGCGCTGGGTATGTAAATCGGGCCATCCAGCCGCGGTGCTGATCGTACGCCACTCGTGCCAAAACTCCGGACAAATGTCACTTGATCAAAGAGCAAATCTGCAACAGATGAGATCAACTGACTTTGCATGTGCGTGCGCCGTGCACAGCGGTGTGTACTCTGTGTGTTAACAAGAAAAACGCATATAAGAAAGTGGTGCGCAAAAGCAGGGTAGTGACAGAATCGATGCGCATTATTGATATTTGAAGCAGGTGTACCTGCACATTAACACACGGGTACTGTGGAATATATTTTTTACTCACCTAAAGCGCTCGTGCTCTCGTCCACTCCCCACAAAAAAATAGCAGCTGTGCGGTGTCTGTGGCATTGGTGCTCTCATCACGTGCGATGGAGTAATCAAAAGCACAAGCTTTATCAGACAGTTGCAGTTTAATGTTCGCTGACAAGTCTTCAATGCGTCGCACAACTGTATTTCTGGACATGCTGACGTTGTTGAAGTCCTGCACTTTTTCCGGGCACATTATTTCGGTGACTTTAACGAGGCAGTGTTTTATGAGGTCTCCATCTGAAAAAGGCTTGCCATGTCTTGCGATGAGTTGGGCGACCTCATAGCTCATTTCTAATTGACTTTTATAAAACATATATTGGTAAATTGCTTTTATCTGTGTTTAATGAATCCTTGGAAAGGGTTCATTACCACCTACTTTCACACAAGCCACTATAGTGCTCTTTCTCAAAAATGACAAGGACCCACCTCCTGTCGTTCCTACAGGACATTATATCTGCTTAATGCCGATGCATTAATGCCGATGGTTAAAGTAATTGCATCTCGCCTAGAGGATCTGCTTTCTAGTATTATATCTGAAGAGCAGAATGGCTTTATAAAGGGACGTCAATTGTTTTTTAATACCCGTACAGTCTTTAATGGTATTTAGTCAAAGCATCTATCTGAATTTCCCGAACTTGTGATTTCTTTAGAGTCTGAAAAGACTTTCGATAGGGTGGAGTGGGAGTACTTGTTTGTAGAAATTTGGATTTGGCAATAAATTTGTTTCTTGGATTCAACTTCTTTATTCGTCCCCTAAATCAGAATCAGAATCGTGTTTATTGGCTAAGTATATGTGCAGACACATACAGGGAATTTGGTTCCGGTAGATGGTGGCTCTCAAGCACAGCAATGTAAATCACACACACACACACACACACACACACACACACACACACACACACACACACACACACACACACACACACACACACGTGTCTATATATACACATTACACATACATACACAGAGCTGTGTAAACCAACTATAAATAACGAATCTAAACTTATATACATAAAATACAGAAATGAATGAGGTGGAATGAATACTACAAAATGTACATAAGGTGCAGCTGCAGTCTGGCAGTGTGACAGGTCAACTGTTAAGAAGGGAGATGGCGAGGGGAAAGAAACTGTTCCTGTGTCGGGTGGTCCTGGTCTGCAGGCTTCTGTACCGTCTGCCAGAGGGCAGCAGATCAAAAAGTCTGTGTGCAGGGTGTGAGGGGTCTGTGATGATTTTCCCTGCCCGTTTCCTGGTTCTTGAGAGGTACAGATCCTGGATGGAGGGCAGGGGCGTGCCGATGATCCTTTCTGCTGCCCGTACAGTCCGCTGCAGTCTGCTCCTGTCCTGTTTAGTGGCTGCTCCATACCAGACTGTGATGGAGGAGCACAGGACAGACTCAATGACCGCAGTGTAGAACTGGATCAGCAGCTCCTGTGGAAGACTGTACTTCCCCAGTTGTCTCAGGAAGTACATCCTCTGCTGGGTCTTTTTGAGGATGGAGTTGATGTTGGTCTCCCACTTCAGGTCCTGGGAGATGGTTGTACCCAGGAACTTGAAGGTCTTCACAGTTGACACAGGGCTGTCTGATATGGTGAGGGGGAGCAGAGTTGAGGGATGTCTCCTGAAGTCCACTGTCATCTCTACAGTCTTAAGAGTGTTCAGCTCCAGATTGTGCTGACTGCACCAGAGTACCAGCCGCTCAACTTCCTGCCGGTATGCAGACTCATCACCATCTTGAATGAGGCCAATGACAGTGGTGTCATCTGCAAACTTTAGGAGTTTGACAGCCGAGTTCTTGGAGGTGCAGTCGTTAGTGTAGAGGGAGAACAGTAGTGGTGAGAGGACACATCCTTGAGGGGCACCAATACTGAGGGACCGAGTTTCAGAGGTGATCTCCCCCAGCCTCACTTGTTGCTTTCTGTCTGTCAGGAAGCTGGTGATCCACTGACAGGTAGCTGGTGACATGCTGAGCTGGGAGAGTTTGGAGGAAAGAAGTTCAGGCACAATGGTGTTAAAAGCCGAACTAAAGTCCAGGACCCTGGCATATGTTCCCAGGCGGTCAAGGTGTTGCAGGATGTAATGCAGCCCCATGTTCACTGCATCATCCACCGACCTGTTTGCCCGGTAGGCAAACCGCAGAGGGTCCAGCTGGTGGCCTGTAATGTCTTTCAGATGGGTTAACACCAGTCGTTCGAAGGATTTCATGACCACAGACGTCAAGGCGACAGGTCTGTAGTCATTCAGTCCTGTGATGGTGGGTTTCTTGGGAACAGGGATGATGGTGGAGCGTTTGAAGCAGGAGGGAACTTCACACAGCTCCAGGGATCTGTTGAAGATGCGAGTAAAGATGGGAGCCAGCTGTTCAGCACAGGTTTTGAGGCAGGAGGGTGAGACGCCGTCTGGTCCGGGGGCTTTCCTGGGCTTCTGTTTCTGGAATAGTCGGCTCACATCCTGAGTGTGTATTTTGAGTTTCAGGGAGGAGGAAAGGGGGGTGAGAGGTGTGGTGGAGGTCGTTGAGTCTGGATTGGAGAGGGTGGTGGTGGTCGTTGAGTCTGGATTGGGGAGGGTGGGGGTGGTCGTTGAGTCTTGATTTGGGAGGGTGGTGGTGGTTGTTAGGTCTGGATTGGGGAGGGTGGGGGTGGTCGTTGAGACTGGATTGGGGAGGGGGAGGGTGAAGGGAGGAGAGGTGGAAGGTGTGTTGGGGGTCAATGTCTGAAGCAATGTCCATGGGGAGGGGAGGGTGGGGCGTGGGAGTCTGTCTGTCTCAAACCTGCAGTAGAAAGTATTTAACTCGTTGGCCAGGTCTTTGTTTGCTTCAATAGTGGGTGGGGGGCGTCTGTAGCTGGTGATTTCCTGCAGGCCCCTCCACACTGACGCAGGGTCGTTGGCTGAGAGCCGTTCTTCCAGCTTCTGGGAGTAGATGCTTTTAGCTGCTTTGATCTCCTTGGTCAGTGTGTTCCTGGCTTGCTTGTACAGGGCCCTGTCACCACTTCTGTAGGCGTCCACTGTAGGTGGTGTTACCCTTTTCCCTGCGGTGGGGGGAGGCAGACCGCCCCGACTCCGCAGCAGCAGGGAGGCCCCACACTCCAGACCGCAGTCGGACGGCCAACTCCTCCTCCTAGCCCCCCCGCTCCTGCAGGTCGCAGAGAATGGGGGTGAGAGAAGACTCCAAACCTCCCTCCACCCGCTCATTGTAGTGTTGATGCATGTGTGTTCTAAGGTGCATTTAAAACCCAGGAGGGCATGGAGCTACCTGCCAGAGAGCAGCAGGTAAGCGCATGGTCGCTCCTGCTAGCCCTCAATGTCTACGTGTATTTAAAATTGAGAGGTGGGCAACGACGCCGGGGGTGGGGTGTACACCCTGATGGTACTTTGGATTCCGTGTATCGTGCCCACCCCCAAGATCCTATATGTATGTGTAATGAGAGTGTGAGTAATGTGAATGTCTAAGTTGTGGGATAAAATTGAGGCAGAGGCAGCCAGAAGGGGACGGGGGGGGCAGCCTCCTCTGCACCCTGGTGACATACCCCTACTCCAAGGTCCTGCATGTGTGGGTGGTTGTGGTGGAGCGGGAAGAGGGAGGCAGCTGGAGATGGGGAGGGAAGGAAGGGAGGGGCAAGTGACCCCTCCCTGGGGCCAGCTCCCCCGCTGACCCCAGTAGGCACCCCCATACTCCGCGACCCGCCAGGGAAAGGGGGCCCAGGCCTATCCAGACCGGGGCCCAGCGCAGCAGCGCCTCCCGGCCCCACAGAGCCCGGGACAGTCCACCCAACCCCACCACAGAGAGAACTGCACGCACCCCACCATCCACTCTTCTTCCAGACTACATAAGACAATAAACACCCAGGCTGAGATCTTCCTCCACCTCTCCTGTATCTCCACCTCTCCTGTATCTCCCCCTCCTGCAGAGAGAGCCCCTGAGGAGAGGAAAGCTCCTGCAAGATGTGACAATCTTCCCCACCAGTTGAAGAGCCCCCCAGGTGGCTCGATGCACCGGCGGCACCCTGCTCCAGGGCTGGGCCCCCATGCACCCACCCGCCCACAACCCCGGCAACACACCAACCAGGACCCAAGCCCCCGAGGCCCGGCCCGGGCCCCAGCCCAGAGACGGAGCGCCCCCAGAACCTCACGCCCATCCCGGACCCACCCAGGGGCAGCCAGGCTACCAGGTCAGTAACCCACGTCCGTCAGCACAGACCCTCCCCTAGCCCCACTGCACGCAGCCGCGAGGAAACAGTCACCTGAGAGCCAACAGAGCCCCTAACCGGACATGACTGCTACCCCGGGTTGAGCCCCCCAAGGAAGATGCCTCCGGGGAACCCCCCAACGCCCTAAGCCTGTCCCTACCCCCACACCAATCACAACAGTGAAGGCGGGACCAAACTATGACCCCCCACCCCCACTAGGTGATGGAGCTGATCAAAGTAGCCCAGAGCAATTGATCTGATGTGGTGGCAGAGGCTGTATCAAGACTAATGTAATCTAATAGATAATTTCTATATTGGTTAGAATTAAGATTGTTTTTACCAATGATGTTTATGCTGATTATTTTGCGCTGGGTCGTGGTTGTCGTCAAGGTTGCCCTCTGTCACCTCTACCCTTTGCCATTGCCATCGAGCCTCTGTCCATCACATTGAGATCTTCCTCTGTATTCAGGGGAATCATCCATAATGGAATTGCACATAAGGTATCATTGTATGCGGATGATTTGTTATTATATATGACTGAACCTGCTCCATCCCTGCTGTTTTCTGTATTCTGGAGAACTTCTGTCACGGTCCTGGGTCTCCTGACCCAGCATTTTTAGTTCTTTGTGATGTTTGTATTATTGTACTTGTGTGAGTTATTCTATGGTTTCTAGTTTCGATCCCTTGCCCTTCATGTTTCTCTGTGTCCCCTCTGTTCTGTGTAGTCTGTGTCTGCATGTTTGAGTTTCCCTCTGTGTCTTTCAGTTCTTAGAGTCCTCTGCGTTATGGTTTATGTCTCTGTGTTTCTTAGTTGCTGTCTCCACTGTGTCAAGTTCGCGTCTCTGTGTGAAACTTCCTGTTTTACTTTGATGGTCCGTGTCTTATGTGAATGCGTCCTGCTTTGCTTGTCTCGTCAGTCCTGATTTCTCCCAGCTGTGCCCTCCTTCTGTGTCTCATTCCCCTCGTTACTTCCCAGTGTATTTAAACCCTGTGTTTCTCTGAGTCAGTGTCGCGTCGTCCTTCAGGCTGTGTGGATCGCCCTGTGTCTCTCTGTGGGTTTAGTTTGTGAGTTCCAGTTTAGTTTGCTTTGTATGACTTTCTCCTGCCAGCGAATAAAGCTGAGTTCTTTGTGTTTAAACCTCGTGCCTGAGTGCCTGCATTTTGGGTACAACTACTGCCTGCCGCACAGCGATTCATGACAACTTCAGCTCGTTTTCAGGTTATAAATTACATTTGGGGAAAATTGAGTGTTTTCCCATTAAAACGGCAGCATGTCAACTTCAACAGTCCGAACTACCCTTTTGTCTCAGTCCATTGGGGTTTAAATACTATGGGATTAATGTAACTCGATCTCTATCCGTCCAGCCTCGTGCCACATCTGCTGGAGGGCCCGAGGAGCTCGTCCGGCCTCATACCTCGTCAGCTGGTGGGTCCGAGGAGCCCACCCAGCACCACACCTCATTAGCTGAGGGTCCTGGAGGACCCAGCCAGCACATCCTTATGTCTGCTGACGGTCCGGGGAAATCCGTTCAGCCGTCACCTGCTGTATCATCCCCCGCGTCGTCTACACTGCCGCCTGCAGCATCCACATCGCCGCCTGCAGCATCCACATCGCCGCCTGCAGCATCCACATCGCCGCCTGCAGCATCCACATCGCCGCCTGCAGCATCACCACCGTCAGATTCTGCAGCCGCCACGTTGCCGTCAGGTTCCGCAGCTGTGTATTCGTCCACACCTGGTCCGGCCTCCGTGTCATCGTCCACGCCTGGTCCGGCCTCCGTGTCATCGTCCACGCCTGGTCCGGCCTCCGTGTCTTCATCCACGCCTGGTCCGTGTCTTCGTCCACGCCTGGTCCGGCCTTCGTGTCTTCGTCCACGCCTGGTCCGGCCTTCGTGTCTTCGTCCACGCCTGTTCCGGCCTCCGTGTCTTTGTCCACGCCTGGTCCGGCCTCCGTGTCTTCGCCTGCTTCAGCCTCGTCTGCTTCAGCCTCGTCTGCTTCAGCTTCGTCTGGTCCTGCCTCGTCTGGTCCTGCCCCATCTGGTCCTGCGGTTGCCACACCGTCATCAGTTCCAGCTTTCCAGGCCTCTAATTGGGCGTCATGGCCGTCGAGGCCGGCCTCATGAGAGAGCTCGTCGGCCTTCTGAGAGAGCTCGTCGCTGCCGCTGGCATCGCGGCCGACCTCCTGAGACAGTTCGTCGCTGGCATCACGGCCAACCTCCAGACCTGCTCTGTGGCCGGCCTCCTGATTTGTTTTATCTGCGTCGCTGCCGTTGCCGTGTGCACAGTCGGCCCCCAGAACTGTTTCCCCATCATGGCTGTTGCCGTCCACATGGTCGGCCCCCTGAACTTTTCGTGGACTCATGGTTTGACCCTGTGTAGTTTTTTTTTTTTTTTTTCAGTTTATTTCTGGACTTGTGCTCCTTTTGTTGTGTTTCCTTCACTATTGGACTTGACATTCTCAGTGTGGTGTGACAAGGGTATAAAACAGGTCAATCATTCATACTTTGATAGTTTTGCCAATTTGTCTTCTCGTTATGGTCTCCCTGTTACCCATATGTTTTGCGATTTTCAAATTTGAAATTTTGTTGCCAAGTGTTTCCCAAATTTCCCCTCTTTACCTCCAGAACAGCAGTGGGAAACTACGCTATCATTTATTCCTCATCACAGAGGAATCATTTCGAAACTCTATGATACTATCCTGTCATGGTCTGGGTGGGTACCTGCAGGTCTCCAACAGCGGCTCCTCCTCCTTTAGGCGGAGTTCGGTTGCTCCTCCCTGGCTGACCACCTGTGAGCATTATTCCGGCAGTATATCAGACCTGCGCACTCAACCGTTCATCGCCTGAGTATCTGCTATCCCCATGTTAGTCAAGTGGAGCATCATTGCTCTGTCCAGAATCCGTGTGATGACTTACCTGTTCTTCTTGTTCTCAGAGGTAGCACCTGGAGTGGAGGTCTTGTCTCTGCTTGGGGGGGTCTCTGTTTTAGAGTGTATTTTTTTTAGTTGTTTTTTTTCATATATAAGTATAATTACTTAGAAAAATTAACATTTTGTTTTAAGTAATTTAAGAAATTGTAAGAAATAATTTTTTATGTATACCTTAGTTTACTTGATATTACTGTAATCGTGTTCTTATTTCTGCATTTAAAAAAATGTTTTCATTATCATTAGCTTTCTGCTTTTCATTAGTATCTATTGATAGATGTACCTTAAAACAGATCTGTGTAATGGTCCTCAAGTTTTACTTATGAATCATTGTTAAAAGATAATAGCTGAGTTCACACCCTCAACTAATGTCATAGATCCTAAATATAATCTCACTCTAAAGTCTTAATGACTAGCTGTCAGTGTTAAGTCCCTAAAAATGACTCATGTTTACAATTTGAAAGATGAAAGAAAAGCAAAAAGTGAGTAATTGAAATATCCGTTTTTGTCAGTTTTTGTCCTCTCAGATTCATGTGCAGATATACTGACCAACATGTGAATAAAAACAAAAAGCAGTACTATTTAAATATAATGCATTAAAATCCAAAGAACAAATGTAATAACCAATTAAACTAAAATATTTTTTTTTTTAAGCCATGCTCTTTTATATCCTCAAATCTTTTTAAAGGACTCAAAGTCTTCAAAGTCCTGCCAATATGGACGTCACTTTAAGCCCTTTCAGTCTACTTTCGATACTTCTGATGTAGCTTTTGCCATTCCATTTCATTCAGATTTTTTTTTGTTTTCAATTCTTTTTTTTGTTTGTTTGTTTGGTTTTTTTTTGTGTCCCGTTTGGATCTCGTGTTTTGTTTTCAATTCTAACAGAAACCTCGAGGGATTTGTATTGACATTCTGAATGTAATTGTTAATTATGATGTGCAATTCCAAACACAAAAAAGTCTCCAAATGCATTACAGAATTTTTGTAGTGCCATCTTTCCTGGTATTAAGGGGCTATTTATGTATCCCTAGCCAACATGCCTATTTCAAACTTTCTCACTGAAAGAATTTAAGATGTCCTTCTTAATGAATAAATAATCCAGTAGGACTGTGTAAAGCTTTGGTTCTCATCAGGACTGTGTTCTGTCACCCCTTTTTATTATGTACACCAAAAGCTAGAGGACATCTTATGAGAACAGATTTATAGTTACGTTTTCTGATGACACTTTACTCTTGTCCTTGCTTCAAGGTTCTGAGTTTGTCCATGGTCCTCTTTTACCTGAATTTGTGAAATGGTATGATGATAACTATCTGGACTTAAATGATTAAAGGAAGTGATTATTGACTTCAGACACTGAAACTGAGTATAAAGTCAGAGTTACTCAAAACACTGATGTCCAGATTTATAAGACTGCACTATCTTTGACCATCAACTCAAGTTCGATGTGAAGACAGATTTCATCGTAAAATGGAGTCTATAAAGACTATGTATCTGTATAGGAGGCTGAACTCTTGTAATAAGAAAAATTTTATTGCTCATTTGTTGAAAGTCTTTTAACATTTTCTTTTATTTGCAGTGTTTTGTCTGGTAAGGTAGTAAGGATACAAACTTCCTCAGCAGTATTGTTAACACCTGGTCCAAAATCACAGGGGTCAGGCAGACAGATAATGAATGACAGAAAATCAGGTGATAAAGAAGGCAAAAAACATCATTATCCATCCTGAACATGTTTTGTCATCTGAGTTCATGACTTCCTTCTCACAGCTAGCAAGGCAACCACATGAAGATGAGAGAAGAGGACCCAAATACAGACAAAGGAGATGAAGGTGGATGTTTAACTGAACACAAGCCTTTATTTGTGGCTGAAATAAAACACTACAAAACAACTAGTTAAAACTTAAACTGGGGACAGCTAAACAAGAAACTGGAAACATAGAACTAAACATCCTGAAACCTGGAAACATAGCTGGTGAGACCCTGGGTAAGAAGAATAGAATGATGAAACACCAGGGATGATACACAGATGCTCTGATGAAGAACAGAGGTAAACACAAACCAAATATACACACAAAGTAATGAGGTGAATGCACAACAGCAGGAAGACATGGCTGAACCTAATAGACATGACGAGACAGGGAGGAAGCAAAATAGAATACAATGACATAGGACACGGACTTTGCTTTTTTAGAAAGGATCGAAGCAGAAGAACTTCCTGGTATAACTCTGAAATGCGCCCCTTGAAGCAGAACACTGGTAAGCTGGACAGGAAATGGCATCTCACTAATTTAGACAATCCTCACTTGGCTTGGAAAAGTTGGCTGCTTTATTCAAAAAAAGCCATCTGTGAAACTAAAACATCTCACTATTCATCACAGACTGAAGAAAATAAGAACAATCCTAGATTTCTCTTCAGCACTGTCATGGTCCCTGTGCCTCCCCGGCCAGCCCAGTGTGGCCACAAGTGTTTGTTGTTTTTCTCTCACTCTCTCTCTCCTACCTGTCTGCCTGGGCGGAGCTCTGGTTGGGCTCCCACCCTTGGCCCCACACACCTGCAGCTGATCTCGAGTGAATTTCAGTTCTCTGGCTCTTCTTAAGGCTGGGGCTCTGAGCTATTCGTCGCTGGAATATTGAGTAACTCTCGTTAGTATTGCCTGGCTTCTTTGCGATTCTACTGTTCCCGTGTTTGCCTTCGTCTGTGTAAATAGGTTTACCTGGATCAGCCCTTTTGTGATCCCTGGACCCCGTGAGTGTGAGTGAGCTGCTTGTGTGGAGACTGTTTGGACGAGGAGCAGAGTGAGTGCGAAGAAGTGTGTCTCCCCAGCCTGTTGATCCCCGGGACCCTGGTGTCCCCCCCCTTCATGTGTATATAGTGCACCAGTGTGATTAATAAAGTGTCGTTGAACCGTGCTACCTCAGTCTGTGCCACTCCCGTGACAAGCACTGTAGCAAGGCTGAATTTTAGCATGTATATTTTCCTTTCCATCCAAAGATACAAAATCATATGAGACAAAAGGTGCATGCATCTCATCAATACAAGCAGGTGGCTATATGCTGTTGGCAGCAGTACAGTTGACTTCACATACACAGAGGAATCTACAGATATACAGGGAAGCTTAATTAATGGACATTCATCTTCTCAATGTCTGTTACTGATACAGCAGTGACTGACTTTAGTAGGATCAAACTTTCCACTCACATGACCCCTGGAGATCCATTCATGTGTATATAGCGCACTAGTGTGATTAATAAAGTGTCGTTGAACCGTGCTACCTCAGTCTGCGCCTGAGTCCGTTCCACTCCCGTGACAGAATATTCCAGCCACCATGGACTCAGCAGATTCAGCTTCCTCCCCGTCTCCCTCCGCCCTGGTCACACTGGAAGCGATCTTACAACGCCACGAGCAAATGCTTGTTCACCTCAGCGAGAACTTCGCTGCCTTAACACTAGCAGCTGCTCAGCGCACTCCATTGCCGGAACCCTCGCCTACCAGCGAACCCGCCCAGGCATCATCAAGCTCCGCAGTAAGTGCTGCCTCACCGGTTCTAGTCCCGGCTGTGTGTGAGTTTCATCTCCCCACACCTGAGCTGTTTTCAGGGGATGTAGGGAAGTGTGCGGGTTTTCTTATGCAGTGCTCACTCCAGTTTCGCCAGCGGCCTCATGCCTTCTCTAATGACGGGAGTAAGATCTCATATTTTGTTCAGTTGCTACGAGATCGTGCGCTGACCTGGGCACAAGCTGTGCTGAGCGCTAGTCCCGAAATTACTTATGATGATTTTTTGTCTCTGTTTCGGAGTGTTTTTGATAAGGGCTCCACAGCTGCGGCGGCTGGGCTCTGCCTCATGAATCTGAAGCAAAGTAAGCGGAGCATGGCAGATTTTTCAGTTGACTTTTGTACACTAGCGACGCAAGCGGGGTGGGGGCAGGAAGTATTAAAGACGGCACTGCTAAATAATGTGAGTGAGGCGATTAAAGATGAACTGATGGTGCGTGAGTTACCCTCCTCTTTAGGTGCGATCATGTCCCTATGCATCCAAATAGACGATCGCCTGCGTGCACGGCGAAGCACGCAACGTCGCTTCGCTCAGCCTTGGCCACCGAGGGACGCCTCACCGGGGCCTGGAGCGGCATGCGAGCACAGCGAGGTTGAGCCCATGCAACTTGGACGTTCGCAGCTCTCGCCCGCAGAACGTCAACGGCGTATGGCCACCCGTGAGTGTTTATATTGCGGCCGTAAGGGTCATTTTGCCTCTTCATGCCGGGCACGGGCAAAAGGGTGCGCTCGCCAGTAGTTGAGAGAATACTGGTGGGCGATATAACGACTAAAAGTTCTCTCCCCCAGCTTATGTTACCTGCGAAACTCACCATTAAGAACGTTACCCACTCTCTTCAAGCTCTAGTGGATTCAGGTGCTGAGCAGAGTTTCATTGACGCAGCTCTGGCGAAAAAGCTAAACATCACACTACACGCCCTACTCGATCCACTTGCTGTCACAGCCCTATCTGGGCAGCGCTTGTCGGACATAACCCAAATCACAGAACCCCTGTCTCTTACTCTCTCGGGTAACCACTCAGAGCGCATCGAGCTTTTCGTGTTTCAAGCACCGCGCACCCCCCTTGTATTGGGTTATCCATGGCTGCTCCAACACAATCCGCACATCGATTGGAAGAAAGAGAGAGTAACCGGGTGGAGCATTGACTGCTACATGAACTCCAAGCTCCAAGCTGCACCTGCTCCAACCACATCTCAAGGGTCTGACCAGCCGGTCGAGCCTCCGGATTTGACCTCGGTCCCGCATTTTTATCATGATTTGGCTGAAGTGTTTAGTAAAGACGGGGCACGTTCACTTCCCCCTCATAGACCGTATGACTGTGCGATTGATCTCCTGCCTGGGGCTCCGCTTCCATCTGGTCGTTTGTACAGCATTTCTCAGCCAGAGAGGGAGTCTATGGAGAAATACATTCCAGACTCTCTCGCTGCGGGCATCATTCGGCCGTCGTCCTCCCCAGTGGGAGCGGGGTTTTTCTTTGTTGCTAAGAAGGACAAGACCCTTCGCCCCTGTATCGACTATCGTGGGCTTAACAAAATCACAGTTTGTAACAAGTATCCTCTGCCCCTTCTTTCTTCTGCTTTTGAGTTACTTCAGGGTGCCACGATCTTCAGTAAGTTGGACTTGCGCAACGCCTACCATCTGGTGAGAATCCGTGAAGGGGATGAGTGGAAAATGGCCTTCAATACTCACCTGGGCCATTTCGAGTACCTTGTGATGCCGTTCGGCCTGACCAACGCCCCGGCCGTGTTCCAGGCTCTTGTTAATGATGTTTTCAGAGACTTTATTAATCGATGTGCTTTTGTCTACTTAGATGACATTCTCATCTTCTCCAAATCTAAAGCGGAACATGAGGTCCATGTAAGGGAGATCCTGCAGCGCCTGCTGGAAAATAGGCTCTTTGTGAAAGAAGAAAAATGTGACTTCCACATGGATTCAGTGGCATTTCTGGGCTACATCATCACCAGAGGGGATTTGAAACCTGACCCAGCAAAAGTTCAGGCAGTGTTGGACTGGCCCAAACCACCCGATCGCCGGCAACTTCAGCGCTTTCTGGGGTTTGCTAACTTCTACAGACGTTTCATCAGGGATTTTAGTAAAGTTGCTCTGCCTCTCTCTAGGTTAACGTCACCCAAGGTGCCATTCCAATGGGACCGGCTGGCTCAGGAAGCCTTCTCTCACCTCAAGGAACAGTTCGCCACCGCCCCGATCCTCGCCAGCCAGACCTCTCCCTGCAGTTCGTCGTGGAGGTGGATGCATCGGAGTCTGGAGTAGGGGCCGTGCTCTCCCAACAGTTCTAGGGTAAGCTCCACCCCTGTACCTTTTTCTCTCGTCGTCTTTCCCCAGCCGAGAGGAATTATGACATCGGAGACCGCGAACTTCTGGCCGTAAAGCTGGCTCTGGAGCAGTGGAGACACTGGCTGGAGGGGGCCGCACAGCCGTTCATTTTATGAACTAATCATAAAAACCTCGAGTACATCCGCTCGGCGAAACAGCTCAACTCACGGCAGGCCAGGTGGGCTTTGTTTTTCACCCGGTTTAATTTCACCATCACTTACAGGCCAGGCTCCCGTAATGTTAAACCAGACGCTCTTTCCCGGCAATTTGCCCCAGTTGGAGAGGAGTCCGACCCTGGATCTGTTCTGCCTACTTCCTGTATTATTGGAGCCGTTACGTGGGAGATCGAAGAGCTCATCCGGGAGGCACAAGACACCGACCCTGATCCTGGCACGGGCCCCCCCGATCGACTCTTTGTTCCGGCGGCTGTCTGGTCCCGAGTGCTCCAGTGGGCTCACACGGCCCGTTTTTCCTGCCATCCAGGAGTTAACCGTACCACTGCATTCCTGCGCAGGTATTTCTGGTGGCCCGCCCTCCTTAAAGACTCATGGGAGTACGTAACCGCCTGCACCACTTGTGCTCAAAATAAGCACTCCAATCAACATCCGTCTGGACGTCTGCAGCCACTCTCCACACCCAGCCGACCCTGGTCCCACATCTCTCTGGATTTCGTCACTGGTCTGCCACCATCTGCAGGTAACACTACAATATTGACCATCGTTGACCGTTTCTCCAAAGCTGCCCATTTCATTGCGCTTCCTAAGCTCCCTACAGCCTTGGAGACTGCCCGACTCCTCACCACACATGTTTTTCGGTTCCATGGCATCCCTGAGGACGTTGTCTCGGACCGGGGCTCTCAGTTCACGTCGTGGGTGTCGAGGGAGTTCTGCTCTGCCATAGGAGCCAAGGTGAGCCTCTCCTCTGGCTTCCACCTGCAAAGCAACGGCCAAACGGAGCGCATCAACCAAGAGTTGGAGGCCGCCCTCCGCTGTGTCGCCTCTCATAACCAGGCCACCTGGAGCGAACACCTGCCATGGATAGAGTATGCTCACAACAGTCACACATCCTCTGCTACCGGCGTGTCACCCTTCGAGGCGTCTCTGGGATACCAACCACCTCTGTTTCCCATGGTTGAAGGTGAGCATACTGTTCTGTCTGTCCAACATCACCTCCGCAGGTGTCGCAGGGCCTGGCGGGCCACTCGGGCGGCTTTACTCCGGACGAAGGAACGGAATAAGGCACTCGCGGATCGCCACCGGACGGCCGCCCCTGAGTATGTGGTGGGGCAGAAGGTATGGCTCTCCACTCGATTCGTGCCCTTACGTGCCGAATCTAAGAAACTCACCCCCAACTTCATTGGCCCGTTTGAAATCAGTGCTGTGATCAACCCTGCATCCGTCCGCTTGGCACTGCCACGCAATATGCGTATTCATGATGTATTCCATGTCTCTCAGGTTAAACCAGTGGTCTCCAGCCCGTTGTGTCCTCCTTCCAGGCCCCCGCCGCCCCCCCGGCTCGTGGGTGGCCAGCTGGTTTATGCCGTCTCACGCATCTTGGACTCCCGCCGCTGGGGTCGGGGATTTCAGTACCTGGTTGACTGGAAGGGCTACGGGCTAGAGGAACGTTCCTGGGTGCCCCGGGCGGCTATCGTGGGTAGGGGTCTGCTCCGGGACTTCCACCGCCTGCACCCGGGTAAGCCTGGTGGGTCGCCGGGAGGCTCCCGTTGAGGGGGGGTACTGTCATGGTCCCTGTGCCTCCTCGGCCAGTCCAGTGTGGCCACAAGTGTTTGTTGTTTTTCTCTCACTCTCTCTCTCTCTCCTACCTGCCTGCCTGGGCGGAGCTCTGGTTGTTGCAGTTCTCTGGCTCTTCTTAAGGCTGGGGCTCTGAGCTATTCGTCGCTGGAATATTGAGTAACTCTCGTTAGTATTGCCTGGCTTCTTTGCGATTCTACTGTTCCCGTGTTTGCCTTCGACTTACCCTCGTCTGTGTAAATAGGTTTACCTGGATCAGCCCTTTTGTGACCCCTGGACCCTGTGAGTGTGAGTGAGCTGCTTGTGTGGAGACTGTTTGGACGAGGAGCAGAGCGAGTGCGAAGAAGTGTGTCTCCCCAGCCTGTTGATCCCCGGGACCCTGGTGTCCCCCCCCCCCCCCCCCTTCATGTGTATATAGTGCACCAGTGTGATTAATAAAGTGTCGTTGAACCGTGCTACCTCAGTCTGTGCCACTCCCGTGACAAGCACTGTAGCAAGGCTGAATTTTAGCATGTATATTTTCCTTTCCATCCAAAGATACAAAATCATATGAGACAAAAGGTGCATGCATCTCATCAATACAAGCAGGTGGCTATATGCTGTTGGCAGCAGTACAGTTGACTTCACATACACAGAGGAATCTACAGATATACAGGGAAGCTTAATTAATGGACATTCATCTTCTCAATGTCTGTTACTGATACAGCAGTGACTGACTTTAGTAGGATCAAACTTTCCACTCACATGACCCCTGGAGATCTATTACATTTACACCTAAAATTCTCCTTTTGCTTCCATTCTGGGTGCTATTTTCTCATCATTTGTCAAAAATATTAATTGATCATAACAGAGGCTTCAGAAGCTGTGTTCACCATACATTCTTCAATATAAGTGAAGCAGGTGAGCAGGCAGAGTCCCCAACCAAAATACACCATGGACAACACATAAAAAACAAACATCCTTGGAAAAAAAGAAAAAAAAACCCATCAACTATTGCTTATGAAATAATTGCTGTTATTACCTGTCGGCAAACACAACAATGTGCCCGCCAGACAGAAAAAGATGCAAAACTATCACCAATACTGTATAATGGATAACCAATTTATTTATTATAAACTGAAAAAAGAACAAGTTGAGTCTTCACATTAGATCCAATCACAGAAGTCCACCTTTATACAGTCTAGTTGTTGAAAACTAGCCATGATAGCTGTTCTTATAGCTTGGTGAATTCAGCTGGCTAAATCCACAAAGAGAAGCAGCACAGGTCAGATGATCAGGGCTGAGCTGAGCAGCACAGAACTGAAAAGCTACCAAACTAAATCACTACAACTCAAACATGCAATCTTCCATAACGCTGCCTGTGTATCCCCTTTGTATCAATGTGGTGCCAAAACCCAGGCTTGGCATGACAGACCATTTGGCCATTTTACTAGAGTGCACAGGGTATGTTTCAGGTAATCTTCCAAGTTAGCATCTCGAAAAAGATACTGACTGAGTAGGGCACATTATTTATGTCTTACTCTTTAAAGAAGCTATACAAGCAACTAGGCATCAAGACTATTCTGACTCTAGGGTTTAGTCATAAATTGTATACCTTTAGGTTATTTCAACCTTATCTTTACCTACTCAAACAGCAAAACATCAAAGGAGACAGTGTAAATTTCTTATACATTCTGAAATGTATTCTAAATACATTTCACAAAATATAAATCTTTTTATAAACATACAATTTATATAAATAAGAAAAGTGCCAGTGCGTTTTATTTGGGGGGGGGGGGGACCACATGCAGATCCACTCTTTACACATTATTATACATTTTTTGTGATATATATACTGTGTATGCTTTATATGAAGGGAAAACCGAAACCCTTAATTTACAAGCATTTAAAAAGTATAAGAAGAGCTGTTGTGGATAATTTTGTTACAAAGTTAAGTTATATAAAAGAGGAACAGTTAACAGACATGTAAGGCAGAGACACACTTAAAAGCAAGAGGGTTTTTGTAGGGTCTTTAACTTAACAATTTAAAGCACCTCAAGGTGACTGTTAGTGTGGTTTGGTGCTGTATAAATATTTAATTTAATTAAACTGAACAGCATAAACTACTAAGCCTCTCAGATAAAGCACCCATTTTGTTTTTTCTTTTGCCTGTGTGTCGTTAGTTCAATTTTTCTATTTAAGTCTGTGTCATTCTGTTCACTACAGGGCCATTCCCACCAAGAAATATTTTCATATTGAAAAAAAAATCGCAATTCTACTCTTTCTGATGTGTCCAATAAATAAAGAGCTGCAGTGAAAGAGATCATCTGCTGCTTGTCTTTCAAATGAAAACCAGCACAGATGCTATTGCTGGTTTGATATGAGCCATAACAGCAGCACCAGGGGGAAAACAGTGCTGAAATTAATTTTGTGGCATACTCCACTTGAAGCTGTAGTTGCAGTAGATGTAGTAGTTGTTGCAGTAGTTGTAGATGTTGTTACAATAGTTTTAGTAGTTGATGTAGTAGTTGTTGCACTAGGTGTAGTTGTTGGAACAACAGTTGTAGTAGTTGATGCAGCAGCTGTGGTAGAAAAAATGTACAAAACATTTTTAACCAAGTCACTCTAAAACATTTGAGACTTTTTGATCAAACATAACGACTATGATTACTCACCTGTGTCATTGACAAGGATGGAATCCCTTTCAATGTCAAAGCCTGTAACGTTTGAGGCTGTACTGTTCAAAACATTTCTAATCTCAGCTTTGTTTGGAACAGATGTGTTTACAAACTGAAGTTCCATCGTGTTGATGACTGATCCCTGCCTGTAAACACAGAGACAAAAATTATAGATTGGAATATTTAGGGCTTTAGGTGAGTGCTCTAAACATTATATGTCAAAATACTGAAATTACCTGAAGTTCACAACATTCAAGGAGACAAAAGAAGAAGGGAACGCCAATCTGTAAGGAGGTTCAATCTGCAGACACAAAGGAGAAGTTTAATTACTTTATACAGTTTTATCGTAAGTATATTATCCATCTTCTAGTGAGAGAAATGTATTGCGTTCTGTCTTGAATATATCCTGTAAAGTCAGGCTCAATGTATGAGTTGGAGATGAGAAAGACAGTGGACAAGCGAAAGAAAGAGAATCTTTATCTGTATTTGTTAAAGTGAAAAGGTTTGTTCAAATATGAAGTGAGAACCAACATCTTAAGAGCTTGTCTCCTTTGAGAGAAGAATAAACATCCAGCAATAATACTGACTTAAAGTGCTTTGCCACAAGTACAAAAGACTGCGGATCAATAGCTCAAAAGCACATGTGTAAATCTTGGGACAAAGTGTTCCAAAGTTTTTAACAGTGCAAGTAAATCTCCAAAAGTTGATTCTGTTCATCTGGACGTAGCGTTTTGGATGAGTGAAACACAAAACACTACATCCAGATGAACAGAATCAACTTTTGGAGATTTACTTACCTGGATGATTGAGCATGCATCAAAGTGCAAGCAAAGATTCTATAGTTGACTTGTTCCTGCTGTAATTCAGTGAAATCCTGTATTGAGCATTTAGTACTTTAATAGCTGTTCTTTAGACACACCATTCATGCTACTTTCCACAAAGTAAAACACTTACCTGTGCCTTTATAGATGCAGCTCGCGTTTTAAAAGCTTCAGATAATGAATTCAACAAGTCTGTTGTAAAATTGCTTCGAATGGATCTGAATTCAACAAATATGGAAGTGGTGGAGGTCGGGGAAGAGGTGGTGGTTGAAGCCGTCGTTTTTGTGGTGGTGGCACCTGTGATTGTGGTGGGGGCTGTGGTGGTGGTGGTTGAAGCTGTCGTTGTTGTGGTGGTGGCACCTGTGATTGTGGTGGGGGCTGTGGTGGTGGTGGTTGAAGCCGTCGTTCTTATGGTGGTGGCAGCTGTGATTGTTGTGGGTGCTGTGGTGGTGGTGGCAGCCGTTGTTGTTGTGGTGGCTGGGGCTGTGTTGGTAGTGGCTGCCGTCGTTGTTGTAGTGGCTGGGGACATGGTGGTGGTGGAAGATGTGATTGTGGTGGGAGCTGTGGTGGTGGTGGCAGCCGTTGTTGTTGTGGTGGCTGGGGCTGTGTTGGTACTGGCTGCCGTCGTTGTTGTAGTGGCTGGGGACGTGGTTGTGGTGGCAGCTGTGATTGTGGTGGGAGCTGTGGTGGTGGTGGCAGCCGTTGTTGTTGTGGTGGCTGGGGCTGTGGTGGTAGTGGCTGCCGTCGTTGTTGTAGTGGCTGGGGACGTTGTGGTGGTGGCAGCTGTGATTGTGGTGGGAGCTGTGGTGGTGGTGGCAGCCGTTGTTGTTGTGGTGGCTGGGAACGTGGTGGTGAAGGCAGCTGTGATTGTGGTGGGAGCTGTGGTGGTGGTGGCCGCAGTTGTTGTTGTGGTGGCTGGGGCTGTGTTCGTAGTGGCTGCCGTCGTTGTAGTGACTGGGGACGTGGTGGTGGTGGCTGCCGTTTTTGTTGTAGTGACTAGGGCTGTGGTGGTGGTGGCAGCTGTGATTGTGGTGGGAGCTGTGGTGGCTGTGGCAGCCGTTGTTGTGGTGGCTGGGGCTGTGTTGGTAGTGGCTGCCGTCGTCGTTGTAGTGACTGGGTCTGTGGTGGTAGTGGCTTCCGTTGTTGTTGTAGTGGCTGGCGCTGTGGTGGTTGTGGCTTCTGTGGTGGTTGTGGCTGGCGTTGTTGTAGTTGCTGGGGCTGTGGTGGTAGTGGATGTCGTCGTTGTTGTAGTGGCTGGGGCTGTGGTGGTGGTGGCCGCCGTCGTTGTTGAGGTGGATGGGGCTGTGGTGGTGGTGGCAGCCGTTGTTGTAATGGCTGGGGCTGTGGTGGTGGTGGCTGCCGTCGTTGTTGTAGTGTCTGGGGCTGTGGTGGTGGTGGCTTCCATCGTTGTTGTTGTGGCTGGTGCTGCGGTGGTGGTGGCAGCCGTCGTTGTTGTAGTGTCTGGGACTGCTGTGGTGGTGGCAGCCGTCGTTGTTGTAGTGTCTGGGACCGCTGTGGTGGTGGCAGCCGTCGTTGTTGTAGTTGCTGGGACTTCTGTGGTGGTGGCAGCCGTCGTTGTTGTAGTGGCCGGGGCCGTGGTGCTGGTGGCAGCCGTCGTCGTTGTAGTGGCTGGGGCTGCGGTGGTGGTTGCAGCCGTTGTTGTAGTGGCTGGAGCCGTGGTTGTTGTGGCTGATGTGGTGGAAGTGGCATCCGTCGTTGTTGTAGTGGCTGGAGATGTGGTGGTTGTGGCTGCGGTGGTGGTAGTGGCTGCCTTCGTTGTTGTAGTGGCTGGAGCTGTGGTGGTAGTGGCTGCCGTCATCGTTGTTGTGGCTGGGGCTGCTGTGGTGGTGGCTGCTGTCGTTGTTGAGAAGGGCGGGGATGTGGTGGTGGTGGCTGCCGTCGTTGTTGTAGTGGCTGGAGCTGTGGTGGTAGTGGCTGCCGTCATCGTTGTTGTGGCTGGGGCTGCTGTGGTGGTGGCTGCTGTCGTTGTTGAGAAGGGCGGGGATGTGGTGGTGGTGGCTGCCGTCGTTGTTGTAGTGGCTGGGGCTGTGGTGGTGGTTGCTGTGGTGGTAGTAGTGTCTGGTGCTGTTGTTGCTGCCATCGTTGTTGTTGTGGCTGGGGATGTGGTGGTGGTGGCAGCCGTCGTTGTTGTGGTGGCTGGGGCTATGGTCGTGCTGGCAGCCGTCGTTGTTGTGGTGGCTAGGGCTGTGGTGGTGGTGGCTGCCGTCGTTGTTGTAGTGTCGGGGGCTGTGGTAGTGGCTGCCGTCGTTTTTGTAGTGGCTGGGGTTGTGGTAGTGGCTGCTGTGGTGGTAGTTTCCGTCGTTGTTGTAATGGCTGGGGCTATGGTGGTGGTGGCAGCAATTGTTGTTGTAGTGGCTTGGGCTGTGGTGGTTGCAGCCGTTGTTGTAGTGGCGGGGGCTGTGTTGGTTGTGGCAGCCATAGTTGTTGTTGTCGCTGCCATCGTTGTAGTGTCTGGGGCTGTGGTGGTGGTGGCTGCCGTCGTTGTTGTAGTGTCGGGGGCTGTGGTAGTGGCTGCCGTCGTTTTTGTAGTGGCTGGGGTTGTGGTAGTGGCTGCTGTGGTGGTAGTGGCTGCCGTCGTTGTGGTAGTGGCTGGGGCTGTGGTGGTGGTGGCTGCCGTCGTTGTTGTAGTGGCCTGGGATGTGGTGGTAGTTGCTTCCGTCGTTGTTGTAGTGGCTGGGGCTGCGGTGGTGGTGGCAGTCGTCGTTGTTGTAGTGTCTGGGGCTGTGGTTGTTGTGGCTGTGGTTGTTGTTGTAGTGGCTGGGGCTGTGACTGCTGTGGTGGTGGTGGCTGCCGTCGTTGTTGTAGTGGCTGGGGCTGTGGTGGTTGTGGCTGCCGTCGTTGTTGTAGTGTCTGGGGCTGTGGTTGTTGTGGCTGCCGTTGTTGTTGTAGTGCCTGGGGCTGTGGTGGTTGTGGCTGCCCTCGTTGATGTAGTTGTTGGGGCTGTGGTTGTTGTGGCTGCCGTCATTGTTGTTGTATCTGCCGTCGTTGTTGTAGTGGCTGGGGCTGTGGTGGTAGTTGCTGCCGTTGTTGTTGTAGTGGCTGGGGCTGTGGTGGTGGTTGCTGGTGTGGTGGTAGTGGCTGCCGTCGTTGTTGTAGTGTCTGGGGCTGTGGTTGTTGTGGCTGCCTTCGTTGTTGTAGTGGTTGGGGCTGTGGTGGTTGTGGCTGCTGTGGTGGTGGCAACAGCCGTCGTAGTTGTAGTTGTTGGGGCTGTGGTGGTAGTGGCTGCCGTTGTTGTTGTTATAGCTGCCGTCGTTGTTGTAGTGGCTGGGGTTGTGGTGGTTGTGGCAGCCGTCGTTGTTGTAGTGGCTGGGGCTGTGGTGGTAGTTGCTGCCGTCGCTGTTGTAGTGGCTGGGGCTGTGGTGGTGCTGGTAGCCGTCGTTGTTGTAGTGGCTGGGGCTGTGGTGGTAGTTGGTGCCGTTGCTGTTGTAGTGGCTGGGGCTGTGGTGGTGCTGGTAGCCGTCGTTGTTGTAGTTGTTGGGGCTGTTGTGGTAGTGGCTGCCGTCGTTGTTGTTGTGGCTGCCGTTGTTGATGTGGCTGCCGTTGTTGTTGTAGTGTCTGGGGCTGTGGTGGTGGTGGTGGCAGCCGTCGTTGTTGTAGTGGCTGGGGTTGTGGTGGTTGTGGCTGCCGTCGTTGTTGTAGTTGCTGGGGCTGTGGTGGTGGTGGCAGCCGTCGTTGTTGTAGTGGCTGTGGCAGTGGTGGTAGTTGTTGTTGTAGTGGCTGGGGCTGTGGTGGTGGTGGCTGGCGTGGTGGTGGTGGCACCTGTCGTTGTTGTAGTGTCTGGGGATGTGGTGGTTGTTGCTGCCGTAGTTGTTGTTGTGTCTGGGGACGGGGTTGTTGTAGCTGCCGTCATTGTTGTAGTGGCTGGGGTTGTGGTGGTTGTGGCAGCCGTCGTTGTTGTAGTGGCTGGGCCTGTGGTGGCTGCCGTCGTTGTTGTAGTGGCCTGGGATGTGGTGGTAGTTGCTTCCGTCGTTGTTGTAGTGGCTGGGGCTGCGGTGGTGGTGGCAGTCGTCGTTGTTGTAGTGTCTGGGGCTGTGGTTGTTGTGGCTGTGGTTGTTGTTGTAGTGGCTGGGGCTGTGACTGCTGTGGTGGTGGTGGCTGCCGTCGTTGTTGTAGTGGCTGGGGCTGTGGTGGTTGTGGCTGCCGTCGTTGTTGTAGTGTCTGGGGCTGTGGTTGTTGTGGCTGCCGTTGTTGTTGTAGTGGCTGGGGCTGTGGTGGTTGTGGCTGCCGTCGTTGTTGTAGTGTCTGGGGCTGTGGTTGTTGTGGCTGCCGTTGTTGTTGTAGTGCCTGGGGCTGTGGTGGTTGTGGCTGCCCTCGTTGATGTAGTTGTTGGGGCTGTGGTTGTTGTGGCTGCCGTCATTGTTGTTGTATCTGCCATCGTTGTTGTAGTGGCTGGGGCTGTGGTGGTAGTTGCTGCCGTTGTTGTTGTAGTGGCTGGGGCTGTGGTGGTGGTTGCTGGTGTGGTGGTAGTGGCTGCCGTCGTTGTTGTAGTGGCTGGGGCTGTGGTGGTGCTGGTAGCCGTCGTTGTTGTAGTGGCTGGGGCTGTGGTGGTAGTTGGTGCCGTTGCTGTTGTAGTGGCTGGGGCTGTGGTGGTGCTGGTAGCCGTCGTTGTTGTAGTTGTTGGGGCTGTTGTGGTAGTGGCTGCCGTCGTTGTTGTTGTGGCTGCCGTTGTTGATGTGGCTGCCGTTGTTGTTGTAGTGTCTGGGGCTGTGGTGGTGGTGGTGGCAGCCGTCGTTGTTGTAGTGGCTGGGGTTGTGGTGGTTGTGGCTGCCGTCGTTGTTGTAGTTGCTGGGGCTGTGGTGGTGGTGGCAGCCGTCGTTGTTGTAGTGGCTGTGGCAGTGGTGGTAGTTGTTGTTGTAGTGGCTGGGGCTGTGGTGGTGGTGGCTGGCGTGGTGGTGGTGGCACCTGTCGTTGTTGTAGTGTCTGGGGATGTGGTGGTTGTTGCTGCCGTAGTTGTTGTTGTGTCTGGGGACGGGGTTGTTGTAGCTGCCGTCGTTGTTGTAGTGGCTGGGGTTGTGGTGGTTGTGGCAGCCGTCGTTGTTGTAGTGTCTGGGGATGTGGTGGTTGTTGCTGCCGTCGTTGTTGTTGTGTCTGGGGCTGTAGTTGTTGTGGCTGCCGTCGTTGTTGTAGTGGCTTGGCCTGTGGTGGTTGTGGCTGGGCCTGTGGTGGTGGTGGCAGCCGTCGTTGTTGTAGTGGCTGGGGCTGTGGTGGTAGTTGCTGCCGTCGTTGTTGTAGTGGCTGGGGCTGTGGTGGTGGTGGCTGTGGTGGTGGTAGTGGCTGCCGTCGTTGTTGTAGTGTCTGGGGATGTGGTGGTTGTTGCTGCCGTAGTTGTTGTAGTGTCTGGGGCTGTGGTCGTTGTGGCTGCAGTGGTTGTTGTGGCATCTGTCGCTGTTGTAGTGGGTGGGGCTGTGGTGGTTGTGGCTGCCATTGTTGTTGTAGTTTCAGGGGCTGTGGTGGTAGTGGTTGCAGTGGTGGTGGTGGCAGCCATCGTTGTTGTAGTGTCTGGGGCTGTGGTGGTTGTGGCTGCAGTGGTGGTGGTGGCAGCCATCGTTGTTGTAGTGTCTGGGGATGTGGTGGTTGTGGCATCCGTCGTTGTTGTAGTGGCTGGGGCTGTGTTGGTTGTGGCTGCAGTGGTGGTGGTGGTACCCATCGTTGTTGTAGTGGCTGGGGCTGTGGTGGTTGTGGCGTCCGTCGCTGTTGTAGTGGGTGGGGCTGTGGTGGTTGTTGCTGCCATTGTTGTTGTAGTTTCTGGGGCTTTGGTGGTAGTGGCTGCAGTGGTGGTGGTGGCAGCCATCGTTGTTGTAGTGGGTGGGGCTGTGGTGGTTGTGGCTGCAGTGGTGGTTGTGGCATCCGTCGCTGTTGTAGTGTCTGGGGCTTTGGTGGTTGTGGCTGCCATCGTTGTTGTAGTTTCTGGGGCTGTGGTGGTGGTGGCTGCAGTGGTGGTGGTGGCAGCCATCGTTGTTGTAGTGTCTGGGGCTGTGGTGGTTGTGGCTGCAGTGGTGGTGGTGGCATCCGTCGCTGTTGTAGTGTCTGGGGCTTTGGTGGTTGTGGCTGCCATCGTTGTTGTAGTTTCTGGGGCTGTGGTGGTGGTGGCTGCAGTGGTGGTGGTGGTACCCATCGTTGTTGTAGTGGCTGGGGCTGTGGTGGTTGTGGCGTCCGTCGCTGTTGTAGTGGGTGGGGCTGTGGTGGTTGTTGCTGCCATTGTTGTTGTAGTTTCTGGGGCTTTGGTGGTAGTGGCTGCAGTGGTGGTGGTGGCAGCCATCGTTGTTGTAGTGGGTGGGGCTGTGGTGGTTGTGGCTGCAGTGGTGGTTGTGGCATCCGTCGCTGTTGTAGTGTCTGGGGCTTTGGTGGTTGTGGCTGCCATCGTTGTTGTAGTTTCTGGGGCTGTGGTGGTGGTGGCTGCAGTGGTGGTGGTGGCAGCCATCGTTGTTGTAGTGTCTGGGGCTGTGGTGGTTGTGGCTGCAGTGGTGGTGGTGGCATCCGTCGCTGTTGTAGTGTCTGGGGCTTTGGTGGTTGTGGCTGCCATCGTTGTTGTAGTTTCTGGGGCTGTGGTGGTGGTGGCTGCAGTGGTGGTGGTGGCAGCCATCGTTGTTGTAGTGTCTGGGGCTGTGGTGGTTGTGGCTGCAGTGGTGGTTGTGGCATCCGTCGCTGTTGTAGTGTCTGGGGCTTTGGTGGTTGTGGCTGCCATCGTTGTTGTAGTTTCTGGGGCTGTGGTGGTGGTGGCTGCAGTGGTGGTGGTGGCAGCCATCGTTGTTGTAGTGTCTGGGCCTGTGGTTGTAGTGACGGCATTTACATGTAGTCATACAAATGTAAATTAACCTATTCTGAGTCACCATTCCCAAATCAGTCCGTAATATGTTTATGTCTTCCCAATTCAAATATCATGTCATGAATTCATTGCAACAGTTAACACAAGAAGTTTTAGTAATTCTTGTGTTTCATATAAATTGCCCACTCAAGTAATCTATGATACCCTGTAGAGCTAAATAATTTTTACAGTAGAACCAAGACTGCTGTCAAAGATGAGTGAATGCTGACCCAAAGCCAGCAGCCATCCCCTGTGCTTCAACACGTAACAACAGCAGCCATGCGCATTCATGCTACAGCCTTCATATTTCCCTCCCATGTTTTTTCAGTAGAATTACTGTGGTAATTGTTTTGAAGTCTCTTTGTGTTGCTTTTTTGTTTTGTTTTATCATATTGGTTTTGTGTTTATACATAAAAGATAAGAGATCATACGTGTTCTCATTAGGATAAGGATTTGGTTGTTGTGTGGGAACATCGCCTATAGTTTTATATTGTTAAATGTTATATTACAACGTGTTTTAAGTCATTTTACAGAGAAACGCAAAAAGTACTGTCAAGAGTAGTGCAATAAATACTTCCTCCTTGGAGTAATTAAGTTACATACTGCATTAAATACATTACATAATACTTTTTAGTACTTAATATATCAAGTATGCTTTTAAGTAAAATGTTCTGTGTAATATATGTAATGCATTACTCTTTTTTTCAGTAATTACGCAACACCGATACGGGCGGGAATTGATAAGAATTTTGCAATTATGATTCTATTATTATTATCACTTATCGATTCCTTATTCATTCCCTTTGGCTCCACTTCACGATCTGCAGACCATGTGGAGTGGAGAATAGTGTACCCAAACGCAGACAAAATGAAGCGTGGAAACAAACTTCATTTAACCTAGCCTAACCCAAACTGAAAAAGAGCTGTTTTATTTGATGCTGAGCAAACCAATAACAAACAGTAAATGTCAACTCTACTGAGGCAGCATGGAGCGGAGAGAATGTGGACTCAAATGCAGTTGATATCATATGGTTTCTCATCTACTAAAGAATCAAGAGGCGGTTTTTGCTGCTTTAGACAAACTAAGGCACAAGTTACTCATTTTAACTCCATTAGAGCTGATAAAACTCCAAAAGCTGGTGGCTGTCCTTGACCCATGCAGATATTTTTTAACTTATTGGTACTGTTTCTTCAAAAAGCTCTGTAGTTGACAATTATTGCGTAGATTAATAATTACTTTCTTGAACTGTCTACTACAGGTTTGTGACTGAGCTTCTTGGAGGTGAGACATGTGTCTCATGTTCAGTGGTTCTACCTGCTTTCTGCCACCTGCATCACACCATCGAGGTCTCCTTTGATGACTTAAACTACATGGTGAAATTTAAGACTGCCCTCACAAAGGACCTGTCCCAATGTGTAGCTACACTCAACCATCAGTGGCTCAAGATAGCTACTATCCTCGACCCATGCTTTAAAGATTTAAAGTGACTTGCAAGGGGAAGAGGTTTGGACCAGCCTTGAGGCCCTGCTGCAGGAAACGTGTAAAGATGCCACCACAAAGGAGCCAGCAAAGGCAAAGAGCCTCCTCCTCTCTTCATTGTCTTCAGACTCTTATTCAGATGAGGAAGCCCTGTGTAACAGGGCCCTGAGTTTGTGCAGAACAGAATCCACCATTAGCAAGAAAGACTGCCCGCTGCAGTGGTGGTCCAGTCGAGCATGGACCCACCCACAGCTGTCTGTCCTGGCCCACAAGTATTTGATTAGTCCTGCCTCTTCTGTCCCATGTGAGAGACTGTTCTCACTTGCAGGTCACATAGTAACAAAAAAGAGAGCTGCCTTGAGAAAATGCGAACAGACTAGTTTGTCTAAGTAACTGGCTGAAATAGATGGACAGTAAATAAGCATGGACGTACTGTGAGTCCAATGGGTTTGCTATATTTTGCACTAAAATGTTTGATGAGCACACTGTTTTAGCCTAATGTACAAAATAATTTTGGCTAAGGTTATTCAGAGTTTAAAGGTGAAGCTGTTCAAATACCCTTTTATGTTTCTGGCTTATTTTGTTTAAAAAGAAAAACTGCACTTTATGTTGACAGTTTTCATTATTATTTAAAGACAATACCATTTTGAAAACGTACTTAAACTACTTAAAATAGCACTTTATTTTTAAGTCTGCCCAATTTTGGCCAGGGATATTATTTTTGTTTCTCTGTTTTGCAGTTTAAATATTTTTCCCCCAAAATTAAAAGAGCTTGAGTTTACAATATTCATGTCCATGTCTTGATTCTTTCGCCCACTAAATCCCTTTTAAATAAAAAAAAAAAAACCATTTGCGCTTTGGGGCAAATTTTCTTGTGCGATTAAATGCGATTAATCATGGTTAATTAATTACAATAACTTCTATAAAGTAGAGTAAGATAAATATGGTACCCTAAATATTATTATTTACTCTCTGACAACATCATAATGTGAAGTCTGGTTAAACTTTCAAGGGTCATATCACATTGTGGCATAGATAGCTGGCCAAAATTCATTACTGCATGAAAGGTCTCACTTCTATCCACATTTTCATGGAAAGCAACCTTTACCTATTATTCCTTCTGTAACACTCTAAAATAATCTCTTAATATAATTATTTTTACACTGAATTATATTGTTTCTTAAAATTGTAAAATAATAATAAGAAATTAGTTAATTGATTACAGTAATTAACAGAGCCGAAATGGATTTTCTCGGCCTTGAAAATGTTACAAGGTTTTATTTTATAGCTTAATGTTATGAGGGCTCAAAAACATTGGACAAAAATAGGAAATTTCAGCTTAGTAATTACATTTTAAGTTGTGGTAACTCCAAATACTTTAAAAGTATGAAGGCAATATTTTGTACTGCTTCATTGAATATGATAAGGCTGTATCAAAGCTGATTATGAGGGGGCTTAGTGGGAACCTTTTAACCTTTTTCAGAAATTAGTGATTTTAAATGGAATGATCCATGTGTGCTGTGTTACTGCATACTGCATACTGAGTATGAGGGACACCACTCAAGAGAGAGAAGCTTTCTCTCTTGACTCTCACAGACAAGAGCGAAAGAGAAACTACACTGTTTTTTTTTTAAAGCAAAACTTTCAACAAGTATGCAAAATGTCCTCATCTCATCTATACCACACTCAAAGTTGTTACTAAACCCACTTTTTGTAGAATTTTTTTTTTTTTAAATGTAGAAATTTGGCTTCATCTTGCATCACTAAGTACAATTCACCTAGATTGTACACATTGAACTCAAGGTAATAAGTGCCTAACCATTAAAGTATTATAACAATCAGTGTTCTTACAGTCTACATATTGTCTGTAGCAATTATTTATGAGGGTATATATAGCTATGCTAAAGCAGTTCATTTATTTTGTATCAACAGTAAGTTTAGCATCACTTAACTTACCTATAAGAAGCAACAAAATTGATATCATCAGTCCAACGGCCATTGTTTAATCAGTTAAATCTGTAAAAGAAACATATGTCAAGGTTATGCGCACAGATAAATAAACAAATAAAAAAAAAAACGAGTTAAAAACTCAGGATAACAGAATTTTACAAAAATACAAAAGGTTTTGATCATTAACTGTACTCATCATAACACTTCTCAATAAAAAAAAACAGTGTATGACAATTTTAAAATAACATATGTAAAATAATTCATTAGGATTAGTTTAACAACTTAGTGAAAAAATGAAAAGTCATTTTCACAGTATATGAAATCTATTTTGTATATTGTACTTACCAAAACTGAGATCAGATGAAAATGTATTAATTCTCTTTTTGTTTTTTTTTTTATCTCCTGTAGATATTCACCTCTTTGCTCTGTTAAACCTTATGTTCACACCTCTTGTGACCTTATATATTTCAGAAGAGTGAGGGCTAATGACGTATGTGAGAGATGATAGAAGAGATGAAAAACGTCACATCACAGGATTCACAAGTTTGTCAAGTGATCAACCTGAAAGTTTCTTGGCTCAGGATCACAGCCTCTCCCTTCTTTTTGTTAGTAACCTCAGTTACTCATGGACATAGAGGCAGACAAACAAATAATGAAATCCAGTAGAGCGAAAAGCAGTTGGAAGAAATGTAACATAATCAAAGTAAGCAGACATCTTTGTTTATTATAGAGTATGAGTTTTCAAAATGTTTTCACTGTACCTTGTAATACGAAACGTTTTTGTTTTTTTTAACTGGCCTTTTTCTGGCTTTATTTGATCTATTCAGTGAAGAGTGACAGGGAAGCAGACAGAGAGTGGAAAACGAATTTCCATGGGTCAGATTCAAACCCAGACTGCTCGCTCTCAACCATGTGGCAGCCTGCTCATCCCAGTAAGCTAAACCAGCAACCCAACACAGAACTTTTTAACAAAGTGATATAGTCTGATAATATGTTGTGAGCTCAAAGCATCACAAGTAAATTTCCTCATATTTTTCCAAGTAACTGAAAACTTATGAAGTCAATATTATCAAGTTGCAAAATTATAATAATTAACAAATTGAATGGCTCCGTACTTTGCTTTTAGTCTGTATAGTGAAAAAAACAGCATTTTTATATTTCCATTCTAATAGTGTTTTTACTATTAGAGATATTTCTCTCTACATATATACCACACTCATTTGCCCAAAAATGAGGACTGATAATGCATTCAAATTTAACTCCTTTCTCATATTTTCAAACGACAGTTTTCTTGAAGAGTTAAAAAAAAATAAGGATAAAGAAACAAAGAAACAAGAACAAGACATTAAGAATATTGGTCCAGCTTAACAATTGTTTGTTATTTTTATGTATTTTATGCATTGCTACATCAACTCAATAAGCAGTTTACTTAGTAAATCATTAACTAGGCTAAAGGTTTAGTGCTATTGTCAGCTAAAAAAAATATCTAAAAACAGTAAATCTTTTCTTGAAATTCCATTGTCTCCGGTTAAGCCTTTAAAGTTCTATGGCATCGTAAAAAAAATTTTTGGAAATATTTGAGTTATGTGTAGTCTTCACATAGACACAATGTATACCCTGCTTACTCTGGTGTATTCCACACTCAAAGAAACAAACAGGCAGTATTTTGTACACTAAAATAAATACCAAATTATTAGGTCTACCTTGTACCTTAACTGCCTTTTGTTTTTTAATGCATTGGCACATGGCTCACAATATCTCAAACTCTAACATGAAAAAATGAAGCTCCTGGTGCATTTTTTGTGTTAATGTTCATGCAAAAGAAAGTTTGGAAATGTGGTTATTGAGTCAGCAGAGCATTTGTGACCTTCGTGCACTATGTCTCAGCAGTAAACAACCACTCTTAAATGATCTGTCATTTTGTAGCTGAATACGTGTGGTTCCTAAACACTTTAATTTTGCCATAACACCACTTATAGTTGATCATGTAATATCTAGAAAGCAGGAAATTTCACAAACTGACTTGAGATCAGTTAATCTGCAAAGATTGCAGCTGAGTCTGTTTGCAAGACCTGCCGGAAATAACACTGTTCTTGATTGGTGGCTTCAGTATTTAATGGAATCTGTTCCACTTTTGAGTTACTGAACCTCATTATGTGGGTTTGAATCAGCCAAGGAATATACAAATTATGGTATCGCCAATCAAAGCTTGCATAAGAGGAGAGGTGGAGGAAGATCTCAGCCTGGGCGTCTATTGTCTCATGTAGTCTGGAAGATGAGTGGATGGTGGGGCGGGTGCAGTTTTCTCTGTGGTGGGGTTGGGTGGATTGTCCCGGGCTCTGTGGGGCCGGGGGGCGCTGCTGCGCTGGGCCCCGGTCTGGATGGGCCTGGGCCCCCTTTCCCTGGCGGGTCGCGGAGTATGGGAGTGCCTACTGGGGTCAGCGGGGGAGCTGGCCCCAGGGAGGGGTCACCTGCCCCTCCCTTCCTTCCCTCCCCATCTCCAGCTGACTCCCTCTTCCCGCTCCACCACAACCACCCACACATGCAGGGCCTTGGAGTAGGGGTATGTCACCAGGGTGCAGAGGAGACTAGACCCCCCCCCCCCCCCCCCCCCTGTCCCATTCTGGCTGCCTCTGCCTCAATTTTAATTTTATCCCACAACTTAGACATTAGAATAGAATATTCTTTATTGTCATTGTCACAAGTACAATGAAATTGAAAGATGTCTCCGGTCAGTGCAACATCACGAAAGATAAATACTTAAAAACTATAATAGATATGATATAAAAGATAAAAATACATATAAAATACAGTGTTCTCATACAGTAAATACACCCAAGCAATCCAGGCCTAAGGCCCCATACAGACACTCAACATACGACCTAGTTGATATATCACTCAAACAATCAATCACTCAGTCAATTTGTTAGCGCATCCAACAAAACATGTCTGAAAGTATTCCAACATCAAGGGCACAAATGACAACAGGGGCAATGAAAGTCATCTACTTTTAGTAGCATTGAGACATGATATTGCAATTGGGTAGAAACTGTGTTTGAGTCTGTTAGTCCTTGTGTATGTTGTTCTATACCGTTTACCTGAAGGCAGCAGTTCGAACATGGAGTGTCCAGGGTGTGAGGTGTCCTTTATGATGTTATGGGCTCTTTTGAGGCAGCGGGAACTGTGTAGGTCTTTCAGTTTGAGGAGAGGGCAGCCGATTGTCCTTTGGGCAGCGTTGATTACTCCCTGGAGTGCTTTCCTCTGAGCCACTGTGCAGCTAGCGTACCATATGCCTATGCAGTACGTTAGTATGCTTTCGATGGAGGCTCTGTAGAAAGACACCAGCAGTCTCTGTGTGATGTTGTTCTTCCTAAGCACTCTCAGAAAGTACAGTCTCTGTTGTGTCTTTTTCAGTAGCTCAGAGGTATTCACACTCCAGGATAGGTTTCCCTCTATGCTGACTCCCAAGAAGCGGAAGTCTGCCACCCTCTCCACATAGTCGTCGCTGATGATTAGTGGTTGGATTTCTGTCTTGTGTCTTCTGTAGTCAATTATGAGTTCTTTGGTCTTTTTCGTGTTTAGGAGAAGGTTGTTATCCTTGCACCATGAAGACAGCCGCTCCACCTCATCTCTGTAGGCAGACTCATCTCCCCCAGATATGAGCCCCACCACAGTAGTGTCATCTGCGAACTTTACAATGGTGTTGCTCTGGTGGGCGGGGGGTGCAGTCGTGTGTATAAAGCGAGTAGAGCAGTGGACTAAGCACGCAGCCCTGTGGCGACCCAGTGCTTAGATTTAGGGCTGGAGATGTGTAACGTCCCACTCTCACTCTCTGTCTGCGGTCGGTGAGGAAGCTATTGATCCACTTACAGGTGCTGTGAGGAAGCCCTAGGTCCTTTAGCTTGGCGTCCAGCTTGTATGGAAGAATGGTATTAAATGCCGAGCTATACGCACATAGCTTCCTTGCCTCTCCAGATGTGTTAATGCTACATTGAGTGCTGTTGCTATGGCGTCCTCTGTCGATCGGTTTGCTCTGTAGGCAAACTGGTGTGGGTCAAGGCTGCTGGGTAGGGCTGCTGTGATGTGGTAACGCACAAGTTTCTCAAAGCACTTCATCACCACCGGGGTTAGTGCCACTGGTCTATAGTCATTTAGGCTAGAGATATGAGGTTTCTTGGGCAAGGGTATTATGGTGGAGGTCTTGAGGCAGGGTGGGACGTTTGACTGTTCAAGGGATTGGTTAAAAATCCTGGTGAAAATATAGGCAAGCTGGTCTGCGCAGTCTCTCAGCACACGTCCTGGTACACCATCTGGGCCGGCTGCCTTCCTCAGGTTAACAGCCCGCAGGGTGCGCCTCACTTCATGCTCCTCCAGAGTGATGATGGTACTGCTGCTGTGGGCTGTATGGTGTAGCTGTTCCTCTGAGGCATAGGGTGCAGTGACCTCAAAGCGTGTGAAGAAGATGTTCAGCTCCTCCGCCAATGCTGGGTCACCTTCAGCCATACCTGATTTGGACTTGTAGTTTGTCAGCTGCTGGACACCCTGCCACACCAGCCGGCTGTTCTTACTCTCCAGGTGGTTCTCGATCTTCTTCCTATAGTCCGCCTTGGCCTTCTTAATGCCTTTTTTCAGGTTGGCTCTAGCCCTGCTGTAGCTCTCCCTGCTTCCGGACCTGAAGGCGCTGTTCCTCTCTTTTAACAGCTGCTGGACTTTCCGGGTCATCCATGGCTTTTGGTTGGTGTAAACCCGGATCTGCTTGTCTACTGTGACAGTGTCTATACAGTGTTTGATGTAACAGAGGACACTGTTTGTGAACATTTCCAGATCTTGATGTTGGAAGATATTCCAGTTGGTTCTGTCAAAGCAGTCCTGTAGCTGTTGAGAAGCGCCCTCTGGCCATGTTGTTACAATTTTAGTGATGGTCGACGCAGTTTTCCTGATTGGGGCATATGCAGGAATTAGGAGCAGGGATAAATGGTCAGATTGGCCCAGATGTGGTAAGGGTCTTGCCCTGTAGCCCTTCTTGATGTTGGAATAGACTTTATCTAAGGTGTTAGCCCCTCTCGTGGCACACTTCACATGCTGGTGGAAATTAGGGATAGCTGTTTTTAAATCCACCTGATTAAAATCACCCGCTATAATGTGCACTGCGTCAGGGTATTTATTGAGTTTATTGTTGATGTTCGTGTGCAAAAGCGCTAGTGCCACGTTAGTATTTGCATCTGGCAGTATGTAAACAGTTGTTATTGCCACAACAGTGAACTCCCGTGGAAGATAGATGGGCCTGCATTTGACAGTCAGATATTCTATGTCCGGAGAACAGTGACGGTCTATGATCACTGTGTTAGTACACCAGCTGTTATTCACCTATATGCAGATTCCCCCTCCTTTTCTCTTACCGGAATTGTTTGTTCTATCCTGGCGCTGTGCGGTGTAGCCTGCTAGCTCAATAGCAGAGTCCGGGATGGACTGATGCAGCCAGGACTCAGTGATCAGAAGAATACATGAGTTTTTGATGTGATTGTCCGTTGTTATTTGTAACCTTAGTTCGTCCATCTTGTTCACCAAGGATCTGACATTCGAGAGATATAAACTCGGGTCTAAAAGGCTTCCTCCTTAGCCTGGTTAGCACGCCAGCCCGGCAGCCTTCTTCCTCCTTCTCTCTCGTCGCCGTCTGCGTCTCCCTCCCGCCGGAATAGTAATCCAAGGAGCGCCCGGTCTCCTCGCTACTTCCTCTGGTATTTTGTGTGTGTGGATAAATTCCATGGTCACGCTCACACGGTAACTCATTCCGATCTTAAGAAGATCATGTCTGCTGAAGATGTTATTCGCTTGACTGATCGCGCACAAAACAAAACACAAAACGTACAAAGATAACCAAACACCACACCGACCAGTGGTACATCGAGCTGCTGCAACTGTGTGCGCCGCCGCCATTTTAACAGTTCTCACACTCTCATTACACATACATATAGGATCTTGGGGGTGGGCACGATACACGGAGTCCAAATTACCATCAGGGTGTACACCTCACCCCTGGCGTCGTTGCCCACCTCTCAATTTTAAATACACGTAGACATTGAGGGCTAGCAGGAGGGACTATGCGCTTACCTGCTGCTCTCTGGCAGGTAGCTCCATGCCCTCCTGGGTTTTAATTGCACCTTAGAACACACATGCATCAACACTACAATGAGCGGGTGGAGGGAGGTTTGGAGTCTTCTCTCACCCCCATTCTCTGCGGCCTGCTGGAGCGGGGGGGCTAGGAGGAGTTGGCCGTCCGACTGCGGTCTGGAGTGTGGGGCCGCCCTGCTGCTGCGGAGTCGGGGCGGTCTGCCTCTCCCCACCGCAGGGAAAAGGGTAACACCACCTGGGTCTGGGTGCAGTTCCCCCCTCCAGGGGCAAGGGTACCTAGACCCGGTTTGTAGAGTACGCTTGGGGAGTGTGATCATGTGTACAGCGTCTCTTTATGTCTGTCTCCACGTTGGTTGAGTGTGGAGTAAGTGCATATGAGAGCATGAGGGTGGGAATGGATGTTTGTGTCTGTGTGTGCCTGTATGACTGTGCCTATATGTCAGGTTGGGTATCAGACGCCACCTCTCTGGGGACATCTCAGGCCCTCCAAGGTTTGGAGGCCTATCTCCCCCCACCACCACTTCCCCTGCCAGTGGCGGACTCCCTCAGGTGTCGGTGCGTTGGTGGTTCTTTGTGTCTGGGGGTGGGCGTCCGGGTACACACCAGCTCACTCCTTGGCGGCCGCTTATCGGGGCCTGGAGCCTGGGGCTCGCTCGGGCCACTTCGGAGGTGGGGTGCCCCCGGCCTCTCGGCCTGGGGCTCGGTCACTCAGGCACGGCTGGCTGCCGGCGGAGCTCACGGCGCGTCACTGCAACTCCCCCTGGCTTCTGCTCCTGCTGCTGAGTGAGCCCTCATCTGGGACTCTCCTCAGCTCTTACTGGGACAGTGGCGCGGCTGCCCCTCTATTGGTCTTCCTTGGTCTCTTGTGTTCTGGGGGCCTCTGGATGTCTGGAGTTTTGATCTCCTCCATACCTGCTTCATACCCTGGAGGACGGGGCTGTGGCTCCCCACACTCCCTAGCAGATCGTTACATGGAGAAACCTTTGGAATGCAAGCATATGCTGATCCACACAGGTATGCACACAGGTGTACACATGGGTATTCACAGACGCGGACTACAGCTTTCTTGGCTGCTGCCTCAAAGCACATTGTGCGCTGTCTATCTTGCGTGCTGCACAATATCGTTTATTATTTAGTACCTACTGATCTCTACTGCTAGCTAGTTTATTGTGATGGTGCTGTTTTTTTTTATTATGTTGCTCTTTGTTGTTTGCTTTCTCTTCTGTTTTTTTCTCCATACAGGTGACCCAGGTGTTTGTTTTTTCTTTCTTCCCCCCCTTCTCACCGTCTCTTCTCCCCTTTGGTTTTCTTTCTCTCCCTCTCTTTCTTTCATTCTTTCTCCCTGTCCTATCCCCCAGTCATGTCTGTCCCGTTTGTAGCAACTGAAAATAAAATAAATTCATAATTATAACAAAGGTCAATCAAATGGACCAATATGGCAAAGCCATGATGATCCACTTGGTAAAATAAATCCACTTGGCATCTTTCTTGGCCTTAAGACAACAATTCTGATGGCTAAAGATCCAAACGGGACACAAAAAAAAAAAAAAAAAAGCTTGCATAAACTGCCTAACAATAAGGTTCAGGACTGATTTAATACCGTAAACACTTGAACAAACATAAAGAAAGGCCTTTTGTCTGGATAAAAGTAATCATCCTTTATTAATAAGCATTATTTATCCATGAATGATGCTTGAGATCTAGTATGTTATGTAAGCAGCTGTTTTTACATTTATTTTTAGAATCGAGCAGGTACATGTGCGTCACTTTCACTGTTGTTTATAACAAGGTGGGGTTCTTTCTTGTGAAACAGCTTCATGCCAGTGAACAATCATGTAGACAAATGGCATCTATCACATTGTTTTCAAACCATTTCTAATCCACTCAGATTTAATTCTGACCTTTTAGTTTGTGATTTAAGGACAACTGACGTGTTCTACAAAGAAACATGAAACTTAATTAGATGTATAGCTACATGTAGCACTTAGTGCACTTTAGTTAATTCCTCTTAGCTTTTTTTAAGACAAAGTGCAGCAAATCGGAGAATATGAAAGAAAAATAAATCTGCAGCAGACAGTCAGTCGTACCACACAGTAATCCTCATGCACTACTGAGTTTATTAATCTTAATACATGTTGATGGACTCAAGACATTTTAAGACTCAAGAGGTTTATTGTCATTTCAAATGGTGTCACATGACTTTTTAATTTTATGCTTTAGAGTTGACTTGAAAAAATGTTCCAAGACTTGTGACTTGACTTGGACTTTTGTACCAATGACTTGGGATTTGACTTGGACTTGAACCTGTTTACTTGAAAAGACTTGATATTTTACCCCAAATCTAAAATTTAACACACACATATTATATAAAAAGTGCACACCATTAATTATTTCATTATTTCATTGATTCTTTCCACACTCCACTCCACTGTATGTGACATGCAAGAAGAGAATCACAGATGGAGATGGAACAACTTCCAACTTTGTCCGACATTTGAAGTTGCATAAAGAATGGTGGGTGGTACTTTTCTTTTGCTACGATGAGATAGCTGACATAGCTAACTTCATCTTATTAGCAAATGTTCTCTGGGCAACATTGATGATACAGTTTGGCTTTAACATTTATGATATTTTTGTCATGCTATTTTAAATCTGGTCCTACAAGCTCATTCAAGAATAACATGCAGCTTTTTAGTTCAGAATTGTCAGTGAATGGTGAGCGGGGGTCGACCAGAAAGTGGGCTCTGTACCTGAACTCAGGGAATAGAGTTTCTCTCTGTCTCCTTCCCATCATTAAACCCATAGATTTAATGCAGAGTTTTGAGAAAAGTGTTTTAATAAACCAATAATCAAGTCACGTAGACTTGATTATTGGGAAATAATTGTCTATTGTGGAAAACACAAAGCACTTTCCGACAGTAGTTGACGGCAAATACAGCAAATATGTCGCAGAACATCAAAAACAGAGAACCTTGCTGCTGAGAAACGTTCAATGTTAAAAACTCAGTTGAGCGACACTGATCATGTTTCAGTTACTGTGGACATTTGGTTGGACCAAAAAGATGAGGGGTTTCCTTGGCATCACTGTGCACTGGATAAAGAAAGAGACAGAGAGAATACAGTTGAAATCCAAACTGCTGGCCTTTGACCGCTCCAAAGGATTACACACTGGTGACAGAATCTGTGAGAAATTTTAAGCTAAATGTGACGAATACAACATCAAAGACAAACTAGACTATATTATTCGTAACAATGCTTCCAATATATGAAAAGCATTCACTGTGTACTTCCTCACTGAGCAAGGTGAGAAACATGATAATGATGGTGATCATCTTGACAATCCAGAGTTCTGGCATGATTGTGAAGACAGTTAAACTTGTCAGGTACTGACAGCTCCTGAAGCATTTGAAGTGTTGGAATGTGGAAATTTCAACATTGCTTGAAAAAACTGCCAGCTAGCAACGTCCCTCTCACCGGTAGGCAATGTTCCTTCTAAGCTGCGCACTTGCGCAATTGCGCACTGCTGGCAAGGTCTCTGCGCACAGAAAATCTGCGTTGCGCAAAAAAAAAAAAATCTAACCTGAATTTAAATCCCTGTGATGATTTTGTGGATAATTAAAGTCAGTCATATATCCACAAACACAACAAGCTGAAAGTCAGTGATGCTGCTCGGTTTGCAGTCCTGAATATCACGGCACAAGCAGAATTCACTGCAATGTTAATGTTAGCTATGTTATATTGCTGCCTCTGTTCGGTGGTGTCGAGCCAAACGGTCTTTAACGTGTGTTTGAACGAGCTGCACTCTAAAAAGTGATTCATCAGGCCTTTTACCACCACTTGATTAAATCCATGGCTGCAACATAAAAATTCTAATTTATTGATTAAGATAGACCTTCTAAGTTGCAAACTTTATTTTTTTGGGTTGTGTTGAATTAATAATGTTGGTAATTACATTAAATTAATTTTATATGTAATTTGAAATTAAATCCCAATGTTAGTGGGTTCAAAATAAAATTCAAGTTGTAATTACTTAAAGAAATTGAATAGATAACTTATTTTTTTTCCACTGTAACTTCTGATTTCAAATTCCCTCCCCTACCGACTTAACTAGCCCGGGCAAATTCACACATGTTGGGTTGCATGGTGCAAGCTTTTGTAAAAGACATTTCAAGGTAAGTAACATTTCATTTACAAATAACAGTTCTACCAAAGCAAAGCATGTGTGCTAGTCACCTGTAGTGGATTTGTGTATGATGTGATGCTCCTACAGATAAGGAAATACTTTGCACTACCACATGTAGCTAATGCTAGCCATTGTAAACTTTAGCACAGCAGAGGATAAGACTTAGAAAGTTTCATTTGACAAAAGTCTTCAGCTAGAGAGTGCAACTGTGGCTAGGAAAAGCGTGGTTAAAGTTTTGCTACACAGTGCAATCTAATTTCGATCTTAGGCTGATTTTGTTTTTCTTTTTACCAAAATTAGAAGCCTTTAAACTGTGAATAGTTTTGTCAGAGGGATAA
The DNA here is from genome assembly GCF_041146795.1 of Maylandia zebra. NCBI lineage: Eukaryota > Metazoa > Chordata > Actinopteri > Cichliformes > Cichlidae > Maylandia > Maylandia zebra. The sequence goes on along the minus strand of NC_135169.1, from coordinate 38,683,905 downwards.
CCTAGAGGCTTATTTTTTCTGTCTGGCTCACCTATTTTATGTCTTTATAAAACTTGCATGACCTATACGTAATATTACATTGTAAATGATTTTGGTTAGTATTGTGATACAGCTTAAAGTAAGTACTGTTCCTGATCTTAAGAGCTGTAGCTATCTTTGTTTTGTTTTTTTTGTTTTTAATATTGTTAATGTCATTCCAATAGCATTATTCTGGCATAGGCTATGTGAATCTACTTAATATTAAGACTTTATGTAAGCAGTTAGTATAGTGTGATAATCTAGGGTCATTAGTGCTTTGTTAAGTTGGGACACATTTTTTACAAAATGGGCTGGGAGTGAACAATGTGTAAATTCGAAACCTCTGCAAAAACAGGGTTGCTAAAACATTAGAGATTACACCACGGTTATGGTGGCGAAGTCTCCCTTGTCTTCACCAAGATTGTTTTTGTTCCCTCAAAACTTGGGGTAGCCTTAGATCACTTCTATCCTCTTTAAATAATGTATTAGAGCATTCATTAATGCAGTATAGCTAATAGTCTGCAAGGTTTAATTCTTCTGTTTGTGTGGTCTACAGATAAAGGAGGAGTTCAAGAGAATAACCACTGTAAGCCTTGAATGGCTACACTTGACAATTGCACCCCAAAACTGATGGATGTCATTTTCTCAAGGGGAGGAGCTAAGGGAGTGAGAATCAGGCAGATCAAGGACATGCTTCTTGAGGTAGGACAACTATTTAGACTTTGGGTAGCTTTGAAATGCACTTTGTTGGCAGTCACCCATGTATTTTATACTCATACTTTATTTTTTCTTAAATAGCACAATACAATTGAAGCCATCTGCTGCCTTATCACTTTCCTTGGAGAGAAGGACGAGGACCTTTTCATGGAGTTTGGTGTAAGTAATTCAGCATTGTGTATGTGTTCCATTGATCATCTGAATTCATTAAGATTCAGTAAGTATAAAAGTCTAATCTATAATTTACTAACCTATTTTTTTAAAATTTGCTTTACAAGGACACCGAAGAACTTAAGGCAGGTGATGAAAACTGCCATCATCAGTGACCGGTACACCCCTGGATCTAACCATAAGACTGCAACCATTGTGGTGGAGGAAACAAAAATCATGGAGGGCCAGAATTTCCCAAGGTGCTGTGTTTTGCTCATGGGCATAATATATGCTCTCAATCTGAGCTAATGCAAGGATCTGAAATATACTTTTGAAGTTGTTCAGAAGCTGTTCCTTGACCTTGATGGAACCATCATTATGTTAAAGATGTTGACTCTGTTTCAAAAATTGTTAACTGTTTTGAATCCTGTATGTGTAACATTGATCTTAAAGGTGTTTGCTGCATTGTGTAATAGAAAGATGCAAGATCTTGTAAAGTTTGGTAGGCATTGAAAGTTAACATTTACTGAACACTTGCATGGAAGTATTACTGCAACAAAATGTTTTCTAAGTAGATTTTTTACCAATTGAACACATTTGTTTCTGTGGTGTTAAATACATAAAGGCATATTCTATAACTTGGCTGTGATGGTATAAATCTAAATTTCTGGTTTATTTTCACTTTTTAAATACAAAGTGTTGAAATGCCTACTGTTAAAAAATAAAAAAAGTTATTTGATAAAAAAAAATGTTGAATGAATTCCTTTCTTAAAAGCTATTACAATAAAAATAAATAAGAGAAAGCTAAAATGATGATAATAATGATGAAAATTAGCAACTTAATATTTTAAATAATGAACTTTAAAAAATTGTTTTTGTAATTGCTGTAATTAATTACATAACACTTAAAAATCATTTCAAATAATGTGGAAAAAGTAATTGGAGGAACATAATTTTTATGAGTAAACAACTTAAAAATATGTTTTTAAGCTACCAAATATTACGTAAATGGTAATTAAAATCACCTTTGATTATGGAGGATAATTTAATTCCCGTAACTCAATATAGTTTGTTGGTTCAATCTAATTTCAACATAAGTTATCATAACTCAAAAAGAGTAATGGAAACTGTTGCGTTAATTTTTTTTGTTGAGCTTAAACAATAGTTTTTAGAGTGTGACGGTTCACTCGTTAAGCTGAAAGAAAGATGCTTTAATCGCAGGAGTCACACATGTGTTCACTGTACCATCTGGGAACTCTTCTTGTTTCGTAATAACACAAACACTAAATCCTCCTTCTTTTGTGCTGTTTTGTAGCAGTGTATACACCTGAGACTTTCACCTGTCTGTCTGTCCTGCACTCGCTCTCTGTTTCCTTCTCTCTGATTGTGTAATAAAAGTATGAACATGTGTTTATAAGTCACACTTGTGTTTGAATCCTGCAGCTTATCACACATTTGATTTCCATGTGTGACAACTGCAAGTGTCCAGAGTGAGGACAGACTGAGGGACCCACTGCTGCACATCATCTGTGAGGCTTTGCACCCCTGATGATCCACCAGGACAAACTCAACAGTGTGTGAGGAAGAGGAGGAGGAAGAGCCAGCAGCAGCTGACAGATGGAGAGAATAGACAGACTGTTCCCTGTTTGTGAAGGACTGCTAGAAAAGTTTAACATAACTAATTGTCTGTCCTGAATCAGTCTTATTAGGTAATGTTCAAATCATTTTATCATTCCAGTGTTTTCAGTGTGGGAGAAAGTACTCAGGGCCTTCAAGTTACACACTATGAAACGCAGCAACAAGTTTAATATTCAGAAACCTGAAGTATGTATCAGCAGCAGAATGGACCTAAAAATAAATGTTGGTTCCAGTTCTATGAAGCTTTGAGTATTTTGGATTAGTAGCACTGCTGTGTTTGTTGCATCATATTGCTGTAATTGTTTATATGCTTTATATATTCTGAGGTAAGTTTTTTTCAGTATTACAGTACACTACAGTACTTTAATCCATAGTTCCTGATTAATGAGGAGTTACTGAAGTACAAGCTTTTAAAAAAAAATTGTTACTGTCTTTACAGATGTGGCAAGAGACTGAAAACATGCTGTTGTTTGCACATATTTAATATTCAGCTCTGCACAGGAGCTGCAGCAGGGTGCAGCCTGTTGTTTTTACAGTGTAACACTTGTAATAAAAGTACAGTAACAGTAATTAGTGACTGAGTAGCCCGGAGCGTTTCTCTTGATTTCTTTTGTCAAGGTAAATTCATTCACCTGCACAGATTAGCTAAACGAACCCTGACAGCCGAGTCCTCATCTTAGCTAGCTTATGCTTAGCAAACTTATGGGAAAGGAGACCCCTTGGACATAAATTAGCGTGATGAGAACTATTGAAAACAAAAGAAAGAATCTTTGGAAAAAATTATCTAAGGAGAATTAATTAATTTTAGTCTGACCCCAGTCCCATCCGCTAACATGGAGGAGGTGGGGTTCATGACCTATACTGCAGCCAGACACCAGGAGGCGATAGAGACGTTTTGGCTTCATTTTTGGGGAGCTGTCACGTCGTCCATGTTTTCTACAGTCAATGGTGAAAAGGTATCCAGCTAGGGCAGACATGATTCTGCAGGTCACCTGCCCAGTGGACAAAAAGAAATAAAATAGTTGTGTTGATGAATGATAACATGAAGAGTGTTTGGTGTTTCTCAGCCTGAAACAACTATAATGCTACTTTTCTGAGAATAATGAAAATGTGATGAGAGAGGAACACAAAAACATACAGAAAATGCATTAACTATACCAACCCGAAACGCATACACAATAAATGATACTCATGAAGACCAGACAGCATCTTAAGCATGAGATTCTGTTTGTCATCTTGTCCAAGTCACTAGTAAGATGAAAGTGATACATAAACTAGTGGACTGAATATTATAGGAGGACAGATGGTTGCATCATAGAGGAGAAAACAGAATGCTGATCAGAGGTCTTAAATGAGTGAGCTGAGTGAGCTGATTGTGAGTTTCTGGTGTGTGAAGAAGTTTTACCATGGCACACATTTGTACGGTGGCTGGGAAGTGCAAAGCGCAACAAATTAAAAATCCACAACAAATTAAAAAACAGCAACAAATTAAAAAACCGCAACAAATAAAAAATCCACAACAAATTAAAAATCCACAACAAATTAAAAAATGGCAACAAATTAAAAAACGGCAACAAATTAAAAAACTGCAACAAATTAAAAATCCTTGACGGAAAGGGATTGTCTGAAATACCGGAAGTGACACAACGATTAGCCTTATGGAGAGTGATGTCACGAGAGGGGGCGTGGCCAGGTTTTTTGTTTGAGGTGCCATGTTTCTGGGCCGAACAAAGCGCTAGCGAAAGAGGAGCGAAAGTACACGGATGACACCAGCTATGGTTCGTACTTGCTGTGCGGTCGGTTGTAAAGTTAGATCGCACGACCGGCAAGGGAATAAGGTTGAAAATGGTTTATCTTTTCATTCTTTCCCCACCTGGAAGCAACATGAGGCAGCTCATGTATTGGATGTTACCAAAAGAAGGCGTCTAGTCTGGATAGCAGCTGTGAGACCAGCTGATATCCAGTTCTCTTCAATCTCCAAATATCTGTTGGTGTGCTCCAGACATTTTCATTCCGGTAAGTTATAGATATGTTCATATCACTCTTTATCGGTCTTTTAAGTCTGACATCACTAGCCGTGTCTTGGCTCAAACTCCCAAGAGCACCTGCAGGTCCATAAATCACACGATCACTGTGGCATCACTGAGTGTTGAAAAACTATCTAAAGTCTTTCATCTGCAATAAAATGATCGGCGTTCTGCTCTACCATGTGTAACAATTGAGTTTATCATCCAGGCATACATGAAAACGAAATTAGCAGGAAGTTAGCTCGCTAGATTGCATCTAAATACAATATAGCATGTCCTAACTGAGGGATTTTGGAAACAAATTAAAACGTACAGCTCTGCTAGGGTCACCTACAAGACACTTTTCTTTAATGTTACTATTACTCTCACAACCACACATAACTATAAGTGGTGCACAATTCTGAATCTGTCAACCCTTTTGCCAACAAAAGAAGAGGGCACTTCTTATGAGTGTAGAGAGGACGTGGAGAAGGAGTGTAAACTGAGGGATGACTTAACAAATGTGCCACTCGTTGAGGGAAAGGTTTGGTTTGTTGATGATTTGAGTTTTACGACAGCAGAGGGACAGACTAAAACAGGTTTTACTGTAGTAGACAGTGAGAAAGTTATCTGTGCAGGACAACTAGCATGTTTCATATTTGCTTGAGCAGCAGAGATGCTAGCTTTAATGGAAGCGTGTGAAGCTGCAGAGAAACAAGATGTGACAATATACATTGTTAGCCAGTATGTATTTGCTACTGTCATGGTCCTGGGCCATGTGGGCCCAGTATTCTTAGTTTTCATGTATTTTTGTATTTTGTTCTTTATTTAGGCCATGCTTCCTGGGTTGATCTGTTACGTTGTTCCTTATGTGTTTTCCCGTTGTGACTCTCACCCCCTGTGTGCCCCTCTGTGTATCTGAGCCCTCGTCTCTCCTTATGTTTTATTCCATGTTTCCCCAGCCCGTTATGTCTGTGTTTTCCCCGTGCTCTCTCTCCTCCTGTCTGAACCTCTGTGCACTTCCTGTTTACTTTGTGACTCTCACGCCTGTACATGTCATGTTCAGTTCACCCCGCCCTGTCTCGTTATGATTATCAGCGTCACCTGTGTTCCCCGTGTGTTCAAACTTTCCTCGTTTACCCTCTGTGTATTTCTGTCTGCGTCTCCCTCTGTTCGGCGTCACGTTCTCCCTCATGTTGTGTGGATCTCCCTGTGTCTACCTTTGAGTATTAGTTTACGTTTTTCCGGTTTAGTTTTGCATGTCCTGTATTCTGTCCTGCCAGCATTAAAGCTGTGTTTCTTAAGTTCATCCCCGTGTTTGTGAATATTGCTATTGGGTCCTCCTCCTGCCTGCCACACGGTCGTACCATGACAGAAGAACGCGACCACGATATGGACCCAGCAATTCACAACCCCTCCGCTGACCTCCGGGAGGATCTGATTTATACAGTGGAGTATCACTGTCAGGAGTGGGTGGTGCTGCCCGAGGGTGAGTACCGGGAGACCGTAGCCGTCCGCCTACAGCGGATGGTGTCCGGACTCCCGTGGCTATTCGGCGCGCTCCACCCCCACATCCAGGACTTCCTCGTCTCCACTGTAGGCGTCCTCCCGGAGCGGTCGCTCCTGTACGAAGAGCCGGAGGATGTTCAGCCCGGCCCGCTGACGGATTCGCGGCCCGGCTCGTCTCCTCCCCCTTCCCGGAGAAAACGGCGTTCACGTCGTCGCCGTTCCCGAGCAGCGGAGCAGTTTTCACCCCTGGGAGAGAGTGACCGTGTGTCACACTCTCAGCCCGAGCCTTCGGATCCCGGACTTCTTAACCCGTGCACAACTGTGAGTGGCTCTGTTTTTTTAACACCGGACTCAGATAATTATGTCCCCTTTTGTTTGGACTCCGGAGACACTGTACAGCGACGCACCACCCCACAGCCGGACACTCGGACTTCCAATTCACCTGCTGTGGTGAGTGAGGACTCTGTGTCTTTTCCAGACATAGTGACTGTTCGCTCAGGGGCTGTGTTTTGTGTGGCGGATGTCGACGCGAGCTGCTTATCGCCGGTGCAGCCACCAGCAGCCCAGTTAGCCGCCCCGCAGACACACTCAGCTCAGTTAGCTCCCCCGCAGCTACTCCCGGCTCAGTTAGCTCCCCCGCAGCTACTCCCGGCTCAGTTAGCTCCCTCGCAGCCACCCTCAGCTCAGTCTCCAGTGTCCCCCTCAGCTCAGTCTCCAGTGTCCCCCTCAGCTCAGTCTCCAGTGTCCCCCTCAGTTCAGTCTCCAGTGTCCCCCTCAGTTCAGTCTCCAGTGCCGCCTGTAGCGCAGGCCCCAGTAGCTCCAGTGCCGCCTGTAGCGCAGGCCCCAGTAGCTCCAGTGCCGCCTGTAGCGCAGGCCCCAGTAGCTCCTGTAGCCCAGTCCCCGATAGCAGTATGGTCCGCTGGTCAGCTTAACATTCAGCCAGGGGTCCCAAATCTCCCTGGCTCTGCATCAGCTCCTGCTGGGAGCCCGGATGAGCTCATCCAGGACTCCGCGGCTCCCACGCCGCCATCTACCTCATCCGCTGGAGGGTCCGAGGGGCCCGTTCAGCCTCCTGTCTCCGCTGGAGGGTCCGAGGGGCCCGTTCAGCCTCCTGTCTCCGCTGGAGGGTCCGAGGGGCCCGTTCAGCCACCAGCTGCTCCACCGGCAGCCTCGTCCACGTTCGCTGCAGCTCTAGCGTCTTCATCTTCGCCTGGCCCGGCTTCATCTTCGCCTGGCCCGGCTTCATCTTCGCCTGGCCCGGCTTCAGCCTCGCCTGGTCCAGCCTCCGAGTCTTCAGCCTCGCCTGGTCCAGCCTCCGAGTCTTCAGCCTCGTCTGGTCCGGCCTCCGAGTCTTCAGCCTCGTCTGGTCCGGCCTCATCAGAGTCTTCAGCCTCGTCTGGTCCAGCCTCCGAGTCTTCAGCCTCGCCTGGTCCAGCCTCCGAGTCTTCAGCCTCGCCTGCCGCAGCCTCCGAGTCTTCAGCCTCGCCTGCCGCAGCCTCCGAGTCTTCAACCTCGCCTGCCGCAGCTCCAGCCTGTGCTTCGCCTGCCGCAGCTCCAGCCTGTGCTTCGCCTGCCGCAGCTCCAGCCTGTGCTTCGCCTGGCCCAGCCTCGGAGTCTTCGTTATCGTCTGGCCCAACTTCAGCTTTGGCTTCTGCTCCTCCTACTCCAGCTCCAGCCTGTGCTTCGTCTGCTGCAGCCTCAAGGTCTTCCGCCTCGACTGGTCCCGCCTCGACTGGTCCTGTGCCCACCGGGCCTCGGCCAGTACGCCTGACACTGGAGAGCCGCCGCTGCCTTCCGCGCGGCCGGCCCCTTGAACTGCTCCGTCGTCTCCTTCGTCGCCGCCGCTGCCTTCCGCGCGGCCGGCCTCCTGAACTGCTCCGTCGTCTCCCTCGCCGCCGCCGCCGCTGCCTTCCGCGCGGCCGGCCTCCTGAACTGCTCCGTTGTCTCCTTCGTCGCCGCCGCCATTGCCTTCCGCACGGCCGGCCTCCGGACCAGCTCTGCCACCTGTGCCACCCTCCTGGTCGGCCCCCCGACCGTGTGACCCGTGAACTCTTGTGCCTGTGGGCTCTGGGTCGGCCCCCTGAACCTTATTTGGACTACGGTCATGTGCTCCTGTGTTTTCTGTTGTTTGTTTTGTTTCCCGTTCTGGTCCCTCCGTCCTGGTCCCCCGCCTCCCGCCCTGGGTGGGTTGTTTTCTGTTTTAGTTTTGTTTCTCGGGTTTGGGCTGTCGGGAGCCAGCCCTTTAGGGGGGGGTGATGTCATGGTCCTGGGCCATGTGGGCCCAGTATTCTTAGTTTTCATGTATTTTTGTATTTTGTTCTTTATTTAGGCCATGCTTCCTGGGTTGATCTGTTACGTTGTTCCTTATGTGTTTTCCCGTTGTGACTCTCACCCCCTGTGTGCCCCTCTGTGTATCTGAGCCCTCGTCTCTCCTTATGTTTTATTCCATGTTTCCCCAGCCCGTTATGTCTGTGTTTTCCCCGTGCTCTCTCTCCTCCTGTCTGAACCTCTGTGCACTTCCTGTTTACTTTGTGACTCTCACGCCTGTACATGTCATGTTCAGTTCACCCCGCCCTCTGTGTATTTCTGTCTGCGTCTCCCTCTGTTCGGCGTCGCGTTCTCCCTCATGTTGTGTGGATCTGCCTGTGTCTACCTTTGAGTATTAGTTTACGTTTTTCCGGTTTAGTTTTGCATGTCCTGTATTCTGTCCTGCCAGCATTAAAGCTGTGTTTCTTAAGTTCATCCCCGTGTTTGTGAATATTGCTATTGGGTCCTCCTCCTGCCTGCCACATGGTCGTACCATGACAGCTACAGTACATCTCTTTGTAGTGCAGTGGGTGAGACGAGGTGTGACAACCTCTACAGAGAAACCTGTAGAACACGCCAAACTCTTGCAAAATCTGCTGGAGGCAGTGTTATTACCCAGTAGAATTGCCGTTTGTAAATGTGCAGCACACACGTGAGGGCCCCTCGTCTCAATCCGGTGATGAAACCAACTGAGCCACAGGTACTCATCAGAATGGCTGGGAATGTGCTGTGCATCTTCTTGAGCCTGTGGACCCAGAGTGGGATGACAGGGAGCGCACTGGGACAGAGCAAACCACACCCAGTACCCGCATGGGTTTTCAACAACTACTGGTGGCAGTTTAAGAACACAACCGCTCACACAAAGAACGAGACCGATGGTTATGCTTGTGATGCCACTGGCTACACATTCTTCTGGACTGTGGCCATATAGCATTACTGGGAGCGAGACAGTTTGTTTGATTGCCTTAGAAACACATCCAGGAGTAGACGTACTTGGAACACTGCCAACTTTTCAACTGCTCTGAACCTGAATGGAAGGTTGATTCACCAGTAGCTGGGAAGGTGAACTGCTCTGGTACGACAGACCTGCTAGTCTGACTCAAAGAATCTGACTTGCTGCAGGACATTATACAGCTAAGCGAACTGGAAACAGGCCAATTGCCTATGTATATGAAGGGCAATGGATTAGTCCAAGTTGGAGATTTATCATGGAATTTGTGCAACGTCACCTATTCTTTTTGTCCTCTGCAAGGAGGATGTAAACAGAGAAGCCTTTTGTCTATATTTACATCATGAACACTTCTCTAAGCTGGTTGAGGTTTTGAGCCAAGAAGATCAAAATACCTTGATCCAATTTCCTTTACAAATAGTTTTCTGTGGTGACAACAGGACAGGAGAAGAGTTGTAAATGCAGATAGTTTACTAGTTGACTCTAACCCCCACAGGATGCCTACAGTGAGAAGATTTGGGGGATTGATAGGAGTCATAAAGAAGGGTGTTGACCAGGCTACAGCTTTGAAGTTAGCTAAGAGCCACATGGATAAACAATGAAGTCAACTGATGTGTTTAAATGCCTATGTCTGTATACAGTTGGATTGTAATGACATATGATTTTTGAGAATGATGATTCTTCTTGTTTGACTTTTGACATTCAGTTGTTTACTTGTAGAAATACATAATGAATCGCATGACAGGACTAGATGCACCACAAGGCTGGATAGCTTGGTTAATGTCTGGTCCTTGGTGGCATCTTCTTTTGAAAATATCAATTCCTGTTTTTGGACTGTTGACATTGATTTGCTTATGTATAGGATGCATTTTACAGTGTATAAGATCAATGCCAACTAAAATAATTCCTAATACATTTGTTAATTATGTACTTTTATAACAATATGAATTGACTGAAATGAATGACATGACAGATGCCTGTGTACTGTATAAATGACGCCTGCGCTGAAAATGTCAAGCACGAGGTGCATTGCTAAGAATATACTACACAGTTTGCCAACTCTGATCAAAGGAATTCCACTGTCCTTCCCCCCAGATTCTCAAGGTTCTGGGTGGGGGGCTGTAGTGTTTTATTGCAGATACATCCTATCTGGAAGATCTGTTTTTGTGATGTTGCTCCTGCTTTTATGACCCTTTGGTCAGCAGGAGGTAACACACACACACACATTCTTACACACACACATTCTCACATAACACACACACACAGTGCCTTGTCTTTGTTACCAAGGGGGGTTACGTGGGGAAGGTACGTGTTGTATATTATTGTTTATTGTGTGGACGTTGTCAATAAAAGGCAGCAAGAGGAGGCCGTCGTCAGGGTCATTTGTGATGAGCTGAGATAACGACAAGGCCTCCCTTGCAAGTGAAACGATCGATCGCTGTTGCCTTGTTTTTCTTTCACGGGAATAAGTCCTGGATATAGCGGGGTCTGAGTTTAGACCCAACACGTGGCCTACCACTTTGTGACAAAATTGCTGTTGTTCCTGTGATTCCTTCTATAACCATTGGGAACGCACTGGAATGAGCGACCTATTCTTTCACAAATGTTTGGAGAAGCAGTTTGCATACCTAGGGGCTTGATTTTGTACACATGTGGCCATGGAAGTGACTGGAAGACCTGAAATGTCGCATCAGTATTTAATGACTATTTGTTCCACTCTTGCAAGTTGAGTTATCAAACCTAATTACATAGGTTTGAATCAGGCAGGGAAATAACAAATTAAGAGATCACCAATCAAAGCTCACATAAACTACCTAACAGTAAGGTTAAAGATTGATTTAATAGCATAAACACTTGAACAAACAGAAAGAAAGGCATTTTGTCTTGATAAAACTAATCATCCTTTATTAATAGTGTCAGGGCTCTGTGTGCGGGCAGGTGGAAATGTGGATCCAAATGCAGGACTCCGAGACGAAATGTAACTAAAACCACAGCTTTTATTGCTGGCATGAAACAAAAACAGAAACCAAACCATGAAACCAAGCAGGAACACACAAGCAGGGTCTGAGGGTACGACGCGACACCGAGCATGGGAAAACACAGGGCTTAAATACACAGGGTAGTAATGAGGGAATGGGCCACAGAAGGGAGACACAGCTGGGGGAGATCAGGGCTAACGAGATGGGAGAGCTAAGCTGCACACACTAACATAAGACAAAGACTTTCACAATAAGACAGGAAACAAGAATTACTAAACCAGATGCAGACATGACACTGAGAGACAGACTAGACACTGAACAGAAACTGCAACACACATGAGAACCCAAAACCTAAGAACTGATCCCTCACCAAGAATAACAGAAACAGATCTATAATGATAATAACAAACAAAGCACCAGAACATCAGAAAACAATCAATAATGCAAAAATAAACCAAAACATAATAAACTCAAAATACTGGGTCCAACGGACCCAGAACCGTGACAAATAGGCACTATTTATCTATGAATTATGTTTGAGATCTAGTATGTTACGTAAGCTGCCGTTTTCACATTTACTTGTGTGCGTCATTTCCTTTGCTAGTTATAAAACAAGGTGTGGCTCTTTCATGTGACATAACTTCATACCAGTGAGCAGTCATGTCACTGCACTGTTTTCACACCAATTCTTATCTACTCTGATTAAACTTTTTTTTTCTTTGGACAGCGGTGAAGAGGGACGGGGATAAAGGGCAAAAAACAAAAACCAACAAAATAAGCAGACAAAAAATACATATATCAATCACCTGGATCAACTGTTGACAAAGAAAAAAGAGAAAACAAGCAGAAGAAAAAAAAGAGCAACATAATAAACAACATCACAATGATCTATGGGAATATAACAGTAAATACTAAATATTAAACATGACGTGCAGTGACGTGCCCGTGAGCTCCGCCGGCAGCCAGCTGTGCCAGAGTGACCGAGCCCCAGGCCGAGAGGCTGAGGGCACCCCACCCCCGAAGTGGCCCGAGCAAGCCCCAGGCTCCAGGCCCCGACAAGCAGCCACCAAGGAGTGAGCCGGTGTGTACCTGGACACCCACCCCCGGACATACTCTGATTAAACCTTGACCTTTCAGTGTTTACTTGAAAATAGCTAACATATATTGTTCGATGTAGTAAAATTTTATCGAAGGATACGAATGAAAGGTATTAATTTTTATTCCTTCCTGGTTTTGTCTGTGGAAATGTTCTACAAGCAAAGATGCAATTTTTTCTTCATTACAAGTATAGTTACAGTTACAATTACCATTAAATACATTAATTAATTAATTACACTTAACTGCTTACATGTAGAGTGTTTTAGTCAAAGCACAGTAATTTGAAATCTGAGAAAAATCTGAGAAATCTGGAGACAAGCATGCCTTTGAACATAAAGAAAATGTCTCTAAGATTGAATTATTTCTGCCCAGTCATAACAAATATTTATTCTGAACCATCACTAATGTAACAAGTGATAAATCTTCATTCACTGTTTCTTTCTTTTTTTAAAGAACAAAAGAAGTGTTGTAAAATAATACAAATATGAGGGAAAATTTAAAGAAAACAGTTTTTGGAAACCTAATTGTAAATATTAATGTTAAAAATTTCTCAAAGTAAATAAGTACTTATCAGTGTTTTTCAGTTGTAACAGAAGCGTATAGGTCATTGTCTGCATCAACGTACATGCCACTGAGGCCACATTCCTAGACTGCTTTTCAAAGTGGCTTCATTAAGAGACTAATAATGCAACAGGAACCCTCCATACATACATACATGAACTGGCTGTGAAGCAGGCAGAATTGGACCCAAATGCAGATTTGCAGACAGGACTTTAACTCGAAAACACAGATTTATTGCTGAAGATACTAAATTAAACTAAACTGGAATACAGGAACCTAAACTGAGCATACGGAGGAAAAACACCCATTAGGGAGAACCTGATGCAGGACAGAGGGAGACGCAGACATAAATAGACACAAGGGCAAACGAGGGATAAAACCACAGGAGGGAACACAGCTGAATTTGATCTAACTAACAAGACAGGGGGAAACAAAACTGATAGTCTCCTGTCTGGTGTGATGTTCAAAGTAAAACAGGAAGCACTAAAACGCAGACTCATTAACACAACATGACATAGGAGCTGTGAGGAAACAATGAGGGGGACACCGAAACAGCTAAGGGAGATGAGACACAGAGAGAGAGAAAGAGAGCAAGGGAGCAAGGAACTGAGAAGGCGAGATAGCACAAGAGAGAGAGCGACATGACGGGCTGGGAAAACATGGATAAACATGACAGACAGGAGAGACATAGAATGAACAGGAGAAGGGGGAACATGGGAACAGAAAAGGGAAACAAGACAGAAGGACACACACGCACACACAAACACACAGAGAGACACACAGAGGACAAAAACACAAGGGGAGCCTATATGGACAAGAAACTAAACAGGGAATATAAGAAACTCATAATATACCAAACATAAGACTACTAATGAACCTAAACTAAACTACCTAAGGTCAACTGAATTACACAAGAGGTACATAATAACAGAAAACTCTTAAGTACAAAGAAACTAAACTATACCAATGGAGTCTGGGAAACATAAATCACTGCTCAAGATCACAACAATAATAAGTAAGCAAGATTCAAAAGTCCACAAACACAAAAAACTGGGTCAATGATCCACAATCGTGACATTTGGAAGCAAAATAATTTGTTTTTATAACAGGTGACCAAAAGAAAGCAGCATTAAAAACATTAAAATGTCATAAAATATTAACCTTCCCTTTTTGAACTAATCTTTATTTTTAAGTCTTTCTATTCTGTCATGAACTTTCAGTATTTAAACAGTTTGTTTCCAAAAGAGGTGAACAAGACAAAGAGCCAAAAAGAAAACAATTACTGTTGAAATTAAAAATATGATTGAGAATGTAATGCAAACAGTATTATTCAATAATACATAACATTTTCTGTGGTAACAAAAACATAAAAGATCGTTGTCTATGTCACTAGACATCATTGATGCCACATTCTCAGACTGTTTTCAAACCATTTTAGTAAAGGACTTATTTTCATGGTCCTGTGTGTGGCCCAGTGTTTTGTGTTTCATTTATGTTTCTTTATTATTTATTATTTATGGTTTTAGTTCTCTTGAGTTTAGTTTTTGTTTTATCTAGCTTCTAGTTTCAGTCAGTGTGCCTTCTCTGTGCCTCCCCCCCCGTTCCACAGTTCAAGCCTCTGTCAAGTCATCTGTGTTAGACTTCCTGTTTTACTTTGACAGTGTGTCTGTTGACATTGTATTCCTGTTTGCTTCCTTTGTCTTGTTAGTTCTGATTAACTCTCAGCTGTGCTCTCCTCCTGTGTCTCATTCCCTTGTTATCCCTCTGTGTTTATAAGCCCTGTGTTTTCCTCTGCTCTTTGTCACATTGTACCCTCACCATACTGTGTTTTCTCCTCTGTGTTTCTGGTAACATTCTAGTTCTCTGCTTACAGTTTTGTTTTTTAGTTTCCCCAGCTTTTCTAGTCAGTGCTACGTGCTTTAGTTTCCTTCTTTTCATGTTCAAGTTCTCCAGTAAACTAAGCTGTGCTTTGAGTTTCATTTTTCCGTCTGTGAGTCCTGCATTTGGGTCCTGTCTCCTGCCTGCCACACAGCACAGCCTGACACTAACAATAGAAGAGAAAGCCTCTATCAGTATCTAAATAGCTTTTGTGTGTCCTGTACATGTTACGCATGTTTAGAAGGTCATCAAAGGGAAAAAGTCATACAAGGCTATGATTGTTGGTTTTGATTAGAATTGCAGAATACTGATACTGCACTACTGTACCCGCAGAAAGGCTATGAAAATAAACACTAAAAAAAAAGAAAAAGCTAAGACACTGTACTACTGATAGTTTAAGATGTCTGATATAAAACAAATGTTTCACATATATTATACAAACAAACCTTAAACAGAAGCACTCTTTTTAGAGCAGCTCCCTCTCTGGGCAGTATTTACTTTTTGTGTCATTCGCGAATGAGCCGGCTTTAAGAGCCGATTCTTTGTGGAATCGAGAAGAGCTGACTACTGTCAGGAAAGGGCCTGAGTTCAGCTCTTCTAAGAATGCATGCAGGTAGGGCCAATATTTTATTTTAGTGGACATTATTAGAAAGATTGTGGGTGTCAGATGCTGCAAAGACAGCAAGTGGCCACCCACCAATCCATATATGACTTCCATAACTGGAGGACTTAGCATCTAGCATCTAGACATTGCTTGGGGGTGTGAACACTGCTATTCTCTTGTGATGTGAAGCAGTAAGAATGATTCATGAGTAAAACTTAGGAACATGACATACATCTGTTTAAAGAGACAGTATTCAAAAGAGAAAAAACACAGGTCTTTAAAAATTAATTGCTCATTTTAAAAACGGCACTATTTTAATAGTTTAACTGAATAACATGTCAAAAAAAGCTCCATCCCAATACATATCATATCAAAATCGAATATGGTAAAAATGGTAATGGCCTGTATTTATATAGTATTTATATTGTCCAAGGACACAACGACGGAGACTGTCCAAGCTGGGGCTCGAACCGGCAACCTTCCGATTACAAGGCGAACTCCCAACTCTTGAGCCACGATTGCTGTGAAAAAAAAGCTCAGTCCTCTTATTACATTTACAAATCATATGAAAATCATAAATGCTTTAAAGAAAACAAGCATAAAGAAGTAAATTGTCCAAGTGTATTGTGGTCAAGTAAAGTAAGGTACACATCAGGGGCGTGCAGAGATGTTTAAAAGGGCGGGTGTTCAAAGTTAATTAGAACTATGCTGAATAATAACAACCCACATTCATCAAGAATCTAATATGGAATCACATCACTGTCATTAGGTGGGGACTATGCAAAGCAAACACAGCCTATGTTTTACCTGATGGAGTACAATGTTGCTGTTGAAGGGTTGCTGCTGCTTCTGCTGCTAAGAGTGCTGGAGGGCAGACTGTGTCTTCTGGGAAGTCTTTCTGACAGTAAGAGGAGGCAAAAAGTGTTCTGAAAACATATGTCCTGTGTAAGTTAGATTGGGTATGTGTTCATGTGTATGCATGTGTGTGTCTCTGTGTTTTAGATTCTTAGTAAATGTGTGTTTGCAAACCTTTAAAGGAGCATATGGTGGTTGCAATGAAGAGAAGCAAGCTTATCCGCATTCGCTGAGGTTCTTGTGCTTGTGCTTTGATGTGACATTTTCTGTTGCTGATATTAATAATTAATTGAATAACAATTCAGAGTCTAGCCTAATGTGTCTACAGATCAGCTGCTGAATTTTACTGGCCCATATACATTTTTGCTGACCTGTGGAAAAGATAACTTTTATTTTGATATTCTAAACATTAATAAATATTAATACAATATAAATATAAATATATGTCATTGTTATGGCACTTGGCCTCATGTGGCCCTGCCTTCCTCTATGGAAATCAAAGTGTTCCAGGACTCATGGGTGATTGGCTGGCCAGGGACCTATGCCCGCCCAACTTCATGCAGATCAGAGTGCCACACACACCACTGGCTGCTGCAGGAGCCTTGAACACGACGGGCTAATGACGCGGCTGCCTGCATTTACCTGGGAGTATAAAAGGCTGAGGAGTCTTCATTCGTGGGGGACTTGTTGATTTGAATAGACTGTGCAGACTGTCCCTCCTACCTTTGCCTTTGTATTGTTGCCCTTTGCAACCTTTGTGATGAGTAACTACCTGTGAGATGTTTAGAAGATTAGTGTTCTACTGGTGTTATTAGTGTTATTTGAATATATGAGTTGTTTGTTATGTTTGTTTAACTCACCCTATTGCCTAGTGATGAGATGAGAGATAGCCTTTATTTGTCAGTTGCAGGTCTTTTGCCCACAACCGAGATGACAGACCTTGCCGACCGTACATAAAATACACAAACATCACATTGGGGAGACAGGTCAGGCTAGGTAGCGAGGAAAAAAAAAACATCGAAATGTGTAACACAGAAGGATAATACAGGAATGCACAAATATCAACACACCATAGCACAATAAACACAGACAGCAACATGGGAAAGAGTTCCAGTGTGTACATCTGATCTGGGACCGCTGTAATCTTTCGACTGCGCCTCCAACTGACCCGATGTCCACATCAGAGGGGAGGTAAGCGTTGGAGGTGGCGTTGGATCCGGGGTAGGGAGGGTGATGCGTCAGTGAGTGCTTATCAGTATAAGTATATGTATGTGTGTGCATGTCCATAGTTCAGCTGAGACAGTGTCCTTCGTCCTGCCAGGCTAAGTAAACAGTCTTCCAGCCAACCCAGGTGGCCTTGCATGGAATGGAAAGGAACAGACTAAACACAGTCGTTATCAGGGTGTTTTGTTCAGCTCCGGCCTTGCAGCTGGCGCCAAAGGGGTATCCGCATAAGTGATGCTATTTTTTACTTTAGTGCGAACAGCTTATATGAATTTCAAAGCAGTTCTACAGTCCAATACTAGTCTCTCAATCTCCCATTGGAGAGCCGCGAGCTTCGCCATACTTGCGTTCTGTGATGTTGTCATTTCTTGTGCTCAAGGAGCCAATTTCTGAGAACTCACGGCAGTGTGCCTCCCCGAGATGTCATCCGATTTGCGCCCAGAGATGTTATTCCAGGCTAGCCCTTCCGAGATGTATCCAGTCTGCAGTCAGAGATCTTATTCTGAGTATTCATAGCAGCCGTAGCCTCTCCAAGATCTTATTCGTGCTGACTCAATGAGCCCATTTTGAGAAACTCACGCCTGTCCCATCGTTCCAATCCCAGCGGGCAGCCTTGTGGGGGTTTGAACAGCCGGTTCCGCTTTCTTAATTCTTCGATAAGTCAGGGCCAAGCCAGCTCTGATCAGCCAGAAGCCTGTTACCATGGTTCCGAATAGGTAGATATCTTCAGCACTCAGGCTCATCCAAGCCCAAACTTCTCGTTGAGAAAGGGGTGTCAATTGCATTTAGGGACCAGTTGATCCAATCCATAATTCCTCTTTTAGGTTTTAGAGAACAGACTGTGAGAGAATGTTCCAGGGAAAAAAAAAACACGAGACGAGTGAGTTATTTCACTAACTTTTTTCAGTTGTGTTAATAAACCTTACGTTTTTCTGTTTATCTAACCCTCCTGTCTCTGGGCTCATTTATGTTACATCCCCTGTCGCCTAGCAGATCTGGGTCGTAACAGTCATAAAATTCTATTTATATTTTATATTAATCTAAACTCTGAAAAAGTAAAGTGTTAGTAAAGTGTTGAAAGAAAAATGGTCTAGTGCACTCGTTCCCCCCCTTTTGCTCGCCTCTGCTCACCACTGCAACAGGAAATGGAATGTCAGCCTTTAGCCTAATTTAGACATTTTGTCTAAGCTAACAGTTCATCTGTACCCCCATAGCTACTTAATAGCACCCTCTATGAGTGAATTCATATCTCCTACCTGCAGAAAGAAATAATGGTAATCAACTTATTTCAGATCAAGATTTAAATCAGAGTAAAGCTAGGATCAACCAGGGAAAGTGTCATGGTTCTGGGTCGGTGACAGAGTGCTTTGAGTTTATTATTATCATTTTGTAGTTTATTCTGATTTTGTATTAGTTCTTTGGGTTTGGTCAGCGTGTTTATTATCCCTACCTATGTCTTCCCTCTGTGCTCCGTTCAGGTCCCCGCGTTTGTGTTGTAAAATAGTCTGTGTGTTTCCTGTTTTATTATGTAGGTCTGTGTCTCGTTATGTTCATGAGTCCCAGCTGTGTGCCCACCCGTTCCTCGTTTCCTCATGTGCCTGCCAGTGTATTTTAGTCCCTGTCAGTTAGTTCTTGTTGTTGCATCGTTAACGTCGGTTCCCCTTGCATGCTGTGTGTTTCCTTATAAGTTCTTATCCTTAGATTACCCAGTTTAGTTTGATGCTGTTCTGTATTCCTGCCAAGCCCACATTAAATCCAATCCAATCCAACTTTATTTATATAGCACTTTTAAAAACAACAAAGTTGACCAAAGTGCTTTCCAATAATAAAACAGAGATAGCAGTTAAAAACCATACTTTAAGCATACAATGAAATCAATAAACAAAATAAATATATAATTGAAAAAGATAAAAATAAATCAGTGTATATATTAAATATCAAAACATGAGTAGAATAAACAATAAGATATAAAATGAATAAGATTAACAAAGTAAAAAGATTAAGAATGACCAACAGCTGACTAAAAACTGACTACAAACTGACTCTGATAATACTCCTGGAAAGCCTTTGAAAAAAAGTGTGTTTTTAAAAGTGATTTAAACATTTCAAGTGTTGGGGCCAGCCTAATATGGAGGGGCAGTTTGTTCCATAGTTTGGGGGCCACAACAGCGAAAGCTCGGTCCCCTCGGTGTTTCAGTCTCGACATGGGGACAGCAAGGAGTGACTGGTCAGATGATCTGAGAGGCCTTTGTGGAGTGTATTGGTGTAAAAGGTCTGACAGGTAAGAAGGAGCCAGGCCATTTAAGACTTTAAAAGCAAGCAATAAAATTTTAAAATGAATTCTAAAATGGACAGGCAACCAGTGTAAGGAGGCAAGAATAGGGGTAATGTGCTCATGTTTGCGTGTCCCTGTCAACAGGCGAGCAGCAGCATTCTGGACCATTTGCAAGCGTGATAGTGAAGCCTGATCAATACTCTTGGAAATACTCTTTCCAAGTCACAAAAAGAAATAAAAGGTTTTACTTTAGAGAGCTGCCTCAACTGAAAAAAGCTTTTTCTCACCACTGTATTTACTTGTTTGTCCATTTTTTAGAGCTGTGTCAAATTTTACTCCAAGGTTGGTGACAATTGATTTGACACACGATGTAAGAGGACCCAAGTCAGATGGAGGGACACCAGGTCCATTCGGCCCAAATATAATGACTTCAGTCTTCTTTTCATTAAAGTTTAAAAAATTCAGGTCCTGTTGCTCTATTTTCACCTGTAAAGCAGGAGTGGCATAGGCGGAGGTTTACCCTGGTGCAGGTGCGCCGCAGCGGTCAGTGGAAGAATCCGCGAGTTTCTCTGTGAGTTTCCCATTAAGTCATTGCGCTCTCCGTGCTTCCTTGGAAGTTTAGGGTTTTTTTCGCTTTAAAAAGAAGTTTTCTTCCCACGCACAATGGACACTAATGTTTTTGTCACTTTTTATGGAATCAAACTCAAAGTAAGGTCAGTACTTCCACGCTTTAAATGCTGCACGCTCATACTCTCTCCCACAATCGATATGTGATCCATTGTTGATCTGCACACAGCTGTTGTCACGAACGTCGCACTCGCTTACGTCACTGTCATGAGACATTCTCGCAAAAAAATCACGGTGTTAGTAATGCAGTAACGCAGCGTTCCTACGGGAAAGTAACAGCAATCTAATTACCGTTTTTGCAATAGTAATCCCTTACTTTACTCGTTACCTGAAAAAAGTAATCGGATTACAACGCGTTACTGCCCATCTCTGTTAAGGACACACCCAAGAAGCTCACCCAGGTAGTTTTTTTGGACAACTTTTTGTCATCCACTACCTGCACGTTCGGGTTTGTTGGACGTTAAAAGATTGAAGCAACTAATAACAGCTCTGAGAGCCAGGATTTGCTTTGAACTATTCGGCATGGGCGGTCCGGGCACGGAAGATTCAGCTGCCCTCCTGGAAGCCCTTGCCGCCTGGTATTCTCAGCGTCAGCATCTTTTTTCGTCACTGTTTATAGCCAAATCGTTCAATCCAGCCCTAAAAACTGAAACCACCTGCAGCTCCCACGCCGTCGCCACCTGCGGCTCCTACGCCGTCGCCACCTGCGGCTCCTACGCCGTCGCCTGCAGCGCCACCATCTCATCCACGCCTGGTCCAGCCTCCGTATCTGCATCCTCGTCTGGTCCGGCCTCCGTGTCTGCATCCTCGTCTGGTCCGGCCTCCGTGTCTGCATCCTCGTCTGATCCGGCCTCCGTGTCTTCATCCTCGTCTGGTCCGGCCTCCGTGTCTGCATCCTCGTCTGGTTCGGCCTCCGTGTCTTCTTCCTCATCTGGTCCAGCCTCCGGGTCTTCATCCTCGCCTGGTCCAGCCTCCGTGTCTTTATCCTCGTCTGGTCCGGCCTCCGTGTCTGCATCCTCGTCTGGTTCGGCCTCCGTGTCTTCTTCCTCGTCTGGTCTGGCCTCCGTGTCTGCATCCTCGTCTGGTCCGGCCTCCGTGTCTTCTTCCTCGTCTGGTCCGGCCTCTGTGTCTTCTTCCTCGCCTGGTCCGGCCTCCGTGTCTTCTTCCTCGCCTGGTCCGGCCTCCGTGTCTTCATCCTCGTCTGGTCCGGCCTCCGTGTCTTCATCCTCGTCTGGTCCGGCCTCCGTGTCTGCATCCTCGTCTGGTCTGGCCTCCGTGTCTTCTTCCTCGTCTGGTCCAGCCTCCGTGTCTTCTTCCTCACCTGCAGGGACAGGAAGAGACTGAACAGGCTGATCAGAAGGGCCAGCTCTGTTTTAGGATGCCCTCTGGACCCAGTGGTGGAGGTGGTGAGTGACAGAATGGTGGCTAAGCTGTCATCCCTGATGGACATCATCTCCCACCCCATGCAGGAAACTCTGACAGCACTGAGCAGCTCCTTCAGTGGCAGGCTGTGGCACCCACAGTGTGGGATGGAGAGATTTGGCAGGTCTTTCCTCCCCACTGCTGTCAGACTCCACAACAAAGACTCCAACTAATCAAGCACACACATCCATAAATGTGCAATAACACTAAGTGCAATACTCTTTTTCTGACAAAGTTGTATTTTTACTCAGTTGTATAAAGCATTTGTATTCTATTTTTTATCCTATTGTATACTTTATTCTATTTATTCTACTGTATATAGTATTTTATTTTATTCTATTCTGTACAGTTTGGTACAGTATTATATTCTTATTAATTCTAATTTTTGCTATATAACTTTTGCACTGTCCACTTCCTGCTGTGACAAAACAAATTTTCCACATGTGGGACCAATAAAGGTTATCTTATCTCATCGTTGTCTGTAGATTTTGTTAATTAAAATTCCATAACAACATTTGACGAGATCACTGATTAAAGCTCACATAAACAACTTAACAATAGGGCTCAGGTGTGATTAAATAGCATAAACACTTAAACAAAGAAAACATAATGAAACCTTTTGTCTGAATAAAACTAATCATCCTTTATTAATAGGCACTACTTATCTATGAATGATGTTTGAGATCTAGTTTGTTATGTAAGCTGATGTTTTCAAATTTACTTGTAGAACTGAGGAGGTACATGTGCGTCATTTTCATTGCTATTTATAAAACAAGGTGTGGCTTCTTCGTGTGACATAACTCATTTGTCATTTGACTACATTCATGTAGTGAAATGACATACATACAGACATAACCCCATACAAGGAGAGAGAGAGAGAGAGAGAGATTAAAAAAAGAAAATAATAAAAATATGAGGGAAATTTTGAAGAAAACATTTTTCAGATCCAAACTAAACATTTCTGTAAGCAAAGAAATATTTATAAAAGTGGAACATTTTCAGTGGTAAGCTAAACAGAAAAGTAAAGGTCATTGTCTGCGTCAATGTGCATGCCACTGAGGCCACATTCCCCAAGTGCTTTTCAAAGTGGCTTCATTAAAAAGCTAAATCACACCAGCCTCCACCAGTACATACCGTATCTTTCTGAGAAGGAAAACGTACGAGGAATGCACAGCATACCAGCACATTTTCGTTCCTGGTAATGTGCAAATGTTTGGATCAAAAACTTGAAGAAAAGTATAGATCTAAACTTAACATAAAATTATTTCACCAGGGCATGGCTTTCACCTTTACGTTGTTCTTCATTCCTGTTCATTAAAATGTCTTTATAAACACATCATAACTCACTGTCCTGAGTTAGGTGTGTCTCCTACAAGAAAAATGGATTCATTGCATCTGTATGTGTTCATTGCTTCAAGGTTTATTCATGTCCTGGCATGAATAAACCTTGTAGCAATGAACATCATCAAGTCAAGTAGGTCAAGTAAAGTAAGTTATACATACAAGCTAAAGGCATGAAATAAAATACCCTTTACGCTGTCTTCTTGGATGTCTTTTTGATAGTAAGAGGAACCAAAAAGTGTTCTGACAGCATTGTATTTCTTGTGTAAGGTAGATTAGGTTTGTGTTCATGTGTATGTGTTCTTGTGCATGCATGTGTGCATCTCTGTGTTTAAGATTTGTAGTAAATGACTTTGCAAACCTTTAAGCTTAGCACCATTGTCTGACATTCACCCTGTGTTTTGATGTGACTTTTTCTCCTTCTGGTATTAATAATTAAGTTTAATAATAATTCAGTGAATTATTATGAATCACTCCTGAATTTCCAGCTGGCCTGGAATATGACATTTTCCACAACAGACTTTAACAATTTGAATTTTTTTAAGCAAATAAAACCAGACAAAGTGTAAATATATTAAACATTATTGGAAATAAACAAACAAAGAAAAAAATCCAACTCAACACCCATTAAAATAGAAGTTAAAATATCATAAGCATTAACCAGGCAGTGGATAAGAGCATGTGATTAGTGAAAGTTAACCTAGACTACCAAACAATGTAAATAAAAGTTCTAGTTAAAGAAACACGTAATGAAACAATGAAACAAGCCTTTTGTACTCTTCAGTCTAAGCGGCGTTTATTAAAAGTAGGTATGCAGCAACAATCAGTTGCAAGGGACTTGTGCCAGTTTATATAGTTATCTAGTTACCTTGCATTGGTTTAATTACAGAATATAAAACCTTACACAAGATTAGGTTTATGAGAAAGGGCAGGACCTGTCTCAATGTTCAATTATCAAGCTACATGACATCTAGTTTTAATTCCCTTATTAATGATTAATGATGCATGACTTCATCTCATGCACTGACATCTCTTCCAGTCTCATATTTAAACTTGAAAAGTGATACATTCATTGAATTTACTTTGAATGTAGTTAAGAATATTATGTCTGATTCATTTTTCATGAAACAAGGGGGCAGTCCTCATTAGGTCCTGAAAGTGCTTGTCAGTTAATTTTCCAATTACAATTTAGTGTTACAATTTAGTGTCTAAAATTGGTGTACAATGTCAAAGAAAAAAAAATTGATAATGCAACATTTTCTTAAATGTCATTTTCTTTAATGCTTAAAGTCTATACTTCAAATACATTTTAATTGTTTGTTAATATTATATAATAATATTTTGGTCAACAAATTTATGTCCTGAGAGTTTAACAAACTGAGATGTTGGAAGGTGAGCGGAGTTTAGACATTTGCAGAGGGAATTTTCATGGAAGGAAATGAACTCAGTTTTTTAACTATTTGCATTCCATTAGAAGATTAAAGCCAGGAAGTTACTATTGACAGTAATGTTAGAGGAAGAAAATACCTAAAAGGATAATATAAAGAGATCAAGTCAGAGCAGTAATTACAGTTAAAGCCGGGACATTTCCAGTATCTTGTAGTGGGAAACAAAAACGAGTGTTTCACATTCTTTTAAGATACTTGTGAGTGGAGCTTAAGGAATGTATCAGGTACACACCTTCTTAATTAAAAGCTGTCAGCCAGACATCAACATTTTTTTTCCTTGCCATATATCCTCATTCCTTGAGAGATCAGTGTGCCAAGACTCCTAGAGTTAAAAACAAATTTTATTTTTGTTTTGGTATCTGGTCAAACTTAAGCTCTCCTCTGTCTGCGCTTCTCCAATATGGCGGGGGGTTTTGTGCCACTATTCTGAGCGCACGTAAAAAAAAGAAATTGCAGGTGCAAGTGTTGCATTTTGAGGAGAAATTTATTTTGAGCGAAGAAAAGCTATATTTGAGTGAACAAAATCCATTGCTGCGTGCAAAAAATGTATTTCAGTGTTTGATATTATCCACACACACACACACACAATAGCAGCCCCTCTCGCTCAGTTTTTGCATTTGTGGTTACTCGCAATGTGTTGCTTGCGCTCTCAATATTTCTGCCCGTGCGCGCTCAACTCTTTCTGTACACCGTAATATTTGTGCCACAAAACAAGCCAGTCACAGACTTGGATGCAAAAAAACCTGATTGGCTGTTTTGGTCTCCAATCAGCTTGAAATGACAAAATGCAATATCCCAGAATCCATTTCATCCAAAACTCAAATGAGGCAGTGGCGGAGGAGCACAGAGTGGCGGAGTTTGAAATATTACTCTTTCTGGGTCACAAAATAAACTTATAACAATACACCTGACAATTACATCCATGCTCTTTGGTTATGTCCACCAGTTCAGAGGTTTTGGTGCTGGATATGTGAAGACTCATAAAAGTGTCTGAAATGTAACATTCCAGCCTCCCCTCCAGTTTGCTTGTTGGGCAACTTGGATGACGTAACTACAGAGATTAATACAGCCCACGTTTCTCGCCGCCCCATGCTTTACCAAGGAGACTGCCCTCGTGTTCTGGAAAAATAAAAATAATCTTAATTCTAACCAATATAGAGAGTGTTTGGCAGATCATATTAGTCTCTTTACAGCCTGGGAATTCTCTATGCGAAGCACACTGCAAATGCCCAGTAATTCATACAGCCCTTTTAGCGTGCAAGACATGAACGATGTGCCCTGGTCAGTCAACAACGTCATGCGTGACAAGCATGACAGTGCGTTCACGGCCCTATAGGCTGCCTGAACATAAACGACAAGTAGTTCAGGGGGAATTGGCTGAGATGCTGAAGCTGGGTGTAATAGAAGAGTCGCACAGTGTGTGGTTTAGCCCCATACTTCTGATCATGAACTTACAGTACAGACTTTTTGAAGCGTAAATTCTCAGTAAAGGAAAATTATACAGAAATGCAAAAGATTTGTTTTATTACTCACCTTTATAATTCTTAATGAAAAAAAATATGAATGACTATTTTAAAATGATACGGAAAAAAAATTTCATTTGCATTAGTTTAAAAAGTTAGGGAAACTATTTATTCTAAAATAATAAACTCTATTTTCAAATTATTTGTTTTAAAACAGTGGCAGGTTGTGACTTCAATAATGATGGACAATGTCATGTAACAGGATTCACTTTGTCAAGCAGTCAGCCTGAAAGTTTCTTGGCTCAGGATAACAGCCTCTCCCTTGTTTTTGCTTATGACCTGAGTTATTCATAGGCATCATGGCAGACAAACAATTACTGAATTCTAGTAGAGTGAAAAGAAGATATGTGACATGATCAAAGGAAGCACACATCTTTGTTTATTAGAGAGTATGATTTTATAAAGACTTTTTTTTACTGTACCATGTAATACAGAACTTTTGTGAGTAATATATTTTATAGTTAATTCGTGTTAACAAGTTAACACAGATTGTATGAGGGTTACTCAGCGTTAATGAGGCTTAAATGTGCTAACGCTGTAATCACAACTAACGCAATTAACAATGAACCCAGACTGACTCCCTGAAATGTCTCTGTTAAATCATTTTGGGCAGTTTATCCAAAGTTTGTCCATTCTGCGCTCCAGATGGGTCGAGAGCGTCAAAATTTTTTAATCACGTTAATTGTGATGACCGCGTTAATGCCGCATCCTACTGCAAAATTTTAATATTTAACAAATGGGACATCTCTAGATTTTGCTTTTCGCTAATGAACTCACAGGTCATGAACTTGGAAGTCTTGTTCAGCTGCTACAACAATCTATCATTCTTTGGGTTGTCCATACTGATTTAATGGCCAGCAATTTGTACAGCTCATGTAGTGTGCGAGACATGAATAATGTGCCCCTATTTTGAGATGCTGACTCAGGAGATGACATAAAAAACCATTGCATTCCATAATCCATCAGAACTAATACAAGGTTATAGCCATATGCACTCCAGTGAAATGGCCCAAGGTAAGTGCGCTCAAACAGGATCTCCATTGATGGTAATGGGTGAAAAGGTGCTTCTGGAATAGCTGGCTGGTTAACACTGGTGTGTGTCCTGCACGTGATAGTCCGTGCAGGACACACACCAGTATGTTTTTCCTCATATTCCATATGTCCCACCATGGGGTTAAAAATAATTTCTCAGCATCTTTTTGGCAACAACAACTGAGTGTGTTTCTTTTTGGTGAGTGTCATAACTCACTGTGTCTAATGAACCAAAATGAGGTTATGTCAGCGCTACGTTAGGGTGCACTTTATCACTTGGTCAAAGGCTGAGTGTAGAGTGCTATCATGAGACTGCTTTAGTGGGAAATCTCCTGTGAAGTGAATCGCTGGAGGTGCTGCTGTCTCGCCCTCCCAAGTCAGATGACCTTGCATCACCACTGTTTACAACATAGTCACTACATGTCCCCACATATTGCCCCAAGAAGTTATTAAACCCCAGCCAATGTGTCCCCAGAATCAAAGAATGCGTCAGGTCCCCTTAATTCTATTCTCATTGCCTTAATTCTCCAATAATGCCTCTCTTCAAACCAGAGTTTGGTAAATTATGATCCACCAAAACTTGGCATCCATCAAACCTGGGAGTATATATAGATACCTTTGCGTTTACTAGATACCTCAGTATCTTACTGGAACACTCTACATACCTCCTGAACCAAGGGAAGGTGTTGAGGGGCAGTTGACATGGAAAACCTGCCTGATTTTCAACAGTGGACACTGCAGGCAGAAGTGCACTGGTCGCTCACAACGCCAACTCCTCCTCAAGTTTCACTTGTCATATACAGGTAACAATGGCACATTACAATGAAACTCTTATTATCAGAGACCACTTAATATTGCAAATAGAAAAGTAAAATCGCACAAAACTAAGACTTAGATAAAAATACAAAAAATTGCTTTTGGCTGAAAAAAGATGTTACATGAGAAGTATCATTAGATTGGATACTTGCATATTTTTCTGCAAATACCTCTCCATTACATTTTCAGGGTAATTTTTTTTATTAGGAACATGTAAATGAACGTATTCTTATGTAGTGTTTTTCTACTCTCCTGGAGTATTCAAAGCACTTAATACATCATGTCACAGTCACACCCATTCACACAAGAATTAAACCATCCACCATCTATTAAACAAGCGTTGCAGTGCAACTGTGATCTGGGGAGAGAACATAGATATTTCATCATGATGAACACAATTGCAGTCCAAAAACCAGTGGCAACTTTTAAAAGACTCAAGTGTAAAGCCATACGACTGTATCTCCTGTTCTTTCAAGATATTGTCAGTTAGAAACTGAATGATATTCAGTGGCTCGGTTTCAGAGAAGAATTGGTTTTGTGTATAATATTTCGTCAAATTCCTGAATAAGGCAGACTCAGAGAGTTGAGTAGGACAATAATACGGCATTGAAAACAGCAGTACACTTAACTAGCAGCAGTGATCCTCAAATATTTTGAGGTAATTTATGCACAGTTAATGAATAAAGCAAGTAAGTCCAGGAGACTTATCTAAAATCTGGAAATTAGATTTACATGTAACCATGTGTGGCTAGATAGATGTGTATTTTCTATGTACTTTTCACAGAGACCATGTACACCATGTATTCCCTGCAGCTATCTAGATTAAAACAAACCAAAACAACAACAAAAAACAACAGTATCTTATACTCTAAAATAAATACCAAATATCAAGTCTACCTTTTTTTTCAAATGCCTTGGCACATTGATCATCATATCTGGTGCTCTAACTGGTTCAGATATGCACTATAAACACTATATATAACTTCCAAAAGACTGTAACTACTCCACAGTTATCATAGCTGGAAATGTGGTTATTGAGTCAGCAGAGCATTTGTGATCTTCGTGCACTATGCCTCAGCACTAGAAAACCACCCTATGCAACTTTAGATGATCTGTCGCTTTGTAGCTGAGTTGCTGTGCTTCCTAAAATCTTCCACTTTGCCATAACACCACTTGCGGTTGATTGTGTAAAATCTAGGAAGGAAGAAATTTGACAAACTGACACGTTGCAAAGGTGGCATCATATTACTGTACCATGCTCAAATTGAATGACCCATTCTTCACAAATATCTTTTAAAGACAGACTGGATGGCTAGGTGCTGGATTTTATATACCTTGCAATGGGACTGAAAACATTTGAACTGATGCAGCTGTATAGGAATTTATTTTATTTATGTATTAATCACATTATTTTATTGTATTATGCCTTGGTGCCACTGGGTTTTAACATGTCTCACACTCATACAGTTAGACAGATGGTGGGGGTCTGGAAGTTGGGTGAAGCAGACAACTCCACAGGAAGAATCTTTTGTCTCTTCAGGGACTCTGGGAGGTAGCAAGGGAGTGTGAACCTTAAGGTGTGAAACAGCTGTGTACTGCCTTTTGTTCCTGAAGGAGGTATTTAACTGAGAGCCATGTTAGGCTCAAGGTGAGACTCTGCTGACCGTCTGCCAGCAGACCGTCTGCCAGCAGACAGTCAGCCCGCGATCATGCAGGCTCTCCACCAAGCTTGGTTTTCTGTTCTTTGTGTTTTTATTAAAGAATGTTAGCAACCTCTCACCACTTGTCTGCAGACTTTATTTAATGGAAAACTTCCACAACACAGCTTAAATGTGTTAAATGCAATGTTGGCCAACACCAAGATCAGTTGATCTGCAAAGATTACAGCTCAGTCTGTCTGCCAGACCTGCCGGAAAAACTCTTTTCTTGATTTGTATCTTCAGTATTTGATAATTTCGCCAAGCAATGGTATCACCAATCAAAGCTCACATAAACTACCTAACAATAAGGCTCAGGAATGATTGAATACCATAAACACTTGAACAAACATAAAGAAGAAAGGCCTTTTGTCTTAATAAAACTGATAATACTTTATTAACAAGCATTATTTATCCATGAACAATGTTTGAGATCTAGTATATTATGTAAGTGGCTTTCGCATTTATTTTTAGAATCAAGCAGATATGTCGGCGTCACTTTCATTATTGTTTATAAAAATATTTTTTTTCTTGTGAAATAGCTTAATACCAGTAAACAATCATGACGTTGAATGGCATCTACCACATTGGTTTCACACCGTTTCTAATCCACTCAGATTAACTCCTCACTGTTTAGCATGTTATTTAGGGACAGCTGAAATATAATTAAATTTTCTACAAAGAAACGTGTTATTGGCAACATGGCTACATGTACACTTTATTTAAAACCACTTAAACTACTGGAATGGAAAACATTTTAACATATGAAAAAGAATTCTTGTGAAATATTAAAAGTATGAGGGGAAAATGATTAAAAACAGCATTTGAGGAACTAATTCTAAACATTTATGACAATATTTTGATAGATAAACAAATACTATTTATTACGGAGCCCCCGCAGGGGACATGGGAGGAGATCTCGCAAAAGTCCGTCTTAATTTTTTTTTCTCCCATGTCCCCTGCGGGGCTCCGTAATTTATTACTATTATTATATTATTATTTTCTATGGCAAAAGATACATAAGTGCCGTAAAGCACATGGTCTACGTCAACTACATGCCATTGATCCCACATTCTCAGCCTATTTTTCAGAGCGGCTTCAGTAAAAGACTAATAACGAAACAGGAAGCCTCCATCAGTACATATCTCTTTAAGATGAAAGATGCATGTTGAGTGTCTGGCACACCCACACATTTTTACCAAGTGTGTTTTGACGGGCGACAAATGGAAAAATGTCATCACACCCAAATGTGATTGTTGGTGTAATTACAATTTCAACAGACTAATAATTTCAATAAGCAGACAGGCTGTCACACCTCATGCACAATTGAGTTTATTCATTTTAATATGTGTTGTTGGACACTGCTCAGTCTCTGACTTTTTAAAATGAACTTATTACTGTATTAGCTGTATTAGCAGTTTAAAAAAAAACAACTGTTCTATTTCACTTCAATGTGCATGCTGCAGGATTTCTCAAATCAAATATTAACATGTTAATAACTTTTCAAATAAACAGCTTGAGATTTCTGACATGAAACAAAATGTTTCACATTTACAAAACTAAACCTAAGAAACTAATGTTGTTTCCAAGCTTACAGTTACAATTTGTCTGAAACACAAATGTCTTAACTGTTCTGTTTCTGATGTGCTATCAATATACTAATCACCGTAAACTGGCCTCAACCATGGTAAAAAACAAACACAACATACCTTGTCTTTCTCATTTAGCCATAATGAAATGCGCGCACACACACACACCTTCTCTTATAGTATTGCACAGTTGATCTGTGGTACAAGTTATTAACCTTGTACAAACAAATAAATGCTGTCTTTTTGTCATTGCATATTTGATTGATGTCTCACTGTCAGACTGTGTTTCAAAGCTACTGATTACACACACTGTAAAATCTAATATTGTGTTTAATAAAAATATTAAGTAGGCTGAACTCAATTTTTAGCAATTTGTTATTAGAACTCAATTTAAGTAAGTTACCAGTACTTTTTATACAAAAACGCTGATCAACTCAATTTATTTGAGTTGTCTTAACTTAGAAAAACTAAGTAAGCTGGAAGTTTTGCTTCTCAGTGCGGAAGGATGAAACGACGTGGTTTGAAAATGCCACGTCACTACCGTCCT
Organism: Maylandia zebra; assembly: GCF_041146795.1. Taxonomy (NCBI): domain Eukaryota; kingdom Metazoa; phylum Chordata; class Actinopteri; order Cichliformes; family Cichlidae; genus Maylandia; species Maylandia zebra. Next base: position 38,652,095 of record NC_135169.1, on the reverse strand, counting down.
CCCCCCTAGCACGGATCAGTTCACATGTTCATGGTGCCAGCATTTGTTATGGAATATGTTGAGCAAACCTGGAGAAGCTTCAGCTCACGATATTATTGTTGTCATTGCTGTGGATCTTTACCTGATACACTGACTTGGTGAGTAAATGTTTACTAGTGATGGGCAGATGAAGCTTCATGAAGCACTGAAGCTTTTCATCCAATTGGTTCCTGCCCACATTTTATTCTGTAAAAACTAAATTTTCACTGCTTTTATGACCTTTTTAGTGGGGAGAACATAGCTAGGATTTCTTTGCGTAGCAATTTGGTTTAATTTTGAGATGGTCAATTTGTCTGTTTAAGGTGCCACAACATGAGATGGATGTGTAAGATATGTAGCTTTGAGTCAGAGAAGAGGTTGGGATTGTTAAAACACTACAGACTAAAGCATGGAAATGGTGGTCGCAGCCAGTCAGTCCCTTGTCTTCACACTGATTGCCCTTGCTTGTTTAAAACATTTAACGCCCTTAAGACCCATTTGTCTCGACACCATGTGAAGATGGTCACACAAAGTGGACCTCTTTCATTTACTTGTCTACTTTGCTGCTCTGTTTTTTTTTAATTCAGAGAAGCAGTATTTTGAGCATCTTAAAAACCACTTAAGGAAGTTTGAAGTAGTTGCATGTGTCTTCAAAAACTGCAACTTCAGTACAAATATTTATTCCACCTTTGCTACACATAGACACAGAAAACACCAGTCACACACCCTTGAGGATTTTAAAACTGAAGTATTAAAAAGCAAACCTAATGAACCCATGTTTGCTCAGGATGAGACCTGTGTGGAAGAGAGCTTAGAGCTTTGGGATGGGGAACCACAGGAGTTGTCTCAAGATATAAAAGAGAAATTTGGCCATCTATTTTTAAAGTTAGAAAGCATGTTCAATGTCCCATTTCATTGATGAAATAGTAGATGAGCTTCAGTTTATATCCACCTCTGCATCTGGTTCACTTTTAAGAGATGTGGTGGTGTCCACCTTGAAAAGCCATAATTGTGATCTGGATCCAGCCATTATCTCAGATTTAGTGAAAAATCTTTGTGAGACACAAAGGGGAGCGATCCAAGTTTCAGTCCAATGAAGTGAGATCTGGGTCTTTTCATCAAAGAACCAAAGATCAACATACACTGCATGTACACACAGCTGTGTCTAGTCCAGATCACCCTCATTGTTATGGTGTAAAAAAACAGTGTGCATTGTCAGAAAAACTTGAGCATTTTCATGTTACATCTAGTTACCCTCCAGATGTTTTACATGATCTGCTGGAGGGCATTATTCCAGTGGAACTGGCTTTGGCATTTGATAACTTGATCAAGAAAAAATATTTTTCTCTCATGGAACTGAATGATGCCATTTCCAATTTCCCATACAAGTGGAGTGATGAAACAAATCGCCCTCATCTCATTCCTGCTAACTTTTCGACTCGAGAATCAGTAGGGGGCAGCGCACATGAAAATTGGTGCTTATTACGTCTTTTGCCTCTGATTATAGGTTTAAAAGTACCCCAACAAGAGCCTGTATGGCAGATGCTGATGACACTGAAAGACATTGTGGACCTTGTCATGTCTCGAGCCCATACTGAAGAAAGCATTTGCTATCTTGACAGCATCATTTCAGAACACCGAAGCAGATTCCTTGATGTTTTCCCCCAACATAAGCTCATTCCCAAGCACCATTTCCTTGAGCACTATCCTCAGCTCATTCGGGAATTTGGCCCCCTAGCTGCCCTCCGGACAATGAGATTCGAGGCCAAACACAGCTTTTTCAAGAAGGTGGTCAGACACTTTGGTTGTTTCTGTATAAATGATGACACTGGACGCAGCGTGTTCGGGTGATGTGTTCCAACTTTACTCCTAACCCGGAAGCTCCCCCCCACACACAGCCTTATGGGAACAGTAGTCTACCGCTACACCTCCTCCTTTTAGCTAAAGACATACTTCATAACGTCTCAAACAGCTCACTAGAACAGAAATGGGGAACATCATGAAACGTGAAAATTATACACATCCCTCATTTGTTCACTTACATTTAAACAAAACACATTGTAAACATCTCTAACAGCTTAACCCATCTTTGAATAGGGCATGAATGGATAACTTCAGAGAATTACACATCCAGTCTTTCAGGAGGTCTCACCACTCGACCAGATCTGGTAATAGTCCCTGTTGGTCTGAGGTGGCTCCTATTTCTCCTCAGAAAACCCCTGTCTGTTTCTACCACGTAGGATCTTGGAGCACTGGCAGGTCCAACTACTGCTCCAGTAGTTCCTTCAGTGGTAATCCACACTTTCTGTCCTGACGATAGTTCCGGAAGCGGTCTGACTCTATGTCTGCGGTTGTAGTGTTTTGCCTGCTCACACCTCCCCTCCTCATCTTTTTTGCGAAAAGCCTGCAGGTCAGGCCACTTTGGCACCAGCTTTGCCACAGCCTGTGGCAGCGTGGTCCGCAGGTGTCTCCCCATAAGCAACTGCGCCGGCGAGAGCCCATGTTCCAGTGGGGTGGCCCTGTACGCTAGCAGTGCTCTGGTGTAGTCACAGTCCTTTTTCCACAAGTCTTTAATGGTACGAACAGCACGTTCTTCCTCCCCGTTGGCTTGGGGGTACCTGGGGCTGCTCGTTTCATGTGTGAACTGGTACTCTTTGGCAAAGTGCTTGAACTGTTCTGATGAAAATTGCGGCCCGTTATCCAATACCACAGTCTCGGCAACACCATGTCTTGCAAAGGCTTCTTTTACAGCATTAATAGTGACCTCTGCAGTTGTGTGTCTCAGTTCAGCTATCTCAATGTACCTTGAGAAAAAATCAATAATCAGCAGGAAGTGTTTCTTTGACCACTCGAACAGATCCATGCCGACTTTTTGCCATGGGCGGTCGGGAACAGGAGTTGCCAGCATTGGTTCACGGCACTGTAACCTATGTTTTTGACATGTTTCGCATCTGTCTACCATTTGACGTATTTGGGTTGAGATGCCCGGCCACCACACAGACTCTTTTGCTCTGGCCCTGCATTTTGAAACGCCCTGGTGGCCTTCATGCAAATGTGACAAAACCTCCGCTCTCATTTGAGGTGGTATCACAAGTCTCTCCCCTTTCATGAGAAGACCATGGACTAGATTGAAGTCCATTCTGTATTGCCAGTATCCCTTTAACTCTGGATCTAGTTTACCTTTTTCTGGCCAGCCTGTCCCACATTGATACACCACCTTTCTACACAGGTCATCCATTTCCTGCGCCAACTTAATCTCCTCCAGCCTTTTATCTGTTGCTGGGAGATGGGAAACTACACTGTCCACGAAAACCTCCACCTCTTTTTCCAGCTGAAGATCCCCAGCAGAAGGAGGCCCCGCCAGCGGTGCTCGTGAGAGAGCGTCAGCAGTGACGAGGTTCTTCCCTGGAATATGGACAATGGTGAAAGTAAAGCGCAGCAGCCTGAGGCGGAATCTCAGGATGCGTGGAGGCAGGTCGTCCAGGGCTCTTGTGCTCAGGAGAGGGACCAGGGGTTTGTGATCTGTGATTAGAGTGAACTGTAGGCCCATGAGGTAAGATGACAGTCGTTCACACGCCCACGTTACAGCTAGCGCCTCCTTTTCTATCTGCGCGTAGCGTCTCTCTGTGTCTGTGAGACCTCTTGAGATATATGTGACCGGTCGCCAGGAGTTGTCAGACTGTTTCTGAGTGAGAACAGCCCCGACACCGTATGGCAATGCATCTGCAGCGACACGTGTATCTGCTGAGTTGAAGTACTGAGCGAGCACTTCTGGAGAGCTTAATATCCCTTTTAGTCTCCTAAATGCTGTTTCCTGTGGCTCCGCCCATATCCACACGTTTCTGTCTTTTAGCAGCTCCTTTAATGGTGTGGTGATTGTGGCTAATTGTGGCATAAACTTGGCAAGATAGTTGGCCATGCCCATGAGACGGCGCACATCTTCCACACTCTGAGGCTGCGGCAGCTGCTGGATTGCTGTTATCTTGTTGGGATCAGCCTCAATGCCTTTTGCTGACACTTTGTGTCCCACAAAGATTATTTGACTTTTAGTAAACTCACACTTCTCATTCAGAGTGAGACCCTCCTTCTGAAACATTTGGAGCACACAGTGCAACCTCTGGTCGTGCTCCTGCCTGTCTCTGCCATATACAAGCACATCATCGGCGTGACAAATCACCCCTTCAAAATATTCCAGCATCTGTGACATTCGCCTTTGGAAATGTTCCGGCGCCGATGCAATGCCAAAAGGAAGGCGGTTGAACTGAAACCTTCCAAAAGGCGTGATGAAGGTAGTGAGTGGCCTTGACTCTGGCGTGAGCGGAATTTGCCAGAATCCAGACCGGGCGTCGAGCTTTGTGAACACTTTAGCATCTTTCATCATCGCTAGTGTTTGATCTACTGCTGGGAGGATGTGTCTTTCTCTTTTGACTACTGTGTTCAGGGGTGTGAGGTCCACACATATTCTGGGGGGCTTTCCTGCTGGTCTGGGGACCACTACCATGCCAGAACACCACTCTGTAGGCTCAGTGACTTTGGAGATAACACCCATTTCTTCCATTCTGTGCAGCTCATTTCTCACTGCATCTCTGAGGGGAAGAGGAACGCGTCTTGGGGCAGATAGGGCTATTGGTACAGCTCCTTGCTCTATCTCAATGTGATAAGGCTCCCTCAGCACGCCTAAACCTTTAAAAACGTCTGGGTATGCTGCCCTGAAATCTGTCACAGATTCCGTTACTGTGCTTACTCTGTACACAAGACCCAGAGCCTCACACGCTGGCCTGCTTAGCAATGGCTGTACTAGACCTGACACAAGGTAGACGTCTTGAGAAACACTGCGCCCTTTCACTGCTAGCTGTGCCTCGAAGCAGCCTTTAACATTGAGTGGGTTACTGCCCGGCCCTAGTAACTTCTTTCTGGGTCTCTGCAGCTTACCGTCCCTGTCTGGACTGTACAAACCCTCTGGAATATATGTGACATCCGCCCCTGTGTCAAGTTTAAAATATACATTTTCCCCATTTAACTTGACCTTTTCCACCCAGGGCTGTGACCTCCCAGTCTCTACTTCACCTAAGAACACACAGTCCTCTCTGTCTGCATCTTTCTGATTTTCTGTCACTTCCCGTAGTGCTGTAGCTTCACTACTGCGACAGACCGCAGCAAAGTGCCCTTTTTTCTGACATTTTCGACACTGTACCTCTTTGGCTGGACATTCTTTCCATGAGTGTTTGTTCTTGCGACCACAGCGGCCACATTCCTTTCCACTTTGTTTGATTGGCTTTTGTTCTTTCTTCTGCCACGTCTGCGTTTTCCCGCGTGTTGTATTTGTCCGTATTGTGTCCATGTTCAGTGTTTTCTCCACTGCTGCGCTGCTGTGAAGTATCGATTGTTGTTTCTTTACCGTTTCGCTCTGCCTAACTTTCTCAGTGGCTTTAGCAAGAGTCAACTCTGAGTCCATTTGCAGCAGCTCGGACAGTCTTTTGTCTTTTATGCCAACTACAATTCTGTCCCTTATGAGTTCGTCTTTGAGTGCTCCAAATGCACAATTTTCTGCAAGTTTGTGCACAGCAGTGATGAACGACTCTGTACTTTCCCCTTCCTGTTGCCGTCTGGAGTTAAACTGTGCTCTTTCAAAAATTACGTTATGTTTTCCTACGTAATGTTTGTCAAATGCCTCTTTGACAGTTGCATATTTCTTTTTGTCTGCATCGCACAGTGGTAAAACTGCCAAAACATCATCATCAGCGTCTCCCATAGCGTACAGGAGTGCATTAACTTGATACTCGTCTGATTTGTTATCAAGAGCAGTTGCAATGCGAAATCTTTCGAACCTTCTGATCCACTTTGGCCATTCGGCAGGATGAGAAAAGTCAAATGTTTCTGGGGGTGTTATTTGTACCGTGGTCGCCATCTTGACGTGTGGATCCCTGGCTTCCTCGCGTTCAGAATCCAAGCTTTCCGGTGCGCCGACCTCGTCTCCTCCTTCCGACATGTGAAGCTCGTGCTCGACCGCACGCGCGCACGCGCCCTGTTGCTAGCGCCGGTCACAGCCTCGGCCACGCTTCACCTGCATGCCGGTCTTGTTCGGGTTACCGATGCGAAAACTTCTCTCGCAGTTAACTGCACCGTACTGTACTCGAAAAAGAAGAAGAAAAAAAAAACTGTGGAGACCGCCGTTCGCACTTCTGACACCACGTATAAATGATGACACTGGACGCAGCGTGTTCGGGTGATGTGTTCCAACTTTACTCCTAACCCGGAAGCTCCCCCCCACACACAGCCTTATGGGAACAGTAGTCTACCGCTACAGTTTCAGGAATATTTTGCTGTCCCTTGCAAATAAGCACCAGCTCATGGTTGCATATCATCAATCACATTCTGTCAAACCATCACTTGTAGTCACAAAAACAACAGAGGTCTCTTTAGATGTGCTTAAGGATGATCTAAAAGACCTGGTGAAATGCAGATTCCCTGCTGTTACAGCTGTGCATGTTGCCAATAATGTGTGCAGTTTAGGCACCAACTATGCAGTGGGAATGTTGTTGTGTTGTGGTTCCACTGCAGGACTGCCTGACTTTTCTGAAGTGTTACAGATAATGGTGATTTGTAACAAACTGACATTTTTCGTGAGACAACAAAATACATGGTACAATGAACACCTGAGGAGTTATGAGCTGGAGAACACAGGGAGTGTGCAGTTACTTGAGCAAAGAGAGCTTAAAGATTTTCATCCTTTGGCTTTATACACCCTTGCAGGAAGACGCCTGACAACTTTAAAGCACCACATTTGCCGGTCCTTTTGAAATGTGAGGAGAGAAGCTTGTGAATAAATGTCTGTGTATTTCTCTTCTCTGTTGTTGCAGCTTCTTCCTGTTGATATGGCACCCTCAGCGAAACTGCGAATAATTTTTGGGGAGGATGATGTCCACAAACTACTTTTACCTGCAGGCATCCCAAGCACACTTCAGGACCTCAATGATGTTCTTCGAGAGACATTTGATATTACAGGACCATTCACTGTTATGTACCAGGACATGGATTTTGATGGTCAGTTCTTCAGTTTGACCTCGATTGAGGAAGTACAAGATAAAGCTAACCTCAAAGTAGTAAAAACTGAACCAGTAATCTTGAGTCTCACTACTGTGGACATGTCAGAAGTCGAATCTCCAGTTCGACTATCTACAGAAGCAAGCTCCTCCTCATCTGTATGCGACACAATCCTGTTGTCCTCCCCAGATGAGAGTGGACCATCCTACAGGTCTAAGCCATGGCCATTTAAGTTTGAAATACCAGACTTCTCTTATGATATAGACCTTGCACTGGAAGCAGGAAAGCAAGCTTATGAAAATGATGGCACACTTTTGAACAACCCAAGCGTAACTATAGCATTCTTGAGAAGCTTGCAGAGACTATATTTGGCTTCACAGCATATCCAACTGGTGTCCAGATTTTAGCTGTTGCTGAACCCTTGGTAGCAAAATACCCATGCCTCAAAGAGCCAGGGTCTTTTAATGGCCTATATGGTTGGCAACAGAGGATAAAGTATAAAATGGGCAACTACAGGGCAAAGTTAAGAGGTCACCAATTAGCCATTCCAGAGCTCGAGGTGAACACACTGAAGAGACGATGCTCCAGTGAAGAGGGTTCACTTAAAGGCTTTAAAAGGGCAAAAAAAGCTGAAGTCAACTATCTGCCACCACTGCCATTCGGTGAGACTGAGGAAACCTTAGAGATGGAGAGACTAGATTTGCTGAAGGAAATGAAGAAGAAGAACAATGAGAGGGCAATTAATGAGAAAATGTAGAAGTCTTTCGCTATGAGAAGAAAAGAGGTTGTCAAGGATTGCCTTCAGCCTTCCGTCTTCGCTGGAGGGTCCGAGGGACCGCTTCAGCCTTTCGTCTCCGCTGGAGGGTCTGAGGGACCGCTTCAGCCTTCCGTATTCACTGGAGGGTCCAAGGGGCCTGTCCGGCCTTCGTCTGTCTTCGCTGGAGGGTCTGAGGGACCGCTTCAGCCTTCCGTCTTTGCTGGAGGGTCCAAGGGGCCCGTCCGGCCTTCGTCTGTCTTTGCCAGAGGGTCTGAGGGACAGCTTCAGCCTTCCGTCTTCGCTGGAGGGTCCGAGGGACCGCTTCAGCCTTCCGTCTTCGCTGGAGGGTCCGGTGGAACGCTTCAGCCTTCCGTTTCAGCTGGAGGGTCCGAGGGGCCTGTCCGGCCTTCGTCTGTCTTCGCTGGGGGGTCCGGTGGACCGCTTCAGCCTTTCATTCAGCTGGAGGGTCCGAGGGGCCCGTCTGGCCTTCGTCTGTCTTCGCTGGAGGGTCCAAGGGACCGCTTCAGCCGTCTGTCTTCGCTGGAGGGTCCGAGGGACCGCTTCAGCCTTTCGTCTCCACTGGAGGGTCCGAGGGACCGCTTCAGCTTTCCGTCTTCCCTGGAGGGTCCAAGGGACCGCTTCAGCGGCCTGCTCCGGCTGGAGGGCTCGAGGGGCCCGTCCAGCCATCAGCGTCTCCTGCAGAACAGCAACCAGTGCCTTATGCGCTGGTCCTTACTCCTCCACGACTTCAACATTGACATCCGGTACAAAAAGGGCTTAGAGAACGTCATGGCTGATGTCCTCTCTAGGTCATGAATCAAACATTTCATTTGGGGTTAAATGTTTGATTTTTGGGTGGGGGGAAATGTTACGATCCAATGTTGTCAGTGTTTTGTTTTATGCGTGACTCCTCCCACCAGAGGATGGCTGTGGGTTTTTTCCCCTTTTTCTTTTAGGAGTTGGACACCTGGGCGTGCCTTCTGAGTAGTTGGGTGGAGTCTCTTCCTGTCCTTGGATTGGATAATTGGATAACCACCTCCAGTATTTAGCTACCAGATGACAGCCACCTGCTCCCTCTCTCCTAACCTCCACCATCCAACAAAGAACCTGTATTTTGATTCGTTGCTGTGTAGTGTTTCTTTGACAAAGTGATTTGCAAGTATCACCTCGTGTGTGTGTGTCTGGCGTTAGTACCTCAATTTTGTAAATAGCTGTAAATAGAGTTGTCAAGTAGCTATTCGTGTATTTTGTTCACCTTGTATATATCCTTCACTGCAGCAGCCTAGTAGGCGTGAGAAGCCATTTTTGTTGATTACGTTTTCTCCTGTTTTTCATTTAGGAAGTTAGGTAAGTGAATTGTCTTTTGTTTGGTTTTAATTTTGTGTAGGAAAGCGTAGGGACCATTAGGGAGTTTTGTTTGTTATTTTTGGCACTGCTCACTGCTGAAGAAAATAAATGGCTGCTTAGCACTTTAAAAAGATATTGTTGTTGGTGTTCTTGCTTGGGTGGTGTTTGAGTGGGCCAACTTCTTGTTGCGTTCAATACTCGCCTAGACTAAGAACGTAACATAAGCTTTACTTGCTTGCATATACAGTGGGGCAAAAAAGTATTTAGTCAGCCACCGATTGTGCAAGTTCCCCCACCTAAAATGATGACAGAGGTCAGTAATTTGCACCAGAGGTACACGTCAACTGTGAGAGACAGAATGTGAAAAAAAAAATCCATGAATCCACATGGTAGGATTTGTAAAGAATTTATTCGTAAATCAGGGTGGAAAATAAGTATTTGGTCAATAACAAAAATACAACTCAATACTTTGTAACATAACCTTTGTTGGCAATAACAGAGGTCAAACGTTTACTATAGGTTTGCACACACAGTAGCTGGTATTTTGGCCCATTCCAGGTTTGCACACACAGTAGCTGGTATTTTGGCCCATTCCTCCATGCAGATCTTCTCGAGAGCAGTGATGTTTTGGGGCTGTCGCCGAGCAACACGGACTTTCAACTCCCGCCACAGATTTTCTATGGGGTTGAGGTCTGGAGACTGGCTAGGCCACTCCAGGACTTTCAAATGCTTCTTACGGAGCCACTCCTTTGTTGCCCGGGCAGTGTGTTTTGGATCATTGTCATGTTGGAAGACCCAGCCTCGTTTCATCTTCAAAGTTCTCACTGATGGAAGGAGGTTTTGGCTCAAAATCTCACGATACATGGCCCCATTCATTCTGTTCTTAACACGGATCAGTCGTCCTGTCCCCTTGGCAGAAAAACAGCCCCATAGCATGATGTTTCCACCCCCATGCTTCACAGTAGGTATGGTGTTCTTGGGATGCAACTCAGTATTCTTCTTCCTCCAAACACGACGAGTTGAGTTTATAGCAAAAAGTTCTACTTTGGTTTCATCTGACCACATGACATTCTCCCAATCCTCTGCTGTATCATCCATGTGCTCTCTGGCAAACTTCAGACGGGCCTGGACATGCACTGGCTTCAGCAGCGGAACACGTCTGGCACTGCGGGATTTGATTCCCTGCCGTTGTAGTGTGTTACTGATGGTGACCTTTGTTACTTTGGTCCCAGCTCTCTGCAGGTCATTCACCAGGTCCCCCCGTGTGGTTCTGGGATCTTTGCTCACCGTTCTCATGATCATTTTGACCCCACGGGATGAGATCTTGCGTGGAGCCCCAGATCGAGGGAGATTATCAGTGGTCTTGTATGTCTTCCATTTTCTGATGATTGCTCCCACAGTTGATTTTTTCACACCAAGCTGCTTGCCTATTGTAGATTCACTCTTCCCAGTCTGGTGCAGGTCTACAATACTTTTCCTGGTGTCCTTCGAAAGCTCTTTGGTCTTGGCCATGGCGGAGCTTGGAGTCTGACTGTTTGAGGCTGTGGACAGGTGTCTTTTATACAGATGATGAGTTCAAACAGGTGCCATTCATACAGGTAACGAGTGGGGGACAGAAAAGCTTCTTACAGAAGACGTTACAGGTCTGTGAGAGCCAGAGGTTTTCCTTGTTTGAGGTGACCAAATACTTATTTTCCACCCTAATTTACGAATAAATTCTTTACAAATCCTACCATGTGAATTCATGGATTTTTTTCACATTCTGTCTCTCACAGTTGAAGTGTATCTCTGGTGCAAATTACTGACCTCTGTCATCATTTTAGGTGGGGGAACTTGCACAATCGGTGGCTGACTAAATACTTTTTTGCCCCACTGTATATTTTTTTGAGTTCTGGAAACGAAATAGGTTTTTACTCTGTACTCAAAGTGAATAAGTTGCCTTAACTTAAACATCTTAAGTAAAGTTTACTCAATTCTTTTGAGGCAACAAGTTTGCATAGTTTTTTTGAGTTCTGGGAACTAACGAGGTTGTACAGTGTACTCAAAATGGGAAAGTTTCCCTAGCTTAATCATCTTAAGTAAAACTTTACTCAATTTTTTTGAGGCAACAAGTTTGCATAGTTTTTTTGAGTTCTGTGAACTAATTAGATTTTACAGTGCAATAGGTTTATTAATTTGAGCTGTTTAATGCTGAACATCATTCAGTCTATTATTTTTTAGCTTTAATTTCTACAGAATGTATGATAAAAGAAGAAAAACTATAAAGATAAATTACACTTTGTCAGAGGTTTGTTGCACAGTTTTCAGAATCAAGTCTTATGCCTTTATAAGAAAGGTAAAACATGTCAGGTATGAGACTTAGCCCCCAGAATATCAATGCAACATAAAATACTCTCTCTTACTCAGGTTTCTGCCAATAGCAGGCGTAGCACAATAACAGAAAATTATTGGTCTGTGTCTGCTGAGTTCATCTTTGATGCTACTGCTCACCCTGCTTCATAACGCAACACTTGTCAAACCAATTTTCACACTGTTTCCCATCGGATTTGTGTCCCAGGAATCCCAGGGGCTTCGTTGTCCAGGAGGTCTGCCCTCTGGTAGGGTCTCCCATGGCAAATTGATCCTGGGTGAGGGACCAGACAAAAAGCAATTCAGAAGACCCCTTTAAGAGGAACACCTAGGGAACAGTCCACCCTGCCCGGGATAGGGTTACTGGTGCCCCGCCCTGGAATCGAGACCAGGGAGGGTGCCCGAGCCTTAGTCCATGGGGCCCCTGGTGAGAGGCAGCGGGCTGGGGTGGGTATCCTAGTATCCCCTCAGCTTGCTGGCTGAACGTTGGGGTTTCTCCAACCTTAGGAAGTGGTGTGTGATCACTCACAGGTGATTGGAGACAGAAGTTGAGGACTGAGGATAAGTCCACACTCTCAGTCTCTCACATACGCGCACACATGCTTTTAAACCCCGCCCCCTGGGGACCCCGATTTGCACCTGAAAAAAAAAGTCAGGGATTTTTTGCCAGAAATCTGTGTTCACTGGAATTCCTGAAATTAAGATTTAAATTTTAATTTATACTTTTTAAAGTGTGATATTGCACTAGTTATTAGATTCATATTATTATTAATTGATGCATTCTGATTGCCACTCCATTAGAAAAATACCAATTATTTTAAGATAAGACTATCTTTTAACATTTGGCTACTGTAAAATTTGTATGATTGTCCCAGACATAAAGCAGTTCTTACTTTAAATACTAAATAAATATGCTGCTCAGATTAAATTAAATGGAAAATAAGGACTAAATTATAATTATTCAAAATAAATAACAGGTTTCTGTAGTTGACTGGACTTCAGGATTTGAGCAAAGACTGTGTTCCTATTCCAGCTCTGCCTTAATTAAAGTATCACATCCTTCCCAGTGGTCTGTTTCCCAGTATTTGTCAACTGACATTTTGTATACTTCTGAATTAATATGAATATTTATGGAGAGAAATTTGTCTCCAAAGAGCTGTAAGTGCATATAAGTGATATAATCCACAAAAGAAAAATAAGATTTACAAATGTGTGCAATGATTTTTTTGAACTTTTGAGTACTCACATGTGTGCTTCAATCCACAATTCGCGAACACAAATTAAAAACCTTTCTGTGCATGCAAATGTCTAAAACTCAAAACACTTAAGTTGGCTTTATTAAACGTTAGATCTTTAGCTGGGAAAACATTTTTAATTAATGATTTAATCACTGAGCACAGCCTTGATTTTATGTTTTTAACTGAAACTTGGTTGGACCAAAGTAACAGTGGAGCTGTTCTCATCGAGACGACCCCTCCTAACTACAGTTTTATCAGTGAGGCCAGGGTGAGCAGGAGAGGAGGGGGAGTCGCTGTCTTATTTAATGAATCATTTCAATGTAAGCAGCTATCTCCTGGAAGTTTTCAGTCTTTTGAATATGTGGCTTTACAGCTGAAGGCCCCATCCAAAGTTGTGTTTCTTAATGTTTACAGGCCTCCCAAATACTGCACAGACTTTTTTAATGACCTCAGTGAACTGCTGTCTGTGATCTGTGTTGATTTCGACTGTGTAATTATTGTTGGGGATTTTAACATCCATGTGGACAACCCTCAGGACAAAGGGACTAAAGACCTGAGTAACACTCTGGGCAACTTTGGGCTGACTCAGCATGTAACAGAGGCCACACATAATGCCCCGAGAGCAATCTATGTCCACCGAGACCGCAAACTGACAGATTTTAGTGGTTGCCCTGGGAAAAGCGGGGATGATAGTGTGGAAGGGTGGATTGCCGCAATGAGGTCTGCATTCCAAGTCATGAAGATGCCAGAGGAGGACCGTGTAGAGTTAGTTAAGCAACACTTAAAAGATGAGGCTAGGGCAACTGTTAAGTTCATGCTGGGTGGGGCAGGAGGGTCTGTTGAGGAGATATTTGACGTTCTCCTCCAAACCTATGTAGACAAAATCCCAATAGGCACCAGGTTAAAGGAGTTTTATGAGAGAAGGCAGATGCCAGGTGAGACTGTCAGAACTTATGCCTATGACTTACAGGAGAAGTTGGCTTTGATTAGGAGGCGGGAACCTAACCGCGTTCCAGACACAGAGACAGTGTTGAAGGAACAGCTAGTATTGGACTTGCGGGATGACCTTTTGAGATGGGAGATGAAAAGGAGGGTTAAGGAAGAGAAAGGCCTAACCTTTATTGGGCTGCTGCAAGCCGCAATTGACTGGTCCGAAGAAGACGAAGCCCAACTCCCTCTCGCCTCCCAAAGTAGGCCCAAGGCTAGAGGTGCGGTGAATGCTGCAGCACCAGTTGAGGATAGGCAGTGCCCCCTCACCATGGAGATGCTCCACGAGGAGATAAGAAAGTTAGCTGCCCACCAGCAAGAGTTATACCTGGCGCTTATAAGCAGGGAAGGGGGAAACAGCCAGCCGAGCACCCAGCGCAGGCGAACACCGCTAAAAGACAGTGAAGGGCGATACATTTGCTACAGCTGTGGGGAACCCGGCCACACTAGCCAGCGCTGTACCAAAAAAGCAGACGAAGGGGCTTTGGCTCCTATCCCCACGGACCGACCCAGGCGGTATTTCCTGGCAATCCAAAATCCAGGGATGGGGCTAAGAAACACACCACCACACCGACCATTGGGCACCAAGCAGCTGAGTGTCTCGTGACAGAGGTGGAGGAGAGCCTCAAAAGGAGTGCTCTCGGAAAGTGTTGCACTGTTCACCTTAAAATAGGGGGAGTGGACACCACCTGCCTCTGGGACACGGGGTCAAATGTGACTGCTATTACGGAGTCCCATTTCCGTAGGTGCTCTGGGCCACAAGAGCTGAGGTCAGCAGACTGGATCAAGCTCACAGCAGCAAATGGGCTCGATATTCCTGTCTTGGGCTGTTTGGAGGTCGAGATTGAATGCGCCGGGAGAGTGGTTGGCAAGAAGTGCATTTTTGTACTCACTGACACTCACCCTCAGCTAGGCAAAGCTAATGGGCTCCCAGGCATTGTGGGGATGAATGTTATAGAAGATCTCAAAGCGCTTTTTACCGCAGATGGGGGTTGTGTCCAAATGGATCCTTATGCTTCCGACGAGGAAGAGGCCGCCATCCGTAGGTTGATAGCCCAGGCGAGGAAGGAGACCCCCTGCACGGGCCCGGGTGGCAAAATTGGGTTCATCAAGGTGACTGGCAGGGAACCAATCATCATTCCCCCAATGAGTGAGAAAGTGGTAGAGGGCTGGTGCGGGGTCTCACCCAGGGTTGAGTGCCAAGTGCTGGCTGAGGCGGTGAGAGAAATAGAGCTGCCGAGGGGACTGTTAGTTGCCAACACCCTCGCGACGACCATTGGTGGAAGAATCCCTCTCAGAGTGATGAACACAAGTGAGAGAGCTGTCAAGTTGATGCCTAGAGCCAGGCTTGCGGTGGTTAGCAAGCCACGAGCTGTACTTCCCAAGGAGGTTGTACAAGTAGAGGAGAGAGAGGGGGCGCTCGCGGTTAAGCCGCTGGGCCAGGGTGAGAGCATAGCGACAGGGGGTGAGGTTAGGCAGTTACCTGTCCCTGTGCAGGCTAACACTCAAGACCTCACAGAGCTACAGTGTCAAAAGCTTTGTCATCTATTAGCCAAACACAAAGGCGTGTTTTCAGCAAGTGAAAGTGATTATGGCTATACCACCACCACTGGCGTGCACAGATAGAGACGAGGTGGTGCTGAAGCACTTGCCCTTTTGCCCTCAGTCCAAAAAAGTGCCCTTTTGAAAGACGTGATTTTCTTTTTTTTTTTAAAGCTGCGCGATTTTAAAAAGGTGTGAAAATAATGGCTTGATTTGTGCCCCTTCTTCTAAGACACCCAAACCCTGTCGCTTTTTCACTGTCACCGTGTCACGTGAACATAGCTGGACTGGCCATCGGGCATACCGGGCATTTGCCCGGTGGGCCGCTGGCGATTTTTTGTTTTTATGGGCCGATGGATTTTTTTTTATTTTTTTTTTAGGAAGGGTATATATAATGAAAGGTGTTGGATTGGCCAATTGGTCATGAGCGACTCTGGACTGGACCAATTACAGCCGAGGCCGAATGCACCCGCCCCCTTGTTTAGCAATCACGTGATTTTCGCGCATTGCATGCCGGGAACTCGTGGCAAAACAATCCAAGTACCGCATCAAATGCAAGCATTTGCAGCACCGCAAAACGTTCATTCTCCGGTTCCAATACCTTCTTGTTTTTTCTTTGCCGCACAAAAAAGGAATGTACAAAACAAAAGGAAAACAATGCCGGTCCGTACAAAGACAGACTCGACGAAAAGACAAAGAAAAGATAGGAGGAAAAAAAATCAAAGGTGTGAAAGGGTTAGACCCTTACGAGCACACAGAGGGACAAAAGTCGTTAGCGTGCTGCCCAACTTTCACCACGCTCATATTTATAATTACACGGTTCTTGGAGTGAGTGCATACACTCATGAAGTTTAGTAACTTCAGGTCACTGCAACAAGCCCAGGTACAGTTTACCGACGGATGGGTACAGGACCTTGAAACGCACCGTGTAGAACGAAAGACCATCGTACGAACAAAGGTAAGTTTACCAGTCTCACAAATCGTCGTCATAAATACACATTCGTTAACCGTTTATTAATATAACCTTTGAGCTCAACGGTAATTAGTAGTGGAAATAATTTCTGGTTCATTACAGAAATGTAGCAGTGACAATAATATTGTATGTTGTAATCGCACTGGACAATTAGTGATACAAAACAACTGTTTTATCCTGTGAATAAAAGTATATGTTTTTGTCAATGTACCATGGTAATAACAGAAGTGAAACGCAATATTGTGTCAGGACAATTTACTATTTATGCACAATAAACAAAGGAGCATAGCACGACAATTTCTGTTCAGCGCCAGACTTGCTTGTAACCTATATCACCAATTATGTTAAGAAAAATGACGCATTAACTACTACAAAACTCTGACCTTTGTGGGAATGCTTGGAGCAGACTAACATGTGAGCTGGAGTGTTCTGGGACATTATATTTGGTATATCCAGACCATCCGTCGGCTCTTACTTCGGAAACATGGCTTAAAACATTTCTCTTCAACGACGTAATCCGATTAAAAAAAAAACGATCGGCTTCCCGTGGCTGTCATGCGACCGGCTGTTGCAGTTAATAATACAACAGCTTCTTGCCATTTTTTGTTTCTTTTTATCGCTGTGTAACTGAGTTCAATTGAAAGCCTGCTTGCGCTAGTACCTCTTGCCACAAGTTCCCAGAATCCTTTGCGGTTTTACCCCTGAATGACGTCACATTTTCAATCTTTATCCTGGTGGGCCGGTCTCTAGTCAAAATGCCCGGGCCGATTTTTTGTCCCAGTCCAACCTTGCACGTGAACACGCTTGCAGTTCATTTGTTGTGAGGCGTGTAGCAGCGGCATGACATAGGACTACTTGGAGTAGGCATAGTAGGCTAACTATAGCGACTGGGAGCCACGGCGGACAACATGGCAGCTCTTTCCCTTCCCAACCAGTCAGGTAACCCATGAATCGAGTGAAATTATTCTGTTTGCCCTCTAAGACCAACCTGCAATTGTTTTGTTGTGAAGTAGCCTGTCAGAAACTGCACATGACAAACTTTGCCAGCTTGCCCCCTCCATCCATCCATATGGATAAACAAAAAAACGACACATTTAAAATGTAACCTAAACCATTTAGGCAACCCCACTCTCCATCAATTCCGACCTTTTTGCATACACTATTGAAAATATCACGTTATGCTATAGGCTACATGCCGTTAGGCAGAGGGCTCTTTTGAGCCCATTTTTCGTTACAAATTTTAGGATGATCTCACGTAAATCTGTGAATAAATACAAAGTTTTCAAACTGAAGTCAGTGACGGGAAGACATCACACTTTTTAGAGATGGAACTGCAGAAAAACCTAAAACCTTGACATGATTATGAATAATAGAATTATGGACGTTTCTCCGTTTTTGTGGATTAGCCTTTCCATAACTAACGTCAACTACTGTCCTACTTTGGTAAGATTGAAATTAATGTCTTTGACTGTCTTTAGTAGGTGTCTCCTGTGAGAAAGTTAGAACACCGTCCAACTGTCTAAAGATGCAGTCTTTAGCCTAACTGGTTGTTACTGACTCAGCGATGCTCGCAGACATTTACGCACTGTGTTGTGACCTGATTGTGACAGAACAGTGACGTTGTTATTGGTAGTTTGAAGGATACGGTGTTGGGGGTGGTGCATGTTAAAAGTTTTGAGAAGCACTGGTTAGACATGTTAATTTTTTTTGGTGTAACATATTGGCAACATTAACACATTAATTTGCTAAAGGAAAAATAGGCAGTTCCCAATTGCCTGTGAAAACGACCATTCTGCCCTGTTCTTGTAATGACCACAGTCAGTCTTATTCGTTCTCATACATTTTGGTCTATTTATTTACTAATTTCAGCAAGCATAATGCCTAGGAAAGAGAGGCTGAGAAAGGAGAAAGAAAGGGATCTACAACAGGCAGCCCAGGGAAGCAGTTCTCTGCTCTCTTGGATGAAAGCAAAGGAAAATGAAGATGAAAGGTCAGAGTCAAGGGCAGAGTCAGGTTCTATTTTAATGTTTTAATGTAACCTGCTCCTTGCAGTTAATTCTATTGAAAAATCTTAAAAGCTGTTCACACTTAGTTTTTAATGAACTTAATCAGCAGGCATTGAGCTAACTATTATTTTGTACCTACGAAAGTTATTTCTATGTTACAAGACTTGCAGTATGGGTTATTATTAAAACTATCTGTTTAAGCTTATTATTATGATAAATACTAATACTATTATTATTATTATTGTTCCATTGTAGTCAGTCACAGCAGGGAAGCAGCTCTATGCCATCTACCAGCATAGCAGAAGAGGGAGATATAGAAACAGATGAAGCCGCGACCAATGCAGCAACAGGTTCAGTTAGGCCTACAGACACTGATGTAGTGCTCTCTGAAGACCACAATGAGGAAGAACAGATCGATCACATAATGTCAAAGTTAGCAGCTTTACAATACCCAACAGATCCAACACACATCCATACATTTAAAATAAAGCGCAATGACAGATACGTTTCAATGTGGGCCCATGTCAGCCTGATATACCTTACCCAAAAACTGAGGGGAGATCATTCCAGAAACAGTGGTTTTCTGCTAATGTGTGGCTGGAATACTCACCCACTGCTAATTCAATGCATTGTTTTAGTTGTCGGCTTTTCCTCTCGGATGAAAAATATAAAAGCAGAACAGCCTGGACAACTGATGGCATCAGAAAGTGGAGTACTGCTCTTGAAAAAATCAAACAACACTCCAGCGCAGAGATGCACATGACAAGCATGGTTAGATGGATCAATTTCCAGAAAAAGGCCCTTCAGTCTGCATTTGATGTTTCAGACGTAGAAGGGGTGGAAGTTAGAGATCGAGAGAGGCAGACAAACAAAGAAATCCTGACAAGATTAACTCATTCACTGCCATTGACGTCTATAGACGTCAATTGAAAAATTTACGTTGACTGCCATTGACGTCTATAGACGTCAATGGCAGTCAACGTAAGTTGAACTGAAGCCCACCAGCAGTAAAAGTAGACCTGCAAGGAGGTGCAGGGTTTGCGCACGTAAGGGATTGCGCAGTGAGACAAAAATGTGGTGCAAGTCTTGTTGTGTTTCACTGCCAGCCATTTGAAAATGGCTGGCAGTGAATGAGTTAATTGACCTAACAGTGTATCTTGCACGTCAGGGACAAGCATTCCGAGGTCATGATGAGAGTGAGTCCAGTGATAACCGTGGCAATTTTTGTGAATTAGTCAATGTATTTTCCCGCTACGATAGTGTGCTGAAAATGCATTTGGAAAAAATTGCCACAGTTAAAGCCACCAAGACAAGGCCCCAGGTGTCACTGCTTTCCAACAGAAGTCAAAATGACATCATTGCAGCACTAGGAACTTACATCAGGAAGGAGATACAACGTGAAATAAAAGAGGCTGAAATGTATTCCATTCTACTTGATGAAACCTCTGATGTTTCACACAAAGAGCAAGTGTCATTTGTTGTGCGATATTTTCATCATATGCAAATAAAGGAGAGATTCATAGAAGTGTGCAATGTTGATACAACTACAGGCCAGGAGCTGGAGAATACAGTGTTCTTGCTTCTGCAAAAGAATGGCCTAGAGATGAAGAACATGTATGGTCAAGGCTATGATGGATCAGCCAACATGAGTGGCATGTATAAAGGTCTCCAAGCTAGAATCCGTGCACACAATGAGAAGGCCCTCTATGTGCACTGCAAAGCCCATTGCCTCAATTTGGTACTAGTGGAGGCATCAAAGTCCAGCAAGCATTTTGTGACATTTTTCAACTTGGTGGAGAAATTGTATGCCTTTTGCTCAGCCTCCCCAAAGCGTCATGCTGCCTTGGTCAAATTTCAGGAGTCTCTCTTTCCTGGACAACGTGTTATGGAGCTCCAGCAGCTGTCAGATACTCGATGGGCTTGCAGGGAAAAAGCCCTGAAGGCACTTCAGAGAAATTTGAAAGCCATTTTGATGCTCCTTGATGACATCAGTGACAGTGACCCACCTAACCTGGCCCAAGGTGATGCTCAGATGTACAGAAATGCCATTAATTTTATGTTCATTCTCTGCATGGAAATCACCACACCAGTATTCGAAGTCACTGCTTTGGCATCAGATTCTCTGCAGGAAGAAGGGTTGGACCATTCCACTGCCTACAAGGTAATTGATGGTGTGCTTCACACATTGCAAACCATGAGGTCTGAGGAGAAATTTGGAGAGATATTTAGATGTGCATCAGAGAAGGCAGAGAGTTTCAACATTCCAGTACCTACCGTGGTGCCTGGTCAGGAGAGAAAGCGGAAAGTTCCAGTGCGTTTCCAACACAGCACCACAGTGTCTGAAGTAGGTGCTCAGTTTGAGTCAGTGGAGGCATATTTCAGGAGTGGTGTATATTTCACCTTTCTGGACATCATGACTGGGGAACTGAACAGGAGGTTCATAGGGGACAATACTGGAAGCCCAACGGCCAGAATCATTCAGTCCTTCCAGCCCTTAACTGTGCATGTTAACTGGGTAGGCCCACCAAACCCAGAAGCCATTGAAGCTGTCCACATCCTCTGTGAATTCTATGGAGAAGATGAGGACCAGCTCAAAACAGAATTAAAGGTCTTCCACTCCAGCTTTAGTTTAAAAGACCTCAGAGAAATATTTCTGATACTGAGGGAAAACAATGGCCAGCTGATCTTTCCTGCCTTTGTCAAAATGATTCAGATCTATGCAACACTACCAGTGACAACTGCGACAGTTGAAAGATCCTTTTCAAAGCTAAAAATAATCAAAAATAAACTAAGAAGTTTGTGTGGAGAAGAAAGGTTGTCTGATCTCCTCTTGTTGGCCATTGAGAAAGATGTGGAGATCAATTACAACGAGGTCATCAACATTTACAAAGACATGGCACCAAGAAGGATGCTTCTTTAGAGCAGTACACTCCATTTAATGGACACTTGAGAATATGTATGTATATAGTTTAGAGTTGGATACAGATTTTATCTTTTTGTGGTGTGATTTTTGATTTTTAGAGAATGTTTTGAAATAAAAGTCAAATTGCATTTAACCTGTGCGATTCTTTTATTATAAAAAGAAAAGGTTTTCCACATATGCAAAAAGTGCCCTTTTCCCCCCCTGGAGCACTTGCCCCCCAAAATGTCTGTGCACGCCACTGACCACCACTGTGACGCACAGTATCCCTACCGAGGCACCTCCTATCAAACAGAGGCACCGAAGGGTCCCTCCCCATGTCTTTCAGGAATTCAAGAGGCATGTTCAGGAACTCGTTAGCCAGGGGGTCTTCAAAGAGAGCTCAAGTCCATGGGCCTCACCTGCGGTGGTAGTTATTAAGAAAGATGGAAGACTTCGTTTCTGCTGCAATTACAGGCGGCTGAATGAAGTAATGTGCAAAGATGCATACCCACTTCCTCGCATCGAAGAGTCATTGGATGTGCTCGGTAATGCGCTGTTATTCTCAACCCTGGACCTGACAAGTATTACAGCGCATTTAAACTGGAACTTCTTGCGCTTAAATGGACTGTTACTGAGAAATTCAGGGACTACCTAATGTTTGCCAAGTTCACTGTGGTTACTGATCATAACCTGCTGCGCTTCTTGGGAACGGCTAATCTGGGGGCTGTTGAGCAGCGGTGGGTAGCACAACTCGCTGAGTACAACTTTGAGGTGTGTTACAAGCCTGGGCAGCAAAACACGAACACAGACGTCCTCTCCAGGATTCCTTACCAGGAGGAACCTGAGCAGGAGGACATGGACAAGGACTTTATTAAAGTGGGTCCTGAGGAAGTGCGTGCGTGCCTGTGGCCTGCTAGTGTGGATGGGGATGGTAAGACTGACCTGAAGGCCAGGGTGCGGGTGACTGCTGGGAAAGCTCTCGGTGGGCAAAGTTGGGATGAGGTGGAAGCGGCACAGAAAAACGATCCCGTTGTCGGACGCTAGTGTCATAAAAGAGCTGTGTAGGGCCTATGGGATTGCCAAGAGTCACACCAGTCCTTACCATCCGCAGGGTAACACACGCAACCACAAGCCCAGGTGTAGGAATAAGATACAGGATAAATGGGAACCAAACCAAACCAATTAGAAGGGTGAGGAGGTTTTGTGTCTTTTTTAATCATCAGTGTAGAGTCTTAGATCCCTCGGTTCAAGTGAGTGGTACTGGCTGGGCTAATTGAAGGGAAATTGATGGCCCTATTTAAAGCCAGTCTCTTCCAGATTCAGATGAGAGAGAGAGGTGAGCTGTGTTACCAGATCCATGTACTGTTGAGTTTTGTTAATTTAGTTACTTTAGGGGGAATTTGCACATTAAATAGAGTTCATTGTAAATAAATTGCTCACCTCTGGAAACCCGACATGTCTGCGTAGTCTGCTTCCCTACCACCTTCCTTGACGCTCGAGTCTGACTACACCACAAACCTAAATAACCAAAACAATAAAACATGACCTTGACACAACAGAGACCAATATTGCTTTTGCCTTTTGTTACAGCTCCTGACCTCAAAGTTCCCTTACCCCCTTTCTCTTTACCCACCTCAACTGTAAAACATCACAGGAGACATTGTAAATTTTGCATACATTTTGTTTTCTTATGATTGTAACTTATCTTACAGAAATTAAAAGAAATCTCATAGGATACAGATATAGATAATTATAAAACTTTGTATAAATTAGAGGAGTGACAGTGCTGGTTATAGGAAACATGTAGATCAATTCTTTACACTATTACATATAATTTGTGATATATACGAAGTATAAACTATGTGAAGTGAAACCCAATTTATACAGGAATTTAGAAATAATGAAGAGTTGTGGATAATTTTCCTAAAAATCTTAAACAACAAAGGTGTCTGTTTATTTTTCGTCTTTTTTCGTATTCAAAAGAGGAACAGTCTTGAGAACAAGGGAACATCGGATTTTGAAATTGGTATCATAGGTGCATCTACTAAAAATTTTGAATAAATTCAAATCTCAGTGACCTCGACCTCAAAGTCAAGGTCAGATGTCAGGTTTTCTGATAATCTCATGAATGCAATAACTCCAGAAAGAAGTCACATAGGATTTTAAAACTGATACAATAGGTACATCTACTGAAAATCTCAGACAAGGCCTACCACTTTGTGGCAGAATTGCTGTCGTTCCTAGTTGCTATTATGTTAGAAGCAACAAGCAGGACCACACTGGAATGAGTGACCTGTTCTTTCACAAATATTTGGAGAAGCAGTCTGAATACCTAGGTGCTTGATTTTATACACATGTGGCCATGGAAGTGACTGGAACACCTGAAATCAATAATTTTCATGGGTGAATGAGTAATTTGGTCAAAATAGCATATCAGATAGGAATAAAAGTGGAAACTGTGAATCCATAGAGCAACAAACCAATGCCAGGCACTGAGGATTTACTTCTTGTCGCAGTATGGGCTAGGAAAGCTCTTACTAGCCCCAATATCTTCACAATTTTTTAGCATGTATCTTTCCCTTTCCATCCAAAGATACAAAACTCATATGAAACAAAAGGAGCATGCATCTAATTAATACAAGTAGGTGATTATATATTGTTGACAGTAGTACAATTGACTTCCCATACACAGGGGAATCTACAGATATGCAGGGAAGCTTCATTATAACATTATACTGTGTTGTGGGGTGTTGTTTCTCTTTCAGTAGTCACACAGAATTAACTCTCATTTACTAAGGGAAGCCTAATTATTGGACATTCTTCTCTTGTTCAGTGTCTCTTGTTTTTACAGCATTGACAGATTTTAGCTGCATCAAACTTTCCAGTCATTCCCAGAACATCTCACAGCACTGAGTAGACCCACAAGACCCTTGGAGATCTATTACATATACACCTAAAATTCTACCTTCGTTTCCTTTCTTGGTTCTGGGTTCTCATCATGTGTCAGAAAATATTAATTGTCAATAACACCATTTTCAAGAGCTGTCTTCACCATAATTTCTTTAATATACAGTAAGTAAACAAGTGAGCAGGCAGAGTCCCCATGGAGCATGGACAACACAAAAAGAACAACCTTGGAAAAAATAGAGCAATAAAAAGCAGTTACTGGTGATGAACTTCCTGTTACTATCCATCAGGAAACTCAACAATGCTCTAGCCAGACAGAAAAAGATGGAGCTATGCAGCCAAAACAGTCACCAGTGATGTATAATGAATAACTAATTTATTAATTATAAACTGGAAAAACAAAACAAAAGAACAACACTAAAGTCTTCTCATCAGATTCAATCACAGAAGTCCACCTTTATACAGTATGGGTGATGAAAACCAGTCATGATATCTTTGCTTATATCTTGGTGAATTCAGCGGCCTAAATCAACAAAGAGGAGTAGCACAGGTCAGATGGTCAGGGCTGAGCCGAGCAGCATGGAACTGAAAAGCTACCTGTCATGGTCCCTGTGCCTCTTCAGCTGGCTCATGATGGCCAAAGATTTTGTTTTGTTTTTTGATCTATCTCTCTCTCACTCCCTCCTGCTTGCCTGGGCGAAGTTCATTGTGGGCTCTCACTCTTAGCCTACACACCTGCGGTGATTGCCACCACCTCTTGCTGACCTGCCGGAGTTCCCTATGACTATTTGACGGTGTGGCACAGAGTGTCATGTCTGTGTGTAGGCAGGTAGGAAGAGAGGACCCAAAACGCAGGACTCACGGAGGCGGAAGTAACTCAAAGCACACAGCTTTATTGCTGGTATGAAACTGAACAGGAAAAACACTAACTAAACTGGGAGAGCAGAATAACTAGACAGGCTGGCAAACGGAACACACAGAGGACGCGAGGATGAACAGACATTAATGACGCGACACCGACACAAAGACACACTGGGCTTAAGTACACTGATGGAGTCATCAAGGAATTAGAGACAGAAGGGGAACACAGCTGGGAGAAATAAGACCTAACGAGACAGGGAGAGCAAAGCCAGAACACTAACATCAGACAGGAACAAGAACCTTCAAAGTAAAACAGGAAACAAAACACACTTTACTAAGACACGGACTAGACAGAGAGAGACAGACTTGACACTGACCAAAGCCTACTAAATAAAAATCATAATCAAAACAGTGTCACTGATTAATCAAATCATAAATCATAATCTAGAAAAACACCAAAGCATAAAAAATAGAAAGCTGGGTCAACATGACCCAGAACCGTGACACAGAGCAGTCATTGCTGGAACGTTGAACCTCCCGTGTTCGTGCTCTGAGCTCTCTACTAGAAAACTGTGTATTTAGCCTGTTGGATCTGATCATGCCTGTGTATAGATTCCCCCGGAACTGGTTTTGGACCCTTCCCTGTGATCTCTGAGTGTGGCAGCATGAATGGAAATTAGGTTGAAAGTTGCTGAAGAGGAGCGAGTGTGACCACAAGAGGAGCGGCGGTGATTGTGCTGAAGAGGTGAGCGTGTGTGTGGATTCCCTCCCCTCTTACCCCTGGCCCCAGCCCCACTCTCTGTATATATTTATAGCACAGTGGTTTCACGTTTTGTAAATAAACTGTCACCTTTTGCTTGCCAGAACTTTGTCTGCACGCGAGTCCATCGGTTAGCAACAACACTACCAAGCTAAAACACTATAACTCAAACATGCACTCTTCCATAACGCTGCCTGTGTGCCTGGTCTTTTGTATCTCAGCATGACAGACCATCTGGCCATTTGACCGGAGTGCACAGGGCAGTGCTGTTATGCCCCATTTCTTTTTTTTGGATTATTGTCTGAAGGCCAAGAAAAATGCCTAACAGATTTACTTTCCGAAGTGGAACTTTTACTATACTGGTCCACTTGACTGTCATAGTTTATTTGATCTTTATTGTTTATTTTTCATTTTAAGTTATTATAATCAGAACTGGGCTTGGGAGCGAGAAAGCGAAATAAGAAGAAAAGAGAAGTTGGGAAGAGAGTTAACAGAAGGAGAGGGCCAACTTCTCCTCCCAGGGGAGGTGTGAAGGCCCAATACCTTTCCCCGCCCGCCATATGTGGTGTTGTTGCGTGCTGTTCTAAAGTGCATTTAAAACACAGGAGTGGCATGGTGCTTTCGCCCAGAAAAATACAAAATACAGTTTGTTCAAAATTGCTTTAGCATTCATGAAAGCTCCGGTTCTCACAGTTCCTTGAATCCATTTCTCTTTACCCACCTAAATTGCAAAACATCACAGGAGACAGTGTAAATTTCTCATAGATTATGTATTGTGGTTATTGTAACTTTCTTACAGAAAATATAACAATTGAAAGACATGTCACAGAATATAAATCTTATAATAATACAACTATATAAAGAAAAGTGCCAGTAGATCTACTTTCTACTGTCAACATCCTATTGTCTAAATTACCGAGCTAACAGATACGTAAGCAGAGCGAACATGAGAGCACCCGAATGCAGGCGTCAATAATGCAGCGTAATGAAATAATCTCCCGATCTCTGCGAAAGTTATAAACTGCCTCCGGAACCCAGTTATGGTACAAAAAAATCTATTCAACAAAAATAGTGATGCAGTTCAGCCTTTTTTTTACGCTCAGCCTTCTCTGTTGCTGTGTGGAGCAGCCTGTGTCGGTCACATCTTTCATACTTCACTCACTCATCCGCCATGCACTGTGGTCTCATAAGAAAACTCAGCTTTTTGATATAAAATTATATATATATATATATATATATATATATATATATATATATATATATATATATATATATATAGCTAGCATTTGGAAATTATAAAAAAGACCTTTTGTTTCTATATAAAACTTTTTTTCGTGTTTAGTCTTTTTTCTAAATGAAAGAATAACAGTTAACAGACGTGTAGGCAGAGACACGCTTACAAGCAGGAAGGTCTCTGTAGGTTCTTTATCTTACCATTACAATATAAAGTTCCTTGAGATGACTGTTAGTGTGGTTTAGTGCCATATAAATAAAACTGAATTGAACAGCATAAACTGCCAAGCCTCTAAGATACAGAAGAAACCATATATTTTGTCCCTGTATCCTCGAGTCAGATTTTCTATTTATGATTCAATTAATGGGGTGCATAAAATAAGTCTGTGTCATTTTGTTCATTTCAGGGTCATTCCCACCCAGAAATATTTTCATATTGACAAACATACCAAATGTATTCTTTCTCAATTAAATAATAATAAATAAAGAGTTGCAGTGAAAGAGATCATCTTCTGCAAGCCATTCATATGGAATAGCACAGATGCTATTGCTGGCTTGATAGAACCCATAATAGCAGCATCAGAGGGAAAACAGTGCTGGAATTAATCTTGTGGCATACTCCACTTGAAGCTGTAGTTGCAGCAGATGTAGTAGTTGTTGCACTAGGTGTAGTTGTTGGTACAACAGTTGTAGTAGTTGATGCAGCATCTGTGGTAGAAAAAATGTACAAAACATTTCTAACCAAGTCACTCTAAAACATTTGAGACTTTTTGATTAAACAACATGAAATGTTACTTACTTGTGTCACTGACATTGATGGAGGCCAATTCAATGTCAAAGTCTGTAACGTTTAAGGCTGTACTGTTCAAAACATTTTTAATCTCGGTGTTGTTTGGTACAGATGAATTTACAAACTGAAGTTCCATGTTGTTTATGACTGATCCTTGACTGTAAATGCAGAGACAAAAATTATAGTTTGGAATATTTAGGGCTCTTAATGTTATATGTCAAAATACTGAAATTGGTAGGTAATACTGAAATTACCTGAAGCTCACAACATCCAAGGCAACAAATGATGAACCGAATGCATTTTTGTAAACAGGTTCTAGCTGCAGACACAAAGGAGATTTTATTTCATTTCATTTCAGTTTGTTACACACATTAAAACTATGTTTCTATTTTCCATCCATCCATTCGCTTCCGCTTATCCTTTTCAGGGTCGCGGGGGGTGCTGGAGCCTATCCCAGCTGTCATAGGGCGAGAGGCGGGGTACACCCTGGACAGGTCGCGAGTCTGTCGCAGGGCCAACACACACGGACAGACAACCATTCGCACTCACATTCATTCGCACATTCACACCTAGTGACAATTTGGGTTATCCAATTAACCTATCCCCACAAGCTGCATGTCTTTGGACGGTGGGAGGAAGCCGGAGTACCCGGACGGAACCCACGCAAACACGGGGAGAACATGCAAACTCCACACAGAAAGACCCCGGCCTGATGTTGGAATTGAACTCAGGACCTTCTTGCTGTGCGGCAACAGTGCTAACCACCGTGCCATATTTTACAGTAAAATATGACAGGAGACTAATGAGCAACTGATCCCTACAGTGAGTAGCTATGGTGGCTTAGTCTAAAGATTGGCTTGCTATATTAATTTTACACTCTACCTGTTGCCCAATAGTTTAACATGTTTCCTTAGAGCAGAGATAGGAAATTCATATTTCACAAGGAGCCACATGACAATATAGATTCAAACCCAAGACTGTCCTGCTGTGAGGCAGCAGTGATAACTACTATGCCATTGTGCTGCCCTTTCCAAATAAACATTGTAAACAAAATATTTTGTTGGAAAAAAAATTCACAGATTTTAAATTTAAGTAGTTTTATAACTTCATTGGGTATTTAAGTGTTTTATCCATCTTCTAGTGAGAGAAATGTAGTGTGTCTTGTCTTGAATAAGTGCTGTAAAGTTAGGTTGAGTGCCTCAGGTGGAAATGTGAAAGACAGTTGACAGGAGAGTGAAAAAAGAGAATCTTTATCTGGATTTATTTAACTACATAGCTGGGAATGTTTGTTCAAATATGAAGGAAGATTCAGTGAGAACCAACATCTTAATATCTTTTCTGCTTTTAGAGAAGAATAAAAATCCATCAATAATACTGACTTCAAGAGCTCTGCCAGCAGTAAAACAGACTGCAGTTCAATAGATCAATGAGCTGAACATTATCGGATGAATAAAACTTGATTTAAAAAAGGTACTGTTACTTTTAGAGCTTTGCTAGGCTGCCCACTTGACTGGTTATGATCTTTAAACACTGCCTTCTTTCTAATTTCCAAAATCAATGCACACATCTTTGCCTCTTAATTCAGTAATAAATGCTTAGAACTCCACATACCCCCCCCCCCCCCCCCAAAAAAAACCCCCAAAAAACCCCCAAAACCCCCAAAAAACTTCACATTCTGCATCAACTTTTTAAAAGTTGCTATTCACCAGGATTTTTGAGAAAGGGAAAGACTTACCTGTCTCTTTATTAATGAAGATCGATTCTTAAAAGCTTCGGATAATGAATCCAACAAGTCCTTTGTAAAAGTGCTCTGAATGGATCTGAAAACAACAAATCTAGTTGCCAGAGACCTGGCGGTTGTGGCCCCAGATGTGGTTGTTGTTGCTGTTGTTGTACTTATTGAACTGAGAGTGGAAGTTGTTGAAGCTGCTGTGATAGTTATCGGAGCAATTGTGGTAAGAGCTG
This sequence comes from Maylandia zebra, assembly GCF_041146795.1. Lineage (NCBI taxonomy): Eukaryota > Metazoa > Chordata > Actinopteri > Cichliformes > Cichlidae > Maylandia > Maylandia zebra. Next base: position 38,622,416 of record NC_135169.1, on the reverse strand, counting down.
GACTTCTTGTCGTGGTTGCTGTAGCAGTTGCAATAGTTGCAGATGAGATTATTATTGGAGCTGCAGTGGTGATTGTTTGAGCAGATGTTGTTGTTGCAGCTGTTCTGGTGGTTGTTGGAGCAGTTGTATTTGTGGGTGCAGGGTTAGGGTTAGTTGTTGCAGAAGCATCTGCTGTGGTCGTTGTTTGAGCTGATCTAGTAGTTGTAGGAGCTGATGATATTGTTGTGGAAAGTGCTGTGGTGGTTGTTGGACCAGCTATTGTCGATGTTGTAGCTAGTGTAGTGATTGTTGTAGATGCTGTAGTAATTGTTGTAGCTGGCGTGGTAGTAGCTGAAGCTGCTGTGGTGGTTTGAGCTGCCGTAGTAGTTGTTGGTGCCGCTGTGGTACTTGTTGTAGCAGCTGTGGCGGTAGTTGCAGCAGCTGTGGTGGTCGTTGGAGCTGATATTGTCGATGTTGTAACTGGTGTGGTAGCAGTTGTAGCTGCTGTAGTGGTTTGAGCTGCTGTAGTAGTTGTTGGTGCCGCTGTGGTACTTGTTGTAGCTGATGTAGTTGTTGTTGGAGCTGGTGTTGCAGTAGTTCCAGTGGCTATAGTGGTTGTTGTAGCTGGTGTTGCAGTAGTTCCAGCGGCTGTAGTGGTCGTTGGAGCTGATGTTGTCGATGTTGTAACTGGTGTGGTAGCAGTTGTAGCTGCTGTAGTGGTTTGAGCTGCTGTAGTAGTTGTTGGTGCCGCTGTGGTACTTGTTGTAGCAGCTGTAGTGGTTGTTGTAGCTGGTGTTGCAGTAGTTGCAGCAGCTGTAGTGGTCGTTGGAGCTGGTGTTGTCGATGTTGCAACTGGTGTGGTAGCAGTTGTAGCTGCTGTAGTGGTTTGAGCTGCTGTAGTAGTTGTTGGTGCCGCTGTGGTACTTGTTGTAGCAGCTGTGGTGGCAGTTCCAGCGGCTGTGGTGGTCGTTGGAGCTGATGTTGTCGATGTTGTAACTGGTGTGGTAGCAGTTGTAGCTGCTGTAGTGGTTTGAGCTGCTGTAGTAGTTGTTGTAGCTGGTGTTGCAGTAGTTGCAGCAGCTGTGGTGGTCATTGGAGCTGATGTTGCCAATGTTGTAACTGGTGTGGTAGCAGTTGTAGCTGCTGTAGTGGTTTGAGCGGCTGTAGTAGTTGTTGGTGTCGCTGTGGTACTTGTTGTAGCTGCTGTAGTGGTTGTTGTAGCTGGTGTTGCAGTAGTTCCAGCGGCTGTGGTTGTTGTTACAGTTGATGCTGTCGATGTTGTACCTGGCGTGGTAGCAGTTGTAGCTGCTGTAGTAGTGGTTTGAGCTGCTGTAGTAGTTGTTAGAGCTGCTGTAGTAGTTGTTGGTGCTGCTGTGGTACTTGTTGTAGCAGCTGTGGTGGTGGTTGCAGCAGCTGTGGTAGTCGTTGGAGCTGATGTTGTCGATGTTGTAACTGGTGTGGTAGCAGTTGTAGCTGCTGTAGTAGTGGTTTGAGCTGCTGTAGTAGTTGTTAGAGCTGCTGTAGTAGTTTTTGGTGCCGCTGTGGTAGTTGTTGTAGCAGCTGTGGTGGTAGTTGCTGAAGCTGTGGTGGTCGTTGGAGCTGATGTTGTCGATGTTGTAACTGGCGTGGTAGCAGTTGTAGCTGCTGTAGTGGTTTGAGCTGCTGTAGTAGTTGTTGGTGCCGCTGTGGTACTTGTTGTAGCAGCTGTGGTGGTCGTTTGAGCTGATGTTGTCGATGTTGTAACTGGTGTGGTAGCAGTTGTAGCTGCTGTAGTGGTTTGAGCTGCTGTAGTAGTTGTTAGAGCTACTGTGGTAGTTGTTGAAGCTGATACTGTCGTCGTTGATGCTGCAGTGGTTTGAGTTGCTGTAGGAGTTGTTGTAGCTGGTGTTGCAGTAGTTGCAGCAGCTGTAGTGGTCGTTGGAGCTGATGTTGTCAATGTTGTAACTGGTGTGGTAGCAGTTGTAGCTGCTGTAGTGGTTTGAGCTGCTGTAGTAGTTGTTGGTGCTGCTGTGGTACTTGTTGTAGCAGCTGTGGTGGTGGTTGCAGCAGCTGTGGTAGTCGTTGGAGCTGATGTTGTCGATGTTGTAACTGGTGTGGTAGCAGTTGTAGCTGCTGTAGTGGTTTGAGCTGCTGTAGTAGTTGTTGGTGCCGCTGTGGTACTTGTTGTAGCAGCTGTGGTGGTAGTTCCAGCGGCTGTGGTGGTCGTTGGAGCTGATGTTGTCGATGTTGTAACTGTTGTGGTAGCAGTTGTAGCTGCTGTAGTGGTTTGAGCTGCTGTAGTAGTTGTTGGTGTCGCTGTGGTACTTGTTGTAGCTGACGTAGTTGTTGTTGGAGCTGGTGTTGCAGTAGTTCCAGCAGCTGTGGTTGTTGTTACAGTTGATGCTGTCGATGTTGTACCTGGCGTGGTAGCAGTTGTAGCTGCTGTAGTGGTTTGAGCTGCTGTGGTAGTTGTTGAAGCTGATACTGTCGTCGTTGATGCTGCAGTGGTTTGAGTTGCTGTAGGAGTTGTTGTAGCTGGTGTTGCAGTAGTTGCAGCAGCTGTAGTGGTCGTTGGAGCTGGTGTTGTCAATGTTGTAACTGGTGTGGTAGCAGTTGTAGCTGCTGTAGTGGTTTGAGCTGCTGTAGTAGTTGTTGGTGCTGCTGTGGTACTTGTTGTAGCAGCTGTGGTGGTAGTTGCAGCAGCTGTGGTAGTCGTTGGAGCTGATGTTGTCGATGTTGTAACTGGCGTGGTAGTAGTTGTAGCTGCTGTAGTGGTTGTTGTAGCTGGTGATGTTGTTATGACAAACATAAACCACATGAATCTCTACCGTCCATCTCTACCTTAAAACAAGTTCAGTGTCTTCAATCCAATGCTCCAACAGTTTACCCAATTTTTTCACCTTTTTATGTTTTTGATATAAATTGCAATCAATCTAAAGTAATCTCCCCCAAATTATCTTTTTTTCCCCCATACGTGCTTATAATCATTTAGGTTTCGTTAAAAGATATTGCATTCATTGATATATTTAATAAAATTAATTCACTGCTTTTTCTTGTTTATCAGTACTGGGAGGTGACTTAGTTCTGCTGTCATGAAAAGCAAAACTTGTGTCTTGCGATGCAACCTTTGTAATCATAAAAAGAGCTGACTGGTGTACACAGATGATTTCTAAATTGTGGGGTAACTGGAGTACCGTATTTCCCGGACTACAAAGCGCACCTGAATATTAGCCGCACAAGCTAAAATCAGGGGAAAATCCTGGTTTGTACATACATTAGCCGCACCTGACTAAAAGCCGCAGGTGTTTCAATATTGACTTATCATATGTAAGAGAATATGCACAAAGGGAATTGTCAGGAAAGAGATGGCTGTTTGGAGACACACCCCTTTTATTAATATTTTGAAAAACAAGTTATGGGTACATATTTGCACATGTAGTACATAACAGTAACCTACAGCACACCAGAAAAATAGATTCGGACTACCTTTTAGGCTCAGGTGCAGTGACACGGCTTTAACAAGAAGAAAAGTCAGTCATTCACCATCTTTCTCTTTTTCCTGCTGTCAGGGTCCTGGGACTGGGCGACCCAGGATCCCTGGGCAGTCATGGACCTGTGTATTATTATTATGTATTTTTGGTGTCGTTTCTCCTGCTCTGTGCGTGTACATATGTGTGTTTCTCTGTGCTGTGTTAGTCTGTGTCCCACTCATATGTTTAGGCGAGGTATGGGTGTGTATGTCTGCGGGTGTGCCTGGAGGATGGAGCTCGGCCACCTGCAGGCCTGAGGGGTGTGGCCCTGCGGAGGGACTGGCCACACCCGAAGCCACACACCTGCCGCTGATCAGGGCTCGTCGGGGGAGCTACTTAGGAGAGTCTTGGAGCTCCCACCGACGCGGGATCATTTCCTTGAGACTCCACGAGGAATCGTGGAAGGCACGAAGAGCAGCGAGCACCGGGGGGTGCTGACACGGGAGCGGAGAGCACAGAGACACGAACTATTCACGCAGAGACACGACACGGGAGTCTGGGAGAACACGGGGATTTATTGTTGTTTTTGTTCCACTCTGTAAATAAACACACTGTTTATACATAGAGCACCGCGCCTGGGTCCTCCTTTCCCCACATCCCCACGGTCTGCCAGCCAGACCGTGACACCTGCGCTCTAAAACCACCAAAGTCCTCTCCTCCAATGCCGGAAACGAACAGGCTCAGGATGGCTTCGTCATCCACTCTCCGCTTCTCTCCTTCGTTGTCACTTTCAAAACCAAAGAAATCCTCGTTGTCAGTGTCAGAGTCGAACACCCTCAGAAGGGCCGTGGCGGTGTCCTCCTCTCCATCATGCAGCAGTCCAGCCCTTCAAAATCCGTTGGTGATCATGGATGTTTTCGCACTTTTCCACGCTGTCAGAATCCACCGGTGGAGTTGGGCATAACTTGCTTTTCGCAAGTTTATCGCCGCTCGTCATCCACGCCTCCCGCTGAATGCGTAGCGCTACTTTGAAGTTTGTTTTTCGCGCTACTTCGTACGGCACTACGTTGCCTGGCGGATGGACATGTGACTAACATACCACTCTTGAACCCCGATCCTTCCGCCAGGCAACGTAGTGCCGTACAACAGCGGAACAAACAAAACAAATCGTCTTACGATATCACAAAAATCATGGAAAATCCATAGAAAAGCCGCACCTGACTAAAAGCCGCAGGGTTCAAAGCTTGTGCAAAAAGTAGCGGCTTATAGCCCGACAATTACGGTAATTCTTCTAAACCACTGTGTTTGTCCTTTGAGTCTTTCTTTTATATGTAATTGTTTGCTACTCATGTGTGTCTGAAATGGCATGATTAGCCAGTATTTAAGCTTGCTGTCTTTTTTTTCTTGCTTTTTAGCTCAATTTTTCAATGTTTGTTCCCTTTTTTTGAGTGGTTGTTTTATATGCAGCAGATTAAAAAAAGATTCATAAAGAAGAAAATAAATTTTATGATAATTCACTGAGGAAAGCTTTATAAAGTGAAGTTTGGGTAAATTTTTAAGGATCATATCCCCATGTGACATACATGGCTGGCAAAAATGAATTATAGCACTTGAAAGGTCTCACTTCTATTCATATTGTGATAGAGGTCAGTCTTTACCTGTTAATCCTTCTGTGTCAAATAATCTTCTAATATAATCATTTTTGACACTGACAATGATATTTTTTCTCATGTTATAAATATTTGCAATCTAGTTCTAGTTGTGAGGGCTCAAATATTGGACAAGAATATCATTTATTAACAAGCGCAAAATTCCAGCCTAATCTTGTCATTTCAAGTTCTGGTAAATCCAATAATTTCAAAGGTCATTTTTGCATTGTTTCTTTGAATATGTTAAGGCTGTATAAGAGCTGATTATGATATGACCTTTTAACCTTTTTCAGAACTGAATGATTTTAAATGGAATTCCCCATGTGTGCTGTGAGATTTATTATGAGAAATATTTATCTTGAGTCTCGTTCTTACAAACATTAAATTAATGTAAGACATCATTGGATATGGTTGTTTGACTAAAGTACAGGATACCAGATTTCAGTCTAAAAAGGGAAATTGTACATTTAAACTAAAAACATGAGATTTGCAAGAAAACCTGATGAGATGGAATTTTTAAAACATTTTTCCCAGTTTCAATGAGTAAAAATCTATAAGAAACACTCTAAAATCTTATGCAGTTGCAGACCTGTGTAATCACATGCTTCACAGCCAAGAGAGAAAGATTCAGAGAGAAACTACATTTTTTTCTTTAAAGAAAAATTGTCAAAAGTCATGTAAATCATCCTCATCTCAGCTATACCAAACTCAAATTTTTACTAAACCCATTTTTTGAAGACATCTTACTAGGTAGAGCTTACCTAGATTAATTGTACTCAAGTGCCTAACCATAAAAAGTACTATAACATTCAACTTTAATGCAGTCTACGTATTGTCTGTAGCAATTATTTATGATGTATACTTTGCTATGATAAAGCAGTTCATAATTCCTTTATCAACAGTAAGTTTAGCACCACTTAGCTCACCTGTTAGAAACAAGAACGTTGATATTATCAGTCCAACACCCATTGTTTAATCAGTTAACTCTGTAAAAGACACAGATGGCAAGTGTATATGTATTAAAAAAAAAGTTAAAACCCCAAAACACTACTTAAAAAGTAAAATAGAATTTCACAAAAATGCAAGACTTATTTACTGTACTCATCATTATATATCTTAATGAAAAAATATGAATCAGAATTTTAAAATAATATAGATATAATAATTACTTTGTTTAACAAGCTAAAATACAAAATAGTCATATTAACATTAAATAAAATTTATATTTCATTGCACTTACCAAAACTGAGATCAGATGAAAAATGTATCAATTGTCCTTTTTGTCTTCTGTAGATGGTTTCCAATTTTTTTGTCTCACAACAGTGCAATTCACAACTCTTTGCTCTTCAACTCTTTTAATCATATGTTCACACCTCTCGTGGCCTTATATATTTCAGAAGCGTGAGGGCTAATGACGTATGTGAGAAATGATAGACGAGGTTGTGAGATCTTGATGATGAAGAATGTTACGTCATAGGATTCACAAGTTTCTCAACTGTCAACCTTACAGTTTCTTGCCTCAGGATAAGAGCCTCTCCCTTTGTTTTCCCTTGAGACATAAGTTAGTCATTGATGTCATGGCAGACAAACAAATAGATTTCTACTGAGGTAAAAAAGAGTTTCTGTAAAGTTACGAAGTTACTACAAAACTAGTACGAAAATAAAATATGTAAATAAAATATGTAACAAATGGGACATCTGTGTACTTTTCTTTCACTCTATAAAGTGAAAAATATTGAATGTTCATATTTCAGTTCTAATATTGTTTCTAGAGTTGTGTAAGAACAATTTCTTTCAAAAGTTGGCTCAGCAATACATTTTCTACCACATTACTTTTGTTCATTCAATATCACACCTCTGTTTACTGTATTGAGCTGATTACAGTTGAACATGATGTTTTAGTATCATTTGAATCCTCTGATGTGATTGGTTCAGTCATGTTCACTTTTTTTTCTGAGCCAAGAGATGGAAGCTTTGCAAAAGCTCATCATCCCTCTTTTCCGGATCTGCTCAACAATAAAAAAATGATGATATATTGATATGTAACTGTTCTCCGATATTTATTAAATTAGAATATAACTGAAGAACAAACACAGAAAGAACAAAAAATAAGAATACTGGTCCAGCTTAACATGTACTTTCTCAATTATCCACGCTTTTTAAAAAAAGTTTCATTATGTCCAGTCTGTTTTTGGCTAACAGAATAATTTAGATGGGAAGTCTTATTAGATTTGACATTTGGAGGAGAGCTTGTGAAACCAGAATTTTCAGAAATTACCTCTCCATTAATGCCCTCAGGTTAAGAGAAAATATGTTAAACAAGCTTTGCTGTGCGGCTGTGAGGTGGGAAAAGAGGGTGTGATACAAATAGTATAGTTCTTTAATGATTGTGAATACAAAAGCAGTCACAAACCAAAGATAATTTAAACATCTGGCAGGACTCCAGAGACAAAATGTAAACTTAAGCAGATTTATTGCTGAGAATTACAAACTAAAATACAAAACACTAAACTTGTTGTACGGTAACTAGACACTAGGAAGCAAAACATGGTGCACAGACCATAGGTGGACATGAGAGAAGTACTAACATGAAGACTGATGATGTGACGAGGAAACTGAGGCAAACTGAGGACTTAAATATACAGAATAACGAGAGGATGGGCAGCAGAAACAGAGAGGGAACCTGTACTCCTTACATGCCTCTTAAAGTTGCAAAATGCTGAGAAAGCCTTTACAAATTTGCCCTTCATTTCTATAAGAAAATATAAGAGTTTTATTTATTAAATTGATATATTTATTTGCATGCTTTGTAATATCACCGTCCTTTGGTGCATATCTTCTCTAACTGGTTGCTATAAAGTCATTTACATGTAGTATATGTTGTAAATTTACACAACTGTCTAGATTCAAAGAAACAAAAGAGCAGTATTTTGTAAGAAATAATACATACCATAATATTAAGTCTACCCTTATATAGTTGTTTTATTCAAATGCTTTAGCGCATTTCTCACCATGTCTTTTGTTCTAACTGGCCCGTGCATGCACTATAAACACCATATATAACTTTCAAAAAGCTGTAAATTTTGTTGTCAAAGTTAAGTTGTTGTGTCAATGTTTACATTATTGCCGTTATAATGACAGTTCTTGGACACTGTGTAAGTGGACTCTGCATATTACCACATGTACAAAAAGTTGTATTTGTCCTGTGCAACATGTTTTGTGTGTGTGTGTGGGGGGTTCTCTGTCTGTAGTCACATGGCATAGTAGAGTTCATTCTTAATTACTAAAACAAAACTCTTAATTACTAAAACATCAAAATAGTATTAATAAAAGCGGATACAAAGGTGGCATCTGATTACAGTACCTTTAAGTGAATAAAGCACTTTGGAACAACCTATTCTTTCATAAATGTTGGTAAAGGCAGAATTTATGGCTCCATGCTTGATTTTATAATCCTGTGAGCTAATGTTGGCTAACACTGAGATTAGTTGATCTACCAGGACTTCAGCCGAGTCTCTCCGCCAGAACTATATTCTTGATTTGTGGCATTATGATTTAATTAAATTTGAGTTATCGAACCGAATTATGTAGGTTTGAATCCACTAGGGAATGAACAACTTCAGAGATCAAAGTTTAAAGCTCACATGAAAAACCTAACAATAAGGCTCAGGTTTGATTTAATAGCAAACACAAAGAAAGACAAGAAATGAACAAATTAAGAGATCACTGATCTCTTAGCTCACATAAACTACCTAACAATAGGATTGATTTAATGGCATAAACACTTGAACAAACAGAAAGAAAGGCCTTTTGTCCAGATCATCCTTTATTAACAGGCACTATTTAGCTATAAATGATGTTTGAAATCTAGTATGTTATGTAAGCTGCTGTTGTTACATTTGATCATTTGATATCTGTACAACTGAGGTACATGTGCGTCATTTTCATTACTATTTATAAACAAGGTGTGGCTCTTTTGTGTGACATAACTTCATACCAATGAAAAATCATGTAGTCGAATGGCATCACTGCACTGTTTTCACACCATTTCTGATCAACTCTGATTAAACACTCACATTTTAGTTTGTTACTTGAAGACAGCTGACATATATTGTTAGATTTAATCAAATTTTATAGAAGGACACCAGTAAAATGTATTTATTTTTATTTACCAGTCTTCTAGGTTGTGTCTGTAGAGTTACTCTACAAGGGAACACAAATGTTTTTCTTCATTAGAAATATAGTTACAGTTACAATTAGCATTTGATACACTTTACTAATTAATTCCACTTAACTGCTTACATGTAGAGTCTTTTAGTCAAAGTACAGTATTTCAGGGCCTATGGAAGAAAAGTAAATCTGGAGACAAGCATCCGTTTGAACATAAAGAAAGAATGAAACAAAAGACTTATTGTAAAATATTCAAAATATGACAGGAAATTTAAACATTTCTGTAAGTAAATAAATATTTATTATTGTTGATGTTTGTCATGATCTGAGTGCAGGCAGGCAGGAAAGGACCCAAATGCAGAAACAGTTGAAACGTAAACTCAAAAGGGCAGCTTTATTGCTGGAAACAAGAAAGAACTAAACTTGAATACTGAAATAAACTAGACAGGGTTGGCAGGTAGAACACACAGACAGATGTGAGGGAGATCACAACACTGACAAAGAGAAACACGGGGCTTAAATACACTGAGGGATAACGAGGGATATGAGACACAAAAGGACAGCACAGCTGGGAGTAATTAGGCAGGATGAGGCAAGGGAAGCAAAACTAGAAACACTGACATGAGATACGGACATTCAAAGTAAAACAGGACACACATCGACTGAACTCTAGACACGCAAACAGACAGAACATATAGACCTGAAACATGGGACAGAATTGCACAGAGTAGACACAACATTAAACACAGGGAAGCCATATAACAAAAACTAAGAACTAAAACCTTAACAGCCATAACCGAACCTAGGGTAATAACGATAACTAAAATAATCAAAACAGCACAAAAAAGGACTCAGAACATAAACCATGATATAAAATACCAAAACACAAGAGACCCAAAATGCTGGGTCACAAAGACCCAGAACCGTGACGATTAACAGTGGTAACAGAAACAGAAATATAAAGGTCATTATCTGCGTCAACGTACATGCCACTGAGGCCGCATTCCCCAAGTGCTTTTCAAAGTGTTTTCAGTAAAAGACTGATGATGGAACAGGAAGCTTCCATCAGTACATATCTTTCTAAGAAGAAAAATGCATGAGGAATGTCCAGCACACCAACACATTTTCATTCTTGCTAATGTGCAAATGTTTGGATAAAAACATAAAGAAAAGTAAGCATCTAAACTTAACATAAAATTATTTCACCAAAGCATAGCTTTCACCTTTACATTGTTCTTCATTCCTGTTCATTAAAACGTCTTTAAAAACAATTAAGTTCACTTTTTGTTCACTGACTCGAGAAAAATGTATTCATTCTATCTGTATGTGAAAAACCTTGTAGCAATGAACTCATCCAGACTAGCCCAAGACACTTTAAGCTGCATGCAAAGCTAATGGGGATCTTAATAAACTAAAGCAAATATCAGTTTATCTATCATTTTGAAACTACACTATATTGCCAAAAGTACTTGCATTTTCCTTCACTCGCCTATAAACTTTAGTGACATCCTATTTTTAACCCATAGGATATAATATGCTCTCAGTCCATCCTTTTCAGCTATAACAGCTACAACTCTTCTGGGAAGGCTTTCCAGAAGGTTTAGAAATATGTTTAGAATAGAATAAAATAGCCCTTTATTGTTATTCTACATGTACAAAGAATTTGTAGGTGCTCCACACCAACTGTGCTGGAATAAAATATAAACAGTAGACAACAGGAACAAATAGCTAACAGGAGAAATATATTGTAGACAGAGATCCAGACTCCAGACACAAAAATATGGTGAGAGAGAGAGAGAGAGAGAGAGAGAGAGAGAGAGAGAGAGAGAGAGAGAGAGAAATGATGGGCTGAGGAGGGGACGCTGAAGAAGAACACAAAGATGAAGACTATGACAGACATGACTAAACTATACCAACAGAGACAAGGATCACAACAATGATAAGTAAACAAGATTAAAAAGTTCGCAAACACAAAACACTGGGTCAACGACCCAGAACCACAGCATTTAGAAACAAAACAATTTGTTTTCAGAACAGGTAAACAGAAGAAAGCAACATTAAAAAAAAACGAACAATATATCATAAAATTATGAACCTTTTTGAACTAATCTTTATTTTTAAGTCTTTTTTTAGTCATGAATTTTCAGTATTCAAGCAATTTGTTTCCAAAACAGGTGAAAAAAACAAAGAGACAAAAAGAAAACAATTACTGTTGAAATTAAAAATATGATTGACAATCTAATGCTAACAGCATTATTTAACAATACATAACAATTTCTGTGGTAACAGAAACATAAAAGTCATGACATTAAACGGCATTGTCTTAGTCAATAGGCGTCACTGATGCCACATTCTCAGATGGTTTTAGTAAAAGACTAATAATAGAACAGAAAGCGTCTATCAGTGTCTGTACCGGAATATGTACAAGGTGTTTTCCTGCACACATTGCGCATGTTTTGAAGATCATCAAAGGGAAAAAGTCTATAATTGTTGGTGTGATTAGAACCATACCAATACTGCATTACTGTACCTGCAGAAATAACATCAAAAGCTGTGAAAATGAACTAAACCTTTTCATTGAGTTTGCTGCATACTACCCAAAATCAAATGTTAAGACACTGTACTGCTGCACATACGATATACAAACAAACCTTAAAACAGAAACAGTCTTTTTTAGAGCAGTTCCCTCTCTGGACAGTATTTACTTTTTGTGTCATTAGCAAGTGAGCTGGCTTTAAGAGCCGATTCTTTGTAGAATCAAGAAGCGCTGACTCCTGTCAGGAAAGGGCCCGCGTTCAGCTATTCTAAGAATCCATGCAGCTAGGGCCAAGATTTTATTTTAATGTGCACACTATGCAGCCAAACAAATGCATAGGTAGACATTATGTGAAAGACGGATGAGAGGCAGATGCTATGAAGACAGCGATTATAGCGGTATAGGCCAGGTATCGAGATAGACCAGAGAGATGGGGAGCTGGATTTAAATGCTGTCAGAACAGGGTCAACAACAAACTTCTACCTAAATCTAAGAAACACTCACCTGTCCATGCAGCTGGAGGAGAGCTTGCTGTCCACTTGTCCACCTGTCATCAGGGGTGATGCAGTTCCTGTCTTATTTTGATAGTCCTAATTTGTTCCAGCTGTTTTTCTGTGCTGTTTCCACTCTCCTAATCACTGTCTGTGTATTTATTGTGTTAGTCCCCCCTTGTACCTTGTTGGAATGTCAGTTCACCTCCCTTCATGTGTCTTGTCCATGCCACAGGTTTCCTATTCTATGTTTTCAGTGATTAGTTTTGTTCAGTTTAGTTAGTAAAGTTTGATTTTCATTTTGCCTTTTGTTTTATATTCTTGTTTGTTTTTTCTCCCAGGACAAATAATCTGCTTACTTTTTGCTAAGTCCAGTCCTGTCTCTACACATCTTGAATCAGGAAGTAACCGCTGACAATAAGTTTAGGTACTTAACGCTGACCGTAAATCTTCATTATGAGATTACTCTGAGATTATGTTTAGCGTCTGTGACGTTAGTTGAGGGTGTGAACACTGTAATTCTCTTGTGATGGGAAGGCGTAACAATGATTAATGAGTAAAACTTGAGGAACATGACATGCATCTGTTTAAAAAGACATCTATGAATAGAAATGTGTATGTGTTCTTGTGCATGCATATGTGTGTCTCCTTGTTTTGATTCGTAGTAAATGAGTATGTGTGTTTGCAAACCTTTAAAGGAGCATGAAGAAAAGCATCACCATTCTCTGAGGTTCACCTCGTGCTTTGATGCCATGTTTTCTGCTGCTGACACTAATAATTAATTTGAATAATAATTTAGTGTCGAGCCTAACACTTCTCCAAATCAGCTCTTTAGTGTTTTACTGGGCCATATAAATTATTGCTGACCTGTGGAAAAGATAACTTTTTTTTTTTCGGATATTCTAATCATTAATAAACATGAAAACAATATAAATACGATTTTATTACGTAAATTGTATTTAAATGAATCCAAATTAGCAAAAAATAATGTTACTAAAGCATTGAAAGAAAAATGGTCTAGTACACTTGTACCCCCCAGGAAATGGGAAGTCTTCAACAAACAGCCTCATTTAGACATTTTGTCCAAATTACCAGTTCATCTACATATTTTATTTTAACATATGTAGTTTTATTGTAGACTTTTGCTGTGTAAAACCAACAGTGGTGGATGGGTAGTTCCTTTATGATTCTTTTACTTAACTGCAGGTATAGGTTTTTTAGTCAGATTATGAGATGTCATCTGAATATGCAAGAGAATGACAACTTTCCCACTGGAATATTGAGGCTTCGGTTCACCAGATGCCATCTGTCTATTTGTCAACACACTTTCATGATAGACTGCTCATAATTGTAGGCTCCATGAATTCAATGCACAAAATGTGACTTACAACTTCAATGGGCCACTCCCAAATGAAATTTGTTTTGTCTTCTTTGTACCTGTTGTTACCTACCGCCCTAACTGTCTTCTATTAGGAATGAAACTCACCAGCTCCACCCTGAAAAGTCGACGTTCCAGAAGTTCTCCTTTTGTTTTTTCTGCTGCTTATTATAAAAAGTCTATCACTGTCAGTTTACAAGAAAGTCTTATATAATGACCTTTGTAATCGAGGTGTACACAGTGAAGGAGAATAAAACCACAGTGTTTAATTGTTCAGACACAACATTTTCAACTTACAAATATTTATCATTTTTTTTAAAAACAAACTATTAAAAATATTTTGTAAATATTTATGAAGACATTTAGTATGATTTACAAACATCCATCCATCTTCATCCGCTTTATCCGAGGCCGGGTCGCGGGGGCAGCAGCCTAAGCAAAGAGGCCCAGACCTCCCTCTCCCCAGCCACCTCCTCCAGCTTATCCGGGGGAATACCAAGGCGTTCCCAGGCCAGCCGAGAGATATAATCTCTCCAGCGTGTCCTGGGTCTGCCCCGGGGCCTCCTCCCGGTGGGACATGCCTGGAACACCTCACCCAGGAGGCGCCCAGGGGGCATCCTTGTCAGATGCCCGAACCACCTCAGCTGGCTCCTTTCGATGTGGAGCAGCAGATGCTCTACTCTGAGCCCCTCCCGGATGGCCGAACTTCTCACCCTATCTCTAAGGGAGAGGCCAGCCACCCTTCGGAGGAAGCTCATTTCTGCCGCTTGTATCCGTGATCTCGTTCTTTCAGTCACTACCCACAGCTCGTGGCCATAGGTGAGGGTAGGGACGTAGATCGACCGGTAAATTGAGAGCTTCGCTTTTACACTCAGCTCCCTCTTCAACACGACGGACCGGTGCAGTGTCTGCATTACTGCAGCTGCAGCCCCAATCCGTCTGTCGATCTCCGGCTCCCTTCTCCCATCACTCGCGAACAAGACCCCGAGATACTTGAACTCCTCCACTTGGGGCAGGAACTCATCCCCGACCCGGAGTGGGCACTCCACCCTTTTCCGGCTGAGAACCATGGCCTCAGATTTGGAGGTGCTGATCCTCATTCCCGCTGCTTCACACTCGGCTGCGAACCGTTCCAGTGCGAGCTGGAGGCCCTCACCCGATGAAGCCAACAGAACCACATCATCCGCAAAAATCAGAGATGAGATTCTGAGGCCACCAAAGCGAAAGCCCCCCGCCACTTGGCTGCGCCTAGAAATCCTGTCCATAAAAATTATGAACAGAGCTGTCAGCCCTGGCGGAGCCCATCACCCACCGGGAACGAGTCCGACTTATTGCCGGCAATGCGAACCAAGCTCTTGTAACGGTTGTATAGGGATCGAATGGCCCGTAGCAATGGGCCAGACACCCCATACTCCCGCAGCACCTCCTACAGGACACCCCGAGGGACACAGTTGAATGCCTTCTCCAAGTCCACAAAACACATGTAGACTGGTTGGGCAAACTCCCATGCACCCTCAAGTATCCTCGAGAGGAAAAAGAGCTGGTCCAGTGTTCCGCGACCAGGATGAAAACCGCATTGTTCCTCCTGTATCCGAGGTTCGACTAACGGACGAACTCTCCTTTCCAGCACGCGGGCATAGACTTTCCCAGGGAGGCTGAGGAGTGTGATCCCCTTGTATTTGGAACACACCCTCCGGTCCCCCTTCTTAAAGATGGGGACCACCACACCGGTCTGCCAGTCCACAGGTACTGCCCCTGATCTCCACACAACATTGCAGAGGCGTGTCAACCAGGACAGCCCTACAACGTCCAGAGCCTTCAGGAACTCGGGGCGGACCTCATCAACACCAGGGGCTCTGCCACCAAGGAGTTGTTTAACTGCCTCAGTGACCTCGCCCCCGGAAATTGGCGGGTCATTCCCCTCATCCCCAGACTCTGCTTCCTCCTCGGAAGACGTGTCAGTGGGATTAAGGAGGTCCTCGAAGTATTCCTTCCACCGCCTGACAATTTTCTCAGTCGACGTCAGCAGCGCTCCGCCAGCACTATACACAGTGCAGGTAGAGCACCGCTTTCCCCTCCTGAGATGCCTGACGGGTTACCAGAATCTCTTCGAGGCAGTCCAAAAGTCTTTTTCCATGGCCTCTCCGAACTCCTCCCACACCCGAGTTTTTGCTTCAGCCACTGCCCGAGCCGCATTCCGCTTGGCCTGTCGATACCTGTCAGCTGCCTCCGGAGTCCCACAGGCTAACCAAGCCCGATAGGACTCCTTCTTCAGCCTGGTGGCTCCCTTCACCTCTGGTGTCCACCATTTGGTTCGGGGATTACCACCACAGCAGGCACCAACCACCTTGCGGCCGCAGCTCAATGCAGCAGCTTCGGCAATGGAGACGCTGAACATGGTCCATTCGGACTCAATGTCCCCAGTCTCCCTCGGAATGCTGTTGAAGCTCTGCCGGAGGTGTGCGTCGAAGATCTCGCGGACTGGGGCCTCTGCTAGACGTTCCCAGCACACCCTCACTACGCGTTTAGGTGCACCAGGTCTGTCCAGCGTCCTCCCCCGCCACCTGATCCAACTCACCACCAGGTGGTGATCAGTTGACAGCTCAGCCCCTCTCTTTACCCGAGTGTCCAGAACATATGGTCGCAGGTCTGGTGATATGATTACAAAATCGATCATCGACCTACGGCCTAGAGCGTCCTGGTGCCACATGCACTTATGGACACTCTTATGTTCGAACAGGGTGTTCGTTATGGCCAAACTGTGATTAGCACAGAAGTCCAATAACAAAGCACCGCTCGGGTCCAGATCAGGGAGGCCGTTCCTCCCAATCACGCCCCTCCAGGTCTCGCTGTCGTTACCCACATGAGCATTGAAGTCTCCCAGCAGGACAACAGAGTCTCCAGGTGGAGCACCTTCCAGCACCCCCCCCCCCCCCAGGGACTCTAAGAAGGCTGGGTACTCCGAACTGCCACTCTGCGCATAAGCGCAGATGACAGTCAGGACCCGTTCCCCGACCCTAAGGCGCAGGGAACAAACCCTCTCGTCCACCGGGAAAAACCCCAACGTACCGGCAGCAAGCCGAGGGGATATTAGAATACCCACCCCAGCCCGCCGCCTCTCACCAGGGGCAACTCCAGACTAAGACAGAGTCCAGCCCCTCTCCAGGAGACTGGTTCCAGAGCCCAAGCCATGCGTAGAGGTGAGCCCGACTATATCTAGCCGATACCTCTCAACCTCACGCACTAACTCAGGCTCCTTCCCCACCAGAGAGGTGACATTCCATGTCCCTATTGCCAGTCTTGGCAGCCGGGGGTCAGTCCGCCAGGGCCTCCGCTCCTGGCCGCCACCCGGCACACAATGCACCCGACCCCTATGGCGCCTCCTGCGGGTGGTGGGCCTGTGGGAGGATGGGCCCATGTCTCCTCTTCGGGCTGTGCCCGGCCGGGCCCCATGGACTAAGGCCCGGCCACCAGACGCTCGCCCTCGGGTACCCTCCCCGGGCCTGGCTCCAGGGTGGGGCCCCGGTAACCCTATCCCGGGCAGGGTAAACTGTTCCCTCGATATTCTTTTCATAAGGGACATTTTTACAAACATTTTTACATTTACAAACATATTTGTCAAAAAATGTAATTTATGTAAAACATTCCCTTTTTTATGTACTGTTTATAAGATTGGGGAAACCTGCAGTCAGCTGAGACTGAAGAAGTCACTTGGATGAGTGACGAAACGTTTCTCCCACTGAAAATGCTACGTCCAGATGAACAGAATCAACTTTTGGAGATTAAAATTTATCATAAATAAAAAGGGAGTTAATAATACCATGCAATCATGTTAACAAAGCTAATCCAGACTACCTAAAATACAAGTTCTAGTTAAATAAATGCTTGATGAAAAAAGGAAGGCTTTTACTCCACTTCATTCTAAGCAGCCTTTGTTAAACGTAGGTATGCAAGGATGAGTCAGTAGCTTGTGACAGTTTACATAGTTATTTAGTCACCTAGCATTGCTTTAATTACAGAATAAAAAACCTCACAAAAGATTAGGTCTATAAGAAAGGGCAAGACCTGTTTCGATGAGCAAGCCATATGACTTCTGGTTTTTAATGCCCTTACTAATCTGCCTTAAACAACACAGTGAGCTGAAGACAGCCAGTAAATCTCTCAAACTGGAACCTCCATCTGGCTGTGGAGTCCAGACACTCAATATCTGGCACTTTTCACTTAATGCTATGCTTCAGTTTTGTACTGTAGTGTGAAACTGACATTTTAAACAGAGAATTATGTTGCGATTGTTCTGAGAGCAGTAAATGTGTTTACTTTATAGGTTAAGTGGTATCATATATAACATTTATAAAAAGTAGGCCAGAATGAGTGTAGGTGTCTGTAAGCTGTGTTCGTGCTACATCAGCATCAAGCTAGCACTAATGAAGAGGAGCGAGAATAAGGAAATAATGTTTTTAACTGTCAGGCAGTTTCAAATGCAACATTTCTATCAGCTCAAAGAAACATTAGCAAACACACAGACTGTTTCTATGCAGTTTGCCATGTAGGGTTTTGCTAGCTAAAAGTACAGCTTCCCAGAGAGAGAAAACTAAGAGTCCGAGAACTTCATTCAGAAATGAACAAATTTGAGAATGACAGAGCAGGAGAGGAAGACAGGTTATATTTAAAGATATGGACTCTTCGGTGATACTTGATAAACTGCAGATTTAAAGATTACATGTAATTTTTAATCACATATTTGATCAGTGTATGATGTGTTTTAATAAAGTATTGTCATAATGTGAGAATTCCTGCAAAACAAACAAAGTTTACCAGATTTGTGTAATTCAAATGTTGTGTGAAAAAACTCTGTAGTTTTCTGCAGGATAAACAGGTTAGCTTGTGTTAGTGTGGTGAGTTCAGTGTGTTGGACTGGTGCATAGTTACCTGATGTGCTCATGGTCAGGGTTTGGTTACATAAAGTGCAGCAGAGACTAAGGTGATGACGGTTAGAGGAATTCGCTTAGAGTAATTCATATATTCCACCTTTCTACCAACTGTGTATATCTAGTTAAAAGAAAATATACAGTATATACTGTTAGGGTAGGAAATGGAAATCAGCCAAGATAGCTCGAAAAACATCTGCTTACATGAGGCTGAGTTTAGTTGTTTAAATCCACATACATCAGTAGGTAGGTCAGCTGATCACAGCCTGTGCATTAAGAAAATCTGCTGGAGCTCTCATTAGAAATTGTTGAAAGCATGAATTCTTTTTTCCCCACACAGAGCCAATACAACCTATCTCAGGCTACGTCCACACTAGCCCGGATAGATTTGAAAACAGCGTTTTTGTCTGAAAATGCTCCTCGTCCACACTAGCGTTTTCAGTCGTTTTCACAGAGTTGTGCGTCCACATTGAAACGGCCCAAAACGCTTAAGTTCCAGCCCTGCGCATGCACAAACGCGAGTGAGGATTAACCCTTTAAGACCTACCATAGAACCAAGTCCGCCAGAGCTTATAGTATATTTTTACATGCTGTAGGGCCATTTGTGGGAGCATTTCAAGTTACTATACATCAATACAACCATTATAGCCCAAATTTTAATAATATGTCTGCATTAAGTGCATAGTAATTACATAAATTGCAAAAAAGTGCAATAAACTACAAAAAAATTTAAAATCGTTTTTGATTTTTTAACATATATTTCTAGTTAGAGAAATTTAAGAGGCTTATCCCTCAAAACTGTAAATACAAAAAAGTTGCACAAACTAGTTTCCCACTGTGGAGAAGGGAAATTATTTTACTGCTATTGTTAAATAATTGTCATCATTACCATTGCATTAATAATATAATCTGGAGTTTATATTGCATTCAGGTGTTAAACAGTGTGTCTTTCAGAAAGGCTAAAAGTAACAGGACAGGAAACAGGCTTGCAGAGAGTTTTGCAGAAGTGAAAGCAAAGTCTAAGTTATTCTGAGGAGCAGGCCAGACGAGGCCATTTGAATCACTAGGTTACTTAAAATGATCATTGCTTTAACAAAGTAACAGATAGCTTTAAGAAGGCCTTAAGATGCTTATGCACACAGTTATTATGTTTAGTAGAGGTTCTTGATTAAAACATTTATTTAGTAGAAGACATACACATAGTCTCAGTGAGCTTCTGGTCTAGTGAAAGGTCAGAAGTGCAACAGGTGAATTGGGAAAGAGCATTTGAGGACGAGACACAGACAGTAGGAGGTGAAGAGGTGACACAAAGAGCATGTGAGGTCAACACATACACACATATTAGTTAAGATTTATTTAGAGGAGAGATTAGTTATGTCTCGACAAGAAAGAGGAACAATTCACTTTGAGACAAGAACGGAAAGTACCAGCCATAAAAATAGAAGATGATTTTCTGGGTGAAAAGTCATGGTGATGTTGATCTGATCTATGTATAAAATGTATCGGTGACGCATGAAGGGGCGTCAGTAAACAAACCCTGATGCTATAAAATATCTGTTCATGCTTTGATTAAGTCGAGGACTACTGGCTGTCTGCGTACAGAGTGTCTTCCCACACGTGTGTTCATTAAAATCATTGTTGGACCAAGAGCTTCTGGACCAAGACTGGTTTGTACTCTCCCTCCTCAATTGTGAACCTTAACACCACCAAAGGAAATTTATTTTAAGTGTCTTCATAGTTTTATTTTTGAGATACACCAATTTTCATATACTGCAGGAAACACGAAAAAATAAATTATAGTGCAAATTTGCAAAAAAGCAGCATATGCATCAAAATAAAATATTTCCAGCAGTGCAATATGAGTCCTCAGCATCCCAGAAACGACACAGAAAAGCCACGATGGTAAGCCACGATGGTAAAAAACTAAATTTCCCCAAAATGACGTCACTTCCGGTTTCGGGCAGGTCATGGCGGACATACGATAGTTCACGCTGATGGACGTAGGAAGTGTTACAAACAGCTGATCGGATCGGCAAAGCCTGTTTCTGGAATATTGTTTTTGTTGCTGCAAGTGCTTTTTATGCAGTTTTTGCAAAGCTATATGTGGAAGGAAACTGTGACCTAGGACAAGGTGATGGCATAAGATGTAAGTACAACTCCTCCGGTTTCATATGCAAAAAAAATTATTGTGCTAGCTTACGTGGTTGCAGTGCTACCGGGATTTAAAAATAGTTACGCAAAATGGAGCGTGTCCGCTCCGACCGGCTTTAAAGGGTTAAAGAATTTGAAGAAAAGCTATCTGGAGCATGTACAAACTAATATTAATCTTTTTTAGGGCTGTCAAAATTAGAGCAATCAAAACAACTGCTGTATAATGCCCTCCGCTATCTTTGTTTAATTGGTCACATGACTGCATCACATGACTAAAATGCGTCATTGTTTTAGAAAGTCTGCGTTTTCGAGTGTCCACACTGCGACGGGACAGCTCCGTTTTGAAATGTAAGTGTTTTGGAGAGCGTTGTCAAAATGCTGCGTTTTTCCTTGAGGAAAACGCCATCTTAGTGTGGACGGGAGGCCAAAACGGAGCGAAAACGATGAGTTTTCAAACAAAAACGCATTAGTGTGGACGTAGCCTTAGTGTTCCCTACTTGGGGGAAGGGTTGTAGTGTGGTGTGGAGTAAGATGGAAAGCTGTCTGGAATAAACAACAGCAACAATAAAAGCTATTGAGATTGAAAATGTGACGTCATTTCCGGGGTAGAACCGCAAAGGATTGTAGGTAAGAGTCGCAAGTGGTACTAACGCACGCAGGCTTTCACATGAAAACAGTCACACAGCAATAAAAAGAAACACAAAGAATGGCAAGAAGCTGCTGTAAGCTGTCGCATGACAGCCACGGCAAGCCGACGGGTAAAGAGATAGTTTTTTATCAGATTCCGTCGTGGAAGAAAAATTGTTCAAACCATGTTTCCGAAGTAACAAAGAGCCGAAAAAATGTAACAACAGCTGTGAAATGGAATAGTCGAAATCACCAAAGTAAACTGGACCTGGGCTTGTTGCAGGGATCTGAAGTTACTAAACATTTTGTGAGTGTATGCACTCACACTTAGGACCATATAATAATAAGTATGTGCGTGATGAAAGTTGGGCAGCACGCTAACGTCTTTACTCCACTCTGTATGCTCGTATGGGTCTAACCCTTTCACTCCTTTGATTTTTTTTTCCCTCATACTGTTTTTTTTGCCTTTTCGTCACATCTGCCTTTGTATGGACCTGCCGTGTTCTCCTTCGTTTTGTACATAACTGTTTTTAAATAAAATGCAAGTAGGGATTAAAACCTCAGAATTAATGATTACCGGTGCTGGAAATGCTAGCGCTTAATGCAGTGTTTTGATTTTGTTGCCACTCGTACCCACAATGCAATGCGCGAAAGCCACGTGGTCTGTCAATCTCTATTCACAACTCATCCCTGAAGACCAAGAAGGCCAGAAGTGCAAGGCTGTGAAATGGGACAGTCTCACCTTCAGCGTCACCGGCTGTCTCGGTGGAGTTCAATAAACTCAGTTGTCTGCTCCTTGCTATCTAAAATATAACAGGACATTGGAGTAAATTCTCAACTATCTCACACTTCTGTTTAATCAGAAGCTTTGTTGCTCTACATCTATCTGCTTTAATGTCTTGATTGGCATCGGCTCTCTGTAGTACAGTATCACTTCCTGTTCCTGCTACAAAGCGCGCTCACACACACAGGTGTACACACGGGTGATCACAGACACACTATACAGTGGGGCAAAAAAGTATTTAGTCAGCCACCGATTGTGCAAGTTCCCCCACTTAAAATGATGACAGAGGTCAGTAATTTGCACCAGAGGTACACTTCAACTGTGAGAGACAGAATGTGAAAAAAAAATCCATGAATTCACATGGTAGGATTTGTAAAGAATTTATTCATAAATCAGGGTGGAAAATAAGTATTTGGTTACCTCAAACAAGGAAAATCTCTGGCTCTCACAGACCTGTAACGTCTTCTGTAAGAAGCTTTTCTGTCCCCCACTCGTTACCTGTATGAATGGCACCTGTTTGAACTCATCATCTGTATAAAAGACACCTGTCCACAGCCACAATCGGTAGCTGACTAAATACATTTTTGCCCCACTGTAAATCAGGGTGGAAAATAAGTATTTGGTCAATAACAAAAATACAACTCAATACTTTGTAACATAACCTTTGTTGGCAATAACAGAGGTCAAACGTTTACTATAGGTCTTTACCAGGTTTGCACACACAGTAGCTGGTATTTTGGCCCATTCCTCCATGCAGATCTTCTCGAGAGCAGTGATGTTTTGGGGCTGTCGCCGAGCAACACGGACTTTCAACTCCCGCCACAGATTTTCTATGGGGTTGAGGTCTGGAGACTGGCTAGGCCACTCCAGGACTTTCAAATGCTTCTTACGGAGCCACTCCTTTGTTGCCCGGGCGGTGTGTTTTGGATCATTGTCATGTTGGAAGACCCAGCCTCGTTTCATCTTCAAAGTTCTCACTGATGGAAGGAGGTTTTGGCTCAAAATCTCACGATACATGGCCCCATTCATTCTGTCCTTAACACGGATCAGTCGTCCTGTCCCCTTGGCAGAAAAACAGCCCCATAGCATGATGTTTCCACCCCCATGCTTCACAGTAGCTATGGTGTTCTTGGGATGCAACTCAGTATTCTTCTTCCTCCAAACACGACGAGTTGAGTTTATACCAAAAAGTTCTACTTTGGTTTCATCTGACCACATGACATTCTCCCAATCCTCTGCTGTATCATCCATGTGCTCTCTGGCAAACTTCAGACGGGCCTGGACATGCACTGGCTTCAGCAGCGGAACACGTCTGGCACTGCGGGATTTGATTCCCTGCCGTTGTAGTGTGTTACTGATGGTGACCTTTGTTACTTTGGTCCCAGCTCTCTGCAGGTCATTCACCAGGTCCCCCCGTGTGGATCTGGGATCTTTGATCATTTTGACCCCACGGGATGAGATCTTGCGTGGAGCCCCAGATGGAGGGAGATTATCAGTGGTCTTGTATGTCTTCCATTTTCTGATGATTGCTCCCACAGTTGATTTTTCACACCAAGCTGCTTGCCTATTGTAGATTCACTCTTCCCAGTCTGGTGCAGGTCTACAATACTTTTCCTGGTGTCCTTCGAAAGCTCTTTGGTCTTGGCCATGGCGGAGTTTGGAGTCTGACTGTTTGAGGCTGTGGACAGGTGTCTTTTATACAGATGATGAGTTCAAACAGGTGCCATTCATACAGGTAACGAGTGGGGGACAGAAAAGCTTCTTACAGAAGACGTTACAGGTCTGTGAGAGCCAGAGGTTTTCCTTGTTTGAGGTGACCAAATACTTATTTTCCACCCTAATTTATGAATAAATTCTTTACAAATCCTGCCATGTGGATTCATGGATTTTTTTTTTCACATTCTGTCTCTCACAGTTGGAGTGTACCTCTGGTGCAAATTACTGACCTCTGTCATCATTTTAAGTGGGGGAACTTGCACAATCGGTGGCTGACTAAATACTTTTTTGCCCCACTGTATCTTCCTTGGCTGCTGCCTCAAAGCATACCATGCACTGTTGGCCTTGTGTGCTGCTCAGTAACATTCAATATTTACTGTTAGTTATACTTTTCTATATTGTTGCTGTGGTTTCCCTATTATGTTGTTCTGTTTTTGCTTGTTTTCTTTTCTTTCTTTCTTTTCCCCAACAGATGGTCGAGCGGATTTTTTTTGCCTCTGTTTTTCTTTCCCTCCATTTCTTTCTTTCTTATGAAAGATGTCACTCCAACGTCACGTGCAGTGGGTGTCTGCTTCCAAACCACCATAAACCAAACTAAATATCAGCAAAAAAGCACACTGAGACAAAAACTAAGACACATAAGCTTAACATGTGTATTGGAATTTCTTTCATTTCATGTCTGCGTCACACCTTATTCATGCAGTTAAACAGATGGTGGGAGCCGGGTGAGTTTTATCTCAGGAAGTTGGGGGGGAGCAATCACACAGGAAGAACCCAGAGTGGGGGGAGAAATCCACAGGTAGTGGAATCCTTTGTTAGATCCATGTTGTGAACGAGAACTGTGAAAACCTTTTGTACTGCAACGGTTTTAAAAGAGGACCTGAACTGTCTTTCCTTCATTCTGGAGTTGAATAACCTCTGTGTGACAAAACTATGCATAAATTGCTTCAAGGTAAGTTTCTGCCAATTAGAAGGTCATCTAATCAGCAGTGACATGTATATAAACCCTAACATTTATAAAAAGGAGTGCTAATGATAAAATGACAATTTCATAGATCTCAACACTGCACACAGTGAACCATAATTTTCATGGGAATGTTTTGCTACCTAATGTTTGATACTAATCTTAACTCTGTTAGTCTCACTTGGCAGGGCACAGCTTGAAACAATGAGGAAATGGCAGAGAAATACTGTAAGTCTTTACTAAACAAAACAAACCACTGTTTGTTTTTCATTGGTATCTCTTAAAAATGTGTGTCAAGTTCCTCAAGTTGTATTCATGAATTATTGTTACTTCTTCCTATCACAAAAGAATAACAG
Source organism: Maylandia zebra (assembly GCF_041146795.1). Taxonomy (NCBI): domain Eukaryota; kingdom Metazoa; phylum Chordata; class Actinopteri; order Cichliformes; family Cichlidae; genus Maylandia; species Maylandia zebra. The sequence continues at coordinate 38,597,238 of NC_135169.1, read as the reverse complement.
TGTTCAACTAACGTCATTGATGCTAGAGTCTAAAGTGACAATGAAGATTTACCGTCAGCGGTTACTTCCTGAATCAAGATCCAGCTCCAGATCATATGATTGCACTGTCATGCTCTGGGGTTTTGTACCCAGTGTTCTTGGTTTTGGACTTTTGATTCTGGTTTATTTAATATTCTGAGGCCAAAGTCCTAGTTTTGGTTGTTATAGTTTTAATTTCTGTTTGTATCCTGAGGTCTGTTTGTTATCTGGCATTAGAATTTCTATTTTCAATCCCTGTTTTATTAACTGTCCTTGTGTTTAGTTTCCTGTGATAATATCTCTCTTTGAAGTCAGTTTTGTCCAGTGTTGAGTAAGTTACTTTAAATTAGTAACTTAGTTACATTACTAGTTACTTCTATCAGACGTAACTCAGTTACATCAAGTTAGTCAATACTTTCAAAGTAACTAGTTTCCTGGAAAGTAACTTTGGTTTTACTCAGAATTCTCTTATTAATGTGTTGCTCCCCTAGCTGGATAAACAGCAAGGATGCCAGTCTTCTAGCTTGCTTACATGCAGTATTGTGGAAATGACAGTCTTCACTAGTGGGGATAGTTACAAAGCTTTCTTCGTTGTGAATGACCATACATGTTTTTATGGAATATTTGAAGAACCAGCAAAAAAAAAAAAAAAAAAAAAACTTTTGTAGAGGACATGAAGTCAGAGATAGGAACAACAAGGAGCAGGTGCATCTAGTACAGGTAGAGCTTCTGCAAAAACCCACAGAGCTCAGCAGCCAGCGCAACAAATTCTGGATCCTTGGCTTTTAGTTAGCATTAGCAGCACATGCTGCGGCCGATGTGGAAGGACCTTTATGCTGCGCACTGTGACTCACTGTGGCCCCCAGATTGTGGAACTCTCTCCCTTTGAGCCTGAGATCTGTGGACTCAGTGGTCGCTTTTAAAAAAACAGCCAAAAACTCATCTTTTTAAACTTGCTTTTGGTTGATTTTTATCTTTAGATTATAGCTTCTGTGAAGCACTTTGTGATTTTTATCTTGAAAGGTGCTATATAAATAAAGTTTTTCTTACTTACTCACAGCAATGCTCCCGGGTCAGCCCTGACTTTGTGTTAAACTAATCCTAAAGTAATGATGGTATTTCTAACCACTGATATACCAAAACTTTATCCTTTCAACAGCTACTGAAAGTAGAAACCTACCTTCTATTGGATATTTACATAGAGATCCTCCAGCTTCAAACTGTATTACCCTTCAAGGGCCTGCAGTTCAAAAAAGTGCCCCTCTAAGAGCCAAACCCATCTGTTCTCTGATTGGATAATTAAATTTGGGATTGACATGACACTGGCCAATCAGATGAAAGGAAGAAAAACAGGGTCAAAATTCGTTGTAACTTGAAATTTGAGTGCAGAGTTTCACACGTATTTTTTGGCTAAGTCCACACACAAATCTTTTTTACGCACACACAAATTATTTTTACACATATAAATCCTGATTTACAAGTACAAAATATTTATGACCACAATTTGTGCCCATACAGCCGCCAACAGAAAGGAAAAAATAATGTGCATATTTCCATGAGAGAAATCCCATGCCTATGTCACAGCATCACGTGTGCTTTTTACGTCTAACACAGAAACTGCAGTCATGGTTCTTTCGATTGTACTCGGAACTCGGAAATTCTGCCTTCTGAGTAGGAAGATGTATCTAACTCCAGACTGCACATGAGCTGTATATAGGGCTGGACTAGGACAAAAACTCGGCCTGGGCATTTTGACTAGAGACCGCCCACCAGGTATGATAGGAAAATCATAAAACCTTTGAATGAAAACAAACGCTATTGTGACAGTGATGTACATTGTCTTGTTGGTATATATGTATCAATCTAATAAACTTAAACCTACACCATCCTCCCTATTCTGGTATTTCAAACAGTACTTAGCCGAAACCGAAAGACTGCTTGGTCGAGTTAACCTCCTGAACTATCTACAACACATGGTGGAAACCTGAAATTAAGACAGAGAAGACTAGAGGTGAGACATGATCATTACTGAATATTGAAAATAATAATTGACAGATTTAGATATATTTTTATAAACTATTTATTTACCACATCAATAAACAGCATGGCAGGGCAAAATATTTTTTTCTCACATGGCAACCTTTAAAAAGTGAAAGGAGACAGAAAGACAGGTGAGAAAGAATAAAACTTAATTGACTTTTGATGGCATTTTACACACAGTACTGGTACAGAATCTAGAAAATGTCTGAAAATACTGGCATCATATACAGTACTTCTGAAAAGATTATGATGGGACCCTGAAAAAAAAATTTCTATGTACAATAATGGATTTCTATACATTTTGCATCAGATGAAAATGTTTGTAAGATTCAGATAATTATTTGTTAAAAGTGAGACATTTTAAATGACAATTAGAAAGAAAAGTATTTCTTTGTGCTCTCTTTTCCCTGTTAATGCCCTTCCTGGCCCCACTGGCAACACTTTGCTAGACCCGCCCCTGCACAGTTACCAGCTGTCAGCTACATAAAAAAGGATCCTGGTGTTATTTGTCTCTCAGAAACAGTTCATAACTTCCCTTCAACTCATTCATGTCACCTAAAAGGTGAACCTGCTTCTCCATCACCTGTTCAGCTCTGATGATTCAGTAAGGACATCTCCCGGTTTCATCTTCATGTTTCCCTTTCACCAGGATATCCAAACCGACATCATGACCAGCAGCTTTTACAGCTGTGGCTCCAGCAAACATCAGCTGATACTAGAAATTAATATTAAATAAATTCTAACAGCAGCTTATCAAGCTTAAACGTGCTGCTGTTGTTTAACGCGGCCTCTGCTGGTTTCCTCTTTCTGGGAAAAGTGGGCGATAAACAAACAAGAGAGACGGGACTTGCGACAGAAAAGCTGATCAGCTGATCATTGATCAGTTTCGTGATTGAAGTAGTAACAGGAAAATGAGGGGAGAGAATGAGAGAAGAAGAGGCAGCTGTGCAGCGTAAAGATGCAGAATAACTCCAGCTTTGTGTCTTTTTTTCATTGTAGCTGTCACCTCAATACGAAACGCGTAATATTTTATGTGAACACGAGACGATTCAGTTTTTTAGGGGACGGTTGACAACTCTAATAACTAACCTTATGAATAAAATAAAGTTCAACATCAGTAACATCATAGAAAACTGCCCAGCAGAATATAAACTCCGTCATGCTAGCTAGTAGACAGCACAAGTTGTTATAACTGACTGTAAAACATTAGCACAACGAAAATAAACTCCACCTAAACTTGGTTTATATCTGACCCAGATAGAAAGCAGTTCATAAATTCTCACCTGAAGTTCAGTTACCCTGATACTTCAGGTGAGAATCTGAAGTATCGGCCCACCGGGCAAATTCCCGGTATGCCCGATGGCCAGTCCTGCTTTGGCTACATATGTGTTTAGTAGAGGGCTAGCAAAACAACCGCTTTTGAGGGCGTCACAAAAATTGAATCCCGCCTTCTCTAACGAGGCTAACCAGAATACTGTTTACTTGAGTGTGACATTTTTCCCAGGCCCATGTTCCGATTTCCAAGGTAAGTCGAACGCAACACACAAAGTAACGAATAACGACCCTATCGAAAACCCAGTAACGATTAACGCATTCCTGATTTTGGCATAACAACTAGTTACCGTGATTGTTGCCACAATAATAATGTAGTTACTGTAACACTTTACTTAATAACGCGTTAGTCCCTACACTGCCAACCAGTGATGAGATGATAAATTTAGTAGTTTGTCCTCTTCGACGTGACCCTGACCAAATGCTGTATCAGCTGGACCCACCACAACAACCTGAAAATGTCAACAGTGCTGCAGGAAAGGCATCTCACACAGGGGAGACGGAGGGCGCTAAACCCAAGGCCCATTTCACTACATGGGAGGAAATTCCCAGACAGCTTCAGCTGACAGAGCTGTGACGACACACCCACCAAGCCCAGATGAAAAGTGAGGCCGAGCAACACAATGCTGACCACCATAACTGCCCCAATTAGGTTCAGAACCAGGATGGACAGCACTGTGAGCAGCAGCAGCAATGGTCGCAAACAGACTGAAAAGAAGGACAGGACCCCAGGGCACGCTTCAGGCTGTGGTTTACCCCAGACAACAGAACAGGAAAGTGATGAACACACACACATATACATACACACTGACTCAGCATGAACTGATACACACACAAACACATGTAGACCTATTTATTCAGTAAGAAATGACACACACCTAAACATACACACTGATTCACTGAGAAGTGATCCACTTCTCAGTGAAGTGATCCACATACAAGTACACATACACACGCTGGTGCAATGAAAAGTGATGCAGACACATACACATGCTGACGCAATGAAGAATGCTTTGCAAACAAGTGCTCATGCTGATATGCTGATATGCAAAATGCTGCACACACACAGCACACACACACACACACACACACACACACACACACACACACACACACAAACTGTTACATGAAGCCATTGATCACTTAGAACGCATTTCATGTCATCCAGAGGGCACATATGTACATTTAACAAACAAAGTCTATAAATCTCTGCTTATGTAAACAATATCTGTGTGTGGTGGGTGGGAGGGTGAAATTTCTTGTGGACTCAGGAGCCACACACTCGGTGTGACGCTCCGACTCCCTGAAATGGCCAGAGATTTGATGTGTAAATTAAAAATGCATTTGATGTCCATTCATGATGGCATAACAATCACACTGTCAGAATATGACTATGCAATGGCGAAATACAGCACAGTGACCCCTGCCTTTGTGCATGAATAGAGGCTGGTCACTCGCTGGAGGCTTTTTACAAACAGCACATGACTGCATGCCTCCAGATGCCTGTTTATGGCTGCTGAAGGCCTGGACTGAAATTCTTACTGTGCTTCACACAGCCCTGATGAGATTATGAGGAGGAGTGGTACAGAGTGAGAATGATAAACTAACTTTGTAATGTCTTGAAGCTAATTCCTAAACCATATTGTTACATTAGGAAGCATAAACTTTCCTGTGAATTTTTTGGCCGGTCTTTGGATTTTGCTTAGCACTAGGTTGATTTTGCCAGTGAGGTTTGGGTTGTTTTTTTTCTCTAAGAGAGAGAGCCGGTTTTATGCTTGGACATGTCTGGAACTCGCCCAGTATTTGTTATTTTTATTATTATTTTATTTTTTACTTTTGTTCTTGCTTTTGTTACAGTGCACTGAGATAAGAAATCTGAGAGGTGTTATGCACCGGTGGTGCTATTTTGTGAGTTCATAATTTAACAATCAGCTCTCTTTTAAGCAGGCCTGCAAGGTTGAAATCAAAAGCGCTACAAAAGATTCCTACTGGAAACAGTCACAAAGTGTGCTTCCCCTGATTACAATGGGCTTTGGAGAAATTTACTTATCTGGGACACTGATCACATGAGATGGTGAGTCCGGAGTCTAAAAGGATTGTAGCGGTTCAATCCACTCCAAAATCATAAAGAATTGTCTTCTCTTTGATCTGACGTGATATTGCTGTGAGTGAATACTGAAACGCGTGTGCGAGAGGCTTCACTATCAGCAATGATGCATGCGAGGGACTGACTGTACTGTGACAGACTGATGATGTAAATAAAGTTTTGACTGACTTAAAACTGAGACAAATGAGTAAATGTTGACAAACAATTCACCCAGCTGGTAGAAAAGGGTTTTGTTTTTTTGCAGGAGCAGTAGGATGATAGAGACCAGAGAAGGGAGAGAGATTCTAAGTTCACATGAGTGTGTGGACCTGCAGACTTGACCCTCCAACTGCCACGTTTCTGTGTTACTGATTTTGGGTGAAGGAAATTGAGTTTTAACTGGCTGGATGTTGGGAATGGTATCGCATTGTATTGTTGGAAAATGTTAAATGTTACAGGGAGGAAAATGTATATACAATGTGAAAATATACTGATGAAGATCAAAAGGGGTAACTGTAGAATCAGTATGCTGTTTTATGCTACACTATACCTCTGAGTAAAGATTGTGAAATCATTATATTGTTTTAGGTTGCATTATATTCCTGATTTAGAAAAGGTGAAATTATTAGACTTATTAGACTGATTTGTATTACTCTATACTGCTGTCAGACACCTCAAGATCTGCTGACAACCCTCTCATGCACATCTCCCTTCCGGACGTTTGTAATGCTCAAAGTGGTTGTATGGAATTAAGAGAATTGTATTGATTAAAGTTATTGTTGATTGAGCAGTTAAACACCGAGTGTTGTTATTCCTTCAGCCCGAAGATCAAAGAATTGGGTTTTTTAACAACAGGAAAGGCTGGCTCAAATCGTGGCTGCGGCAGCTAGCGGTAACTGAGCCGGTAGTCAACCATGATTCCCACGATTAGCATAGCCTGTATTTTCATCATTTCCATGTAATGCCAGCTGCTGTTTGGGAAGGAAGCAGGAGGCATTTAAGAGATCTTTCATAATCTCTCGAGTCTCCTTTATCTTAGTATTGTGAATGCTGCTGTTCATCCAAAGTTAAGTAAACCCTGGAGATCCTAAAAGGTTTAAATGTGATCTGACGTTGAATGTAAGTGGTAGACTGCTCATGTTGCTGAGGCCATTTGTCCAGATATTGTGACACGTTGAGAAAAGAAAGCAAGGAAAGCAGAAAAATTGGTTCCGCGCTGGACATCCACACAGCCAATCTTTTCATGTGAACCACTCATTTTGAAAGGAGCAGGCAATCTTCTGTCCCGTAGTTTCAGTGTTGGGAAGGTTACTTTTAAAATGTATTCCACTACAGATTACAGATTACATGCCCCAAAATGTATTTTTGTGAGGGACCAAGCAGCCAAAGCAAAGAGGACACAGGCAAAAAAATATCTTCAAAAAGGGTTTTCTTTATTTTAACCCTCAAAAAGTCCAAAATTAACAAAATTCAAAACCATACTTAGCAGGCCCATAAAACAGGTCAACTAAATATAACTCTACAAAAAATAATTTCCAGAAACTTAAACAAAACAAAGTGAGACACAACTTAACTCACAAACTGACCTAATTACAAAGACACATGAGGGTAGCTTTTATAATGATTTGGCCAAACCATTTGAACACAATAGGGGGAAAACAAAAACACACTAATATTAACTAAGCACAGAATAACCTAACTAAACCTAAAACACCCCTGCTCCTGGTAAGCCCATGGTTGGTCCTGCTGAGCAGGCATTTTGTCCCCAGAGTCCTCAGCCACGCCTTTTGCCCAGACAGGAAACAGCCACCGCCCAAACCCAGGTAACTCAAAGAAAGAGAAACATAATTAATATAACAAAACATTTTAGAAAAACCACACAATGTTAGTATGTGTGCGCCTCATAATACCAGTGTTAGGTTTAACCAAATGATTAATGAAGAAAACTGCAAAGCAAAATAATAAAGTGAAAAATGGACTAATTTACCCCTGTGTGGCTGATGCCATCACAATTTTGTAATTTATTCCGTTACGTTACTCAATGAGAGTAACGTATTCTGAATACTTTGGATTACTTAATATATTATCATGCTTTTTACAACAACTATTGCTGTGTGATTTATTACTATTACTGAAGGTAATAACCATGTGCAGTTCTGAAAGCAATACCAAATAGATTTTTAAATTTTAGTGTAAAATGAGTAACAGTAGGGTGGACAGTAGGTAAGGCTGCTCTTTTTGCAGCGATCTCGTATAGAAAACTATTCCGTAGTAAAGGGACCTCTGGCTAATACGTCAGGTTCCGTGTCGAGCTCGTAGCTGAAAACTACCTTTACTTTGTTGTCTGGGTCAACTTTGCTAGCGAGAGACAGAGAGAGGCGTTGAAAGGCTGTAGACATCCAGAGGCCCTCAGAACACAAGAGATCAAGGAAGACCAACAGAGGGGCAGCCGTGCCACTATCCCAGAAAGAGCTGAGGAGAGCCCCAGATGAGGGGTCACTCAGCAGCCGCGGAGCAGAAGCCAGGGGGGGTTGCAGTGACGTGCCCGTGAGCTCCGCCGGCAGCCAGCTGTGCAAGAGTGACCGAGCCCCAGGCTGAGAGGCCGAGGGCACCCCACCCCCGAAGGAGCCCGAGCAAGCCCCAGGCTCCAGGCCCCGACAAGCAGCCACCAGGAGTGAGCCAGTGGGTACCTGGATGCCCATCCCCGGACACAAAGAACCACCAATGCACCGATGTCTGAGGGCGTCTGCCACTGGCAGGGGGAGTGGTGGGGGGAGATAGGCCTCCATACCTTGGAGGGCCTGAGATGTCCCCAGAGAGGTGGCGTCTGATACCCAACCTGACACATAGACACAAACCAACAAACATACATTCCCACCCTCATGCTCTCATATGCACTCTTTTTGGCTGCAGTGGTTATTATTATATTTACATGCTTCCAGCTCCTGTTTCTGATTGGTGACATCTCATACTTTTCCACTCTCCTTTTTCTCCCTCCTCGCGCTCACAGACACATAACGGGTATGGCAGTCCATTCTCCCTGCAGCACGGACTACACTGCCCATGAGGCTACATTCTTTAGGGTGATGCCTGTAACACTCTGCCTGTTGCCTTTATATTAAATAATTTAAAAAAATATTTCTTCACGTCATTATGAGACGCGAGATTGAGACACGGGCATTTGAGCCTCTTAATGCGTGTTTTGTTTGGGTTTCCACTGGCGTGGAATTACCAAAAAATAGAGAGAGCATAACCTATGGTATGAAACAGGAAAATACCGCCGTGTAATCCCTTTAAGTAACTGTATTCTGAATACCACCCTTTTAAACGGTAACTGTAACGGAATACAGTTACTCATATTTTGTATTTTAAATACGTAACGGTGGTACATGTATTCCGTTACTCCCCAACACTGCATAGTTTGAAGCAAACCTTTCAGCGCAGGCGTTCTTCCTTTATTTATTACCTCCTGTTTCAATTAAAAGTCCAGTTTATAAAACTGTTTGAGCTTGGGTATAAAATTTTCCATTCTAAAAGCAGACAGGGTGAGAGGCGAGAAAATATCACTGCACTTGACTCGCTCAAGCTAGATTATTGCTAGGTCGCTGTCACTTACTCTGCAGCTGCGGAGTAGCATAAGAACAACTGGGCTCAAGAGTGCTCCCTATCTTAAGATAAGAGAACTGCCAGCCTCAGTGCCTCTTTACTACAGTTGTAAGATTGCTGAGCACACAAAAGAGGTTAAACACATAATATAAACATCAGCTAAACAAAGCCGGCAGTTTGAAGTGTTTGAACCCTTTGATTAGCGACATACAGAGAGTGATACACTCTCATTGCAAGGCAGCAGACAGTTTGTGAGAGACTGCGTAATTTTCTAATAAAAAAAAAATTGTCCAAATTGCTTAAACTAACTGGAAAATTAGTTCATAGTTCAAATCATTTAATAAATATAGCTATTTCATTTATTTGTTCATTTTATTTTATTTTTTCCATGATGACAGGTGATTCGCTGCTTCCTCTACCTCCCCTGACCGCACGTCACTGGTAACACTTTAAAACGAGCACTGGAAAAAATTTTAACCTGATAATTAAACAAATACTGAAAATGTTTACCAATCATTAGTAATGCTTTAATTTAAATGTGTCTGTCAACAGAGTCTGAAAATCTTTCCTTTATGAACCAAACTTTGTATTAAGGATTGTAATATAGTTGGTATAAAATGATAAGGATTCCATTTTAATGGTAACAGTGCAAGTTTTGCATTTTTAGATTAATAATAAAAATAATGTTAGCCAAATGATGTTATTGTTTTGTGATGAAGGTTTCAGCACTGATTGGGAAGCCTGTTTACATTCACAAAGGGTGTGTACAAAATGCCACAATGGCAACACGTGAAAAAAAATAACTCAAACTCAAAGCCAAGATGAGAAAAATACTTTATCTTTTGATCACTAATTAATAATGATGGCACAGTAATCTTTATATTTTGCCTTGCGTTGTTGCACTATAAAAAAGCGTCCTTTAAAGTTACATTAGGTGACATCTTACTAAAAAAGAATAACCCCAAGAGTCAGAGCTCCGTTGTGCCAAGCATTCCTTAAACTTTAACTAGTGACTTTAAAAATTTATTCATGAATAAAATTTTAACCAAATATAACAATCTCAGAAATGTGTCATTATGTAGAGCAACTTTATAAACGATGATGCTTATTTAAAATCCTTCTCTCCAGTTGATCTCTCAGAGTTAACTTCAACTTTGAAACATGTCCTTTAGACCCCATTTCTACAATGCTCTTCAACGAAGTCCTACCATTAAATAATGCAACTTAAAAGGCCAGTCCCTGAGCAAAATGCAGACCAGCTTATAATTTTCTTTGTGGCCAATTGTGATCTTTCACCCTAACTGTCTGCTTTTGAGAACAAGACTGTAGACTTTTGCTGTGTAAAACCAACAGTGGTGGATAGGTAATTCCTTTACGATTCTTTTTACTTAATTGCAGGTATAACTCTTTTAGTCAGACTATGAGATGTCACCTGAATATGTAAGAGAATGAAAGCTTTCCAGCTGGAATGTTGAGGCTTCACTTTACCAGGTACCATCTGTCTATTTGTCAACACACTTTCACAACAGACTGCTCATAATTGTAGACCTGTCATGGTCCTGGGCCATGTTGGCCCAGTGTTCTTAGTTTTCTTGTATGTTTGTATTTTGTTCCTTATTTAGGCCATGTTTTCTGAGTTGCCCTGTTGTGGTGTTCCCTAAGTGTTTTCCCTTCATGGCTTTTACCCCCTGTGTGCCCCTCTGTGTATCTATGAGCCCTCGTCTCCCTTTGTGGTTGTTTCATGTTTCCCCAGCCCGTTATGTCTGTGTTTTCCCCGTGCTCTCTCTCCTCCTGTCTGAACCTCTGTGCACTTCCTGTTTACTTTGTGACTCTCACGCCTGTACATGTCATGTTCAGTTCACCCTGCCCTGTCTCGTTATGATTATCAGTGTCACCTGTGTTCCCCATGTGTTCCCACTTTCCTCGTTAACCCTCTGTGTATTTCTGTCTGCGTCTCCCTCTGTTCGGCGTCGCGTTCTCCCTCATGTTGTGTGTTATTCTCCCCATGGTTCGGTTCCTTGTACATCTCATGCTTTAGTTTTCCCAGTTTTAGTTTATTTTGTATTGCTTCTCGTGGCCAGCAATAAAGCTGTGTTTTTTGAGTTTATCCCCGTGTCTGTGAATCTGCATCTTGGGTCCTTCTCCTGCCTGCCACACAACGAACCATGACAGAAGAACGCGACCGCGACATGGACCCAGCAGTTCACAACCCCTCCGCGGACCTCCAGGATGACTTGGTCTACACGGTGGAATACCACTGTGAGGAATGGGCGACGCTACCTAGAGGCGAATACCGGGAGACCGTAGCCGTCCGTCTTCAGCGGATGGTGTCCGGGCTCCCGTGGCTATTCGGCGCGCTGCGCCCCCACATCCGGGACTTTCTTGTGTCCGCCGTGGGCATCCATCCGGGGAAGCTGTCCCAGAAAGAACCGGAAACGGTCAAGATCGGGACCATGGGGCTCACCACCGTTACGCCGCCTGTTCGCTTCTCATCGGCTTCTACATCTTCGCCACCGCCTGTCTACACTACGTGGCGCACGGAGATGCCGGAGGCCAGCGACTTCGGTGAAGAGGAGCGGCAGCAGGTGTTACGGGCGTATCGGGAGGACGAGCTCCGTTGGAAGCCCTGGCTTATCACCGAGGAGGATTCGCGGCCCGGCTCAGCTCCTCCCCCATCCCGGAGAAAACGGCGTTCACGCCGCCGACACCCACCGCCACAGCCAGACACCGAGACTTCTGAGTTGCCAGCTGTGGTGAGTGGAAGGGACAAACAGGAGTTTCCTAACTCTGGGACTGTTTATTCCGGAGCTGTGTTTTTTCGCTTAGCTGCCCAGCCAGAAGCGCTAGCTCTGTCTCCTGTATCCTCGCTAGCACAGTCGTTGACTCCACCACAAGCTCCGTTTTCACCCCTACCACCACTTCAGTCTCCTTCAGTTCAGTCTGCCACTCAGCTACCTCCTCAGTTAGCCTTAGCTCGGTTTTCCCCAGCGCAGCCTCCCTTAGCACAGTCATCCCCTCAATCACCAGTTCCACTTTCCCCCCAACTATCGCAGCCCTTCACAGCTCAGTCAGCTCCCTCGCAGCCCTTCACAGCTCAGTCAGCTCCCTCGCAGCCCTTCACAGCTCAGTCAGCTCCCTCGCAGCCCTTCACAGCTCAGTTAGCTCCCTCGCAGCCCCCCTCAGTTCAGTGTCCCGTGTCCCCCTCAGTTCAGTGTCCAGTGTCCCCCTCAGTTCAGTGTCCAGTGTCCCCCTCAGTTCAGTGTCCAGTGTCCCCCTCAGTTCAGGCCCCAGTGTCCCCCTCAGTTCAGGCCCCAGTATCCCCAGTGCCACTTTCAGTTCAGGCCCCAGTAGCTCCAGTGCCGCCTGTAGCGCAGGCCCCAGTAGCTCCAGTGCCGCCTGTAGCGCAGGCGCCAGTAGCTCCAGTGCCGCCTGTAGCGCAGGCCCCAGTAGCTCCAGTAGCCCAGTCCCCGATAGCAGCACGGTCCGCTGGTCAGCTTAACATTCAGCCAGGGGTCCCAAATCTCCCTGGCTCTGCATCAGCTCCTGCTGGGAGCTCGGATGAGCTCATCCAGGACTCCGCGGCTCCCACGCCGCCATCTACCTCATCAGCTGGGGGGCCCGAGGGGCCCGTTCAGCCTCCCGTCTCCGCTGGAGGGTCCGAGGGGCCCATTCAGCCTCCCGTCTCCGCTGGAGGGCCCGAGGAGCCCGTCCAGCAACCTTCCTCGTCGGCTGGGGGTTCAGGAGAACCGCACCAGCCTCATGCCACGTCTGCTGGGGGGCCCGAGCCGCCCGTCCAGCACCATGCCACATCAGCTGGAGGGCCCGAGGAGCCCATCCAGCCACCTTCTGCTTCTGCTCCTCCTGGTCCAGCTCCAGCCCGTGCTCCGTCAGCTGCAGCTCCAGCCCGTGCTTCGTCAGCCGCAGCTCCAGCCCGTGCTTCGTCAGCCGCAGCTCCAGCCTCCGAGTCTTCGTCTGGCGCAGCTCCAGCCTCCGAGTCTTCGTCTGGCGCAGCTCCAGCCTCCGAGTCTTCGTCTGGCGCAGCTCCAGCCTCCGAGTCTTCGTCCTCGTCTGGTCCAGCCTCAGCCTGTGCTTCGTCTGGTCCTGCCTCGTCTGGTCCTGCCTCCGCATCGCCACCGTCTGGTCCTGCCTCGTCTGGTCCTGCCTCGACTGGTCCTGTGCCCACCAGGCCATGGCCAGCACGCCTGAGACTGGAGAGCCGCCGCCGCTGCCTTCCGCGCGGTCGGCCCCCTGAACTGCTCCGTCGTCTCCTTCGCCGCCGCCGCTGCCTTCCGCGCGGTCGGCCCCCTGAACTGCTCCGTCGTCGTCTCCTTCGCCGCCGCCGCTGCCTTCCGCGCGGTCGGCCCCCTGAACTGCTCCGTCGTCGTCTCCTTCGCCGTCGCCGCTGCCTTCCGCGCGGCCGGCCTCCGGACCAGCTCTGTCACCTGTGCCACCCACCTGGTCGGCCCCCCGACCGTGTGACCCGTGAACTCTTGTGCCTGTGGGCTCTGGTTCGGCCCCCTGAACTTTATTTGGACTGTGGTCATGTGCTCCTGTGTCTTCTGTTGTTTGTTTTTGTTTCCCGTTCTGGTCCCTCCGTCCTGGTCCCCCGCCTCCCGCCCTGGGTGGGTTGTTTTCTGTTTCTGTTTTGTTTCTCGGGTTTGGGCTGTCGGGAGCCAGCCCTTGGGGGGGGGGGGGGGGGTACTGTCATGGCCATGTTGGCCCAGTGTTCGTAGTTTTCTTGTATGTTTGTATTTTGTTCCTTATTTAGGCCATGTTTTCTGAGTTGCCCTGTTGTGGTGTTCCCTAAGTGTTTTCCCTTCATGGCTTTTACCCCCTGTGTGCCCCTCTGTGTATCTATGAGCCCTCGTCTCCCTTTGTGGTTGTTTCATGTTTCCCCAGCCCGTTATGTCTGTGTTTTCCCCGTGCTCTCTCTCCTCCTGTCTGAACCTCTGTGCACTTCCTGTTTACTTTGTGACTCTCACGCCTGTACATGTCATGTTCAGTTCACCCCGCCCTGTCTCGTTATGATTATCAGTGTCACCTGTGTTCCCCATGTGTTCCCACTTTCCTCGTTAACCCTCTGTGTATTTCTGTCTGCGTCTCCCTCTGTTCGGCGTCGCGTTCTCCCTCATGTTGTGTGTTATTCTCCCCGTGGTTCGGTTCCTTGTACATCTCATGCTTTAGTTTTCCCAGTTTTAGTTTATTTTGTATTGCTTCTCGTGGCCAGCAATAAAGCTGTGTTTTTTGAGTTTATCCCCGTGTCTGTGAATCTGCATCTTGGGTCCTTCTCCTGCCTGCCACACAACGAACCATGACAAGACTCCGTGAAATCAATGCAGGGAATGTGACTTCCAACTCCAGTAGGCCACTCCCAAGTGAAATACAGCACAACTTCTAATTTGTTTTGCTTTTGTGACCTGTTGTTACTTGTCTCCTTTTAGGAATGAAACTTAACAGCTCCACCCTGAAAACCTGATGTTCCATAAGTTCTCCTTTTGTTTTTATCGGTTGTGCTGCTTATTACAAAAAGCTGTGTTTTTTGTATTGTGTAATGTCTTTTGCAATGCAGGTGGTGGCAGGAAAATAAAACAGTAATGTTTAGTGTACAATGCTTTTGCTTTTCATACAAACACAGAGTTTCATATAATTAAGGTATTTGTCGTTTTATGACTACAAATTGTGCAACATTTCACACATATTTATCACTTTTTTGAAAAGAATCTTCAAACCACTGACTTTCTGTAAATATTTATGAAAGTACAATTTCAAATATATATGCCAAATATTTGTGATTCACATCAGGCGCTGTCTTCTTATCCTCTTGTTTCTTTTGTTGTGCTGATTATTGACAGGAAATCATAAAAACAGTACATCAAAGGATGTGACCACTCTGAAACTAGCACCTGTTACTGGTAATGTTACCTGGAGATATTATGGCCAGCTGTCATGGTGTGTGCTGTGTGGTATCATGGCAGATTTCTTTTCTGATGTATTAGTCACATATTTTAACCATATCACTTTAGTATAGCATGATCACTCCTGTTATCAGTTGTATGCATACATGTAGAATGTTATCACATCACAAGTGGGCCCCATGTTATTGCACCTTCACAGTGGACCCACAAGAGACTTGAAGATCTCCAGACATCCCGCATTAAGGGAGGTGACGGCTGATCATAACCTTTTTTTAGACTGGAAGACGGTCTAGGATGAGCTGGACTGAAGGCATAGGGATATGATGTGCTATGGAATGTTTTTTGTTTGAGAGCGTTTGGGAAGGTATGTAAGATGTGACGGTGGTGGCCAAATTTCAGAGATGATCCCAGTGCTTGGCTGGGATGTTTCTCTACACATTGCAATGTGTTTATTAAACCCATATCGAAAAGATATATATAAATTAGAGATGGACCGATCCGATATTACGTATCGGTATCGGTCCGATACTGACCTAAATTACTGGATCGGATATCGGAGAAAAATAAAAAATGTAATCCGATCCATTAAATATCACGAAAGCACCTCGCAAAACTTGCAACACGCCGTAACTCACCTCAGAACGTTAGCACGTCGGAGCAGTATGCATCACGTGATAGAGCGGCTGTGGCATGCGTTACTGTATATAGTAACTATTAAGTCTAATATATATATATATATACACACACACATACACACACACACACACACACACCCTAGTAAGCTATAGTACTTTTTCCTTTGGGAAGGTACCATCTGTGCAGTCTGCAATTTTGTTGAAGAAAGATGTTGAATCTATTTAATATTTCTTGAAAAATAATTGATTTCTGTGCATTTTTTTTCACACTGCATCAAATTAAGGTTGATTACGTCGATTAAGCATCATGAGGTGGAGCGTGAGGGGTGGTTCCCTATTTTTTATTTATTTATTTTTGTTGTTGCTGGGAGTTGGAACCCTATTAGTTAGGTTGCATAATATTTATGCTAAGTACTCTTTAAAATACCAGAATAGGGAGGATGGTGTAGGTTTAAGTTTATTAGATTGATCAGTATTGCTGAACTATGAAATATTTTTTTTTGCATACAGGTATAACAGAATAGCTTTAGTGTAGTTGTTGTTTTAAACTTGAGTATGAAGTTATACAAAATGCAGCAAGATATTTAAAAAACAGTTTTGTTGATTAAAAAACACTATATCGGATTCATATCGGTATCGGCAGATATCCAAATTTATGATATCGGTATCGGTATCGGACATAAAAAAGTGGTATCGTGCCATCTCTAATATAAATCTTATAAATTTTATATCTGTCTTGTGTGAAACTTGCATGAAAAGCAAACAAGAGTGAAAACAGATATAAGATCCCTTGAAAAATTATATAAATGAAACTTCCTAAAACAAAGTAAAGAGAATGAGAAAGTGGCCACTTTCATGAGTAAATCATATAAGCCTTATATCACTATCAATTAGAGATGGACCGATCCGATTTTACGTATCGGTATTGGTCCGATACTGACGTAAATTACTGGATCGGATATCGGAGAGAAATAAAAAATGTAATCTGATCCATTAAATATCGAAAAAGCACCTCACAAAACTTGCGACACAGCGTAACTCGGCTCATAACCGTAGCACGTCACAGCAGTATGCGTCACGTGATAGAGCAGCTGTGTGTATTTGTAGCCTCTACCAATCATTTCATCTCCAAGGAAATTATCCCAGAGAGAAGTAAAGCAAATGTGTAAGTTCATCTCTGAATGTTTGTAAAGCATTCCCGCGTTGAGCTTAACAACCTATATATGGAGCGACTGCCTCTTCTCTCTCCCTCCCTCTCCTGCTGCTACTTCAATCATGAAACTGATCAATGATCAGCTGATCGGCTTTTCTGTCAGGAGTCCGTCTCTCTTGTTTGCTTATCGCCCACTTTGCGCCAGAAAGAGGAAACCAGCGGCTGAATACTCCAAAGCAGTAAACACCACAAATTACTGCTTTACTAGAGGCAGTCACACTTATGATCAGTTAACAAAGTTCATTTGATAACTTGATTGTTATGGCTGGCACTTACTCGGTAAGGCTGTACGCAGCTTTTCACACGATGCTTCTACATTTTGGCTTAGCTTTTGTCAAATAAATAATGGCTCTTTACATATGTTTTTGTTGTCATTTTACCTAATTGTGTTTTAATTTAATTCTACAAACAAATGTGAAATTTTAAAGACTTTTCTACTTCGCTTTTATAAAGGGGGGAAAGGGATTGTACACAACAGCTCATTGTTTTTCATTAAAGTGATGTCCAAGGATAATACGCTTCCTTGTTGTTGTTGGCTGTAATGGAAGGCATCACTGACACCTAGTGGAGGAATGTGTCTAATTTTTGATTATTTCATGGAAAATCACAGCTGTTTAGGTTTCTGCTTTTACATGGTAACCTGGTCTGCACTTTGTTCCTACAAACTTCCAGCAAATAAGAAGTGCACATACACAGATTTTTAAAAAACATTTTCATTTTACATTTTCTTTAAAATCCAATGTCAACATCAGATGCATTTGCATGAAAAAACCTACAGTACCTGCAAGGCTGGGTGTCATAAGAATTTAGGTGGGTCCACAGTGAAAATTTCTTTTGATTTTTATCAGTTGTGCTCACCTAAAAAAAATAACCTAAAGCTTTAATTACATAAACACTTGAGAAAACAAGCCAAAAGCCCTTTTGTCTTGTTAATACTAAGCATTCTTTATTTAAAGGTCATATGCAGGGATGAATCAGCAGCAAGTGACTTGCACCAGCTGCTGTTCATATAGTTATTTAGTCAGCATTTGTCACTTTAATTATACAACATAAAACCATGCACAAGATTAGTGTTTATAAGAACAGGAAGGGACTGTTTCAGTGAGCAATCATTATGCTAAATGACATTGATAACATGGTTTTTTTAAAGCTCTTACTAATCTACTTTAAGTAATAGTTTATATAGTGAGCTAAGGCAGCAAGTAAATCTCTTGAACTAGAACCAGTTGTTTAAACCTAATGCCACAACAAGTGGCTGAAACAGAAAGGATGCTGCAAATTTTATGATCACAGACTAAAGCCTCATATCATGGTTCTAGGTCCTTTTGACCTAGCATTTTGTGTTTCTTGTGTTTTTATGAATTTTTGTGCTATGGTTTATCATTCTTAGTGGTAATCCTGATTTTATTCTATCTGGCCTAGCTCGTCCCTTCTTCAGTCCCCAGGCAGGCGGTAACTCCATTCATCCCTGCACCCATACCTGCTCCTCAGGTGGGGATGTCGGACGCCCAGCCGTTGCCTGTGCCTGTTCCGGTTCCTCGGGTGAGGGCAACTGTGACCCTGCCGACTCCTGCATCCGTTTCAGTTCCTTGGGTGGGAGCGACAGAGGTTCAGCTAGCTCCTGCACCTACGCCGGTTCCCAGGGCTAGGGCATCCAGAACACAATTCATTTCTGCACCCATATCTGTTCCTTGGGTGGGGATGGTTAATGTTCGGCCAGGCCCAGCACCCGTTTCACCCGCATTCACTGGAGAAGAGCAGCTAGGAGTCAAGCTCAGTCACCTGCTCATTCACCTGCTCAGCACTCTCCTGTCCTCGCTCTCATGCTCCATCATGTCCCATTGTGAAAGTCTCATGTTTTCATGGTTTCTTGTTAATTCATATCAGCTGTGTTCCCCGTGTGTTCACACTTCCCTCGTTATCCTCTTGTGTATTTATGTCAGCATCTCCATCAGTTCGGTGTCGCGATCTACCTTGTTCCTTAACCCAGTGCTTGTTTAGTGTTTAAACAACTGTGTCATACATACTCGTTAGATTATGCCAACATAGCACACAGAGGTGGGACCAAGTCATTGTTTTGCAAGTCTCAAGTAAGTCTCAAGTCTTTATCCTCAAGTCAAGTCTCAAGTAATGTCAGGCAAGTCAGAGTCGAGTCTCAAGTCACTGGTGTAAAAGTCCGAGTCAAGTCTCAAGTCTGAAACTTTGAATTTCAAGTCCTTTCGAGTCTTTAAAAAAAAAAGAAAAAAAAAGCATGTTGCAGTTATGCTAAATGTAAATATTAGACCATGTAATTTTAAAATCTGTGTTTTTCTCAACACATGACAAAATAGTGAACTTAGAAAATATACACAAATTGTAAAATTGTGTATATTGTGTATAAATTGTGCAATTTTACACCAAGAGGTGTAAAATTGCACCTCTTGGTAAATGCATTGAGGAAATCAATGACTGGTTGTGCCACAATTTTCTCCAGCTAAACAAAAACAAAACTGAGGTAATAGTCTTTGGCGCCAAAGAAAAACGATTACAGGTCACCAGAGAACTTCAATCTATACATCTAAAAACCACAAACCAGGCGAGAAATTTGGGTGTAGTGATGGATGCAGACCTAAACTTAGAAAAACACATTAAGACAATAACAAAGTCAGCTTACTATCACCTCAAGAATATATCAAGGATAAAAGATCTGATGTCTCAACAGGACCTGGAAAAACTAGTCCATGCATTCATCTTTAGTAGGCTCGATTACTGTAACAGCATCTTTACAGGTCTACCTAAAAAATCAGTCAGACAACTACAGCTCATTCAGAACTCTGCTGCTCGAGTCCTCACTAAGACCAAAAAAGTGGACCACATCAGTCCAGCTCTGAGGTCCTTACACTGGCTGCCTGTCCGTCAGAGGATAGACTTTAAAGTTCTGATGCTGGTCTATAAAGCTCTGAATGGTTTAGGACCAAAATACATCAATGACCTCCTGACCCAGTATGAACCATCCAGATCCCTCAGGTCATCTGGATCCGGTCTTTTATCAGTTCCCAGAGTCAGAACCAGACACGGAGAAGCTGCATTCAGCTTTTATGCTCCTTATATCTGGAACAAACTCCCAGAAAGCCTCAGATCAGCTGAAACACTCAGTTTATTTAAATCCAGGTTGAAGACTCACCTGTTCTCAGCTGCATTTGAATAAAGCACCAAATCCACACTTTAAGCTTAAATTTCAAAACTTACATTTAACTACTGATTTTATCTACTGTTCTGATTTTATCTGTTTTGATTTTATATACTGTTTTGTTTGTTTGTTTGTTTGTTAATTAGTTAGTTAGTTTATTTGCTTGTTTTAATCAATTTTAAATCATGCTTTTTATTTGTTCTTGTTTCTAATGTCTCTGTAAAGCACTTTGAATCACCTTGTTGTTGAATTGTGCTATACAAATAAACTTGCCTTGCCTTGCCTCTTTAAAATGCAGCTCAATTAAACCTAGCTCCAAGAATAATTTTCACTGACGGTTCTGAGATAAGCTGCATGTTATTCTTGGATGCGGTTGTAGGACCGGCTTTAAAATCGCATGACAAAAATATCATACATATTAAAAAAAACTGCATCACCAACGTAGCCTGGACAACATTTGCTAGTTAGATGAAGTCAGCTATCTCATCGTAGCATATTTATATGCATATTTATAATCATACGGTTCTTGGAGTGAGTGCATACACTCATGAAGTTTAGTAACTTCAGGTCACTGTAACAAGCCCAGGTACAGTTTACCGCCGGATGGGTGCAGGACCTTGAAATGCACCGTGTAGAACGAAAGACCATCGTACATATCATAAGTTTACCAGTCTCACAAATTGTCGTCATAAATACACATTCCTTAACCGTTTATTAATAGGACCTTTGAGCTCAACGGTAATTAATTAGTAGTGGAAATAATTTCTGGTAGCATCACAGAAATGTAGCAGTGACAATAATATTGTATGCTGTAATCGTACTGGGCAATTAGTGATACAAAAAACCTGTTTTATCCTGTGAATAAAAGTATATGTTTTTGTCAATGTACCATAATAACAGAAGCGAAACGCAATATTGTGTCAGGACAATTCACTATTTATGCACAATAAATAAAGGAGCATAGCGCGACAATTTCTGTTCAGCGCCAGACTTGCTTGTAACCTATATCACCAATTATGTTAAGAAAAATGACGCATTAACTACAACAGCAGACTGACCTTTGTGTAAATGCTTGGAGCAGACTAACCTGTGAGCTGGAGTGTTCTGGGACGTTATATTTGATCTTTGAATGGCTGCAATCCAGGCCACCCGTCGCGTCTTTGTTACTTCGGAAACATGGCTCGAACAATTTCTCTTCAACGACGTAATCCGATAACAACCGATCTCTTTACCCGTCGGCTTCCCGTGGCTGTCATGCGACCGGCTATTGCAGTTAATAATACAACAGCTTCTTGACATTTTTGTGTTTCTTTTTATCGCTGTGTGACTGATTTTAATTGAAAGCCTAGTACCGCTTGCCACGAGTTCCCAGAATCCTTTGCGGTTCTCCCCGTGAATCACGTCACATTTTCAATCTCTATATAATATGCATGTTAAATTTTATATTTGGGGTAAAATATCAAGTCTTTTCAAGTAAACCGGTTCAAGTCCAATTCAAGTCCCAAGTCATTGGTGTAAAAGTCCAAGTCAAGTCACAAGTCTTAGAACATTTTTTCAAGTCAAGTCTAAAGTCATAAAATTAATGACTCGAGTCTGACTCGAGTCCAAGTCATGTGACTCGAGTCCACACCTCTGATAGCACATATGGACATCTTACTTTGGGGCAGACCTTTAAAACTGGTTCAAACAGTGATAAATAGAAACTGTTCATTTCAAGTGTTAAAATGTTTTTGATACATAATCTCATCCTGATGCTGCTGCCCACAACATTTTAGTCTCCTACAGGGAGGAAGAAGTATCGCTGATTAGTCCATTGACTTTGGGATAGATAGGGGGTGGCTGTAGCTCAGGCGTAGAGCAGGTTATCTAGGGATCTGAAAGTTGGTGTTTTGATCCCTGGCTCCCTGTAGTCTGCATGTCAAATATCCTTAGGCAAGATATGAACCCCAAGTTGCTCTCTGATGCATCCATCAGAGGATGAATATGTCTGAATGGTAGTTACACTGAACAAAAATATAAACGCAACACTTTTGTTTTTGCTCCCATTTTCCATGAGCTGAACTTAAAGATCTGAAACATTTTCTACATACACAAAGGACCCATTACTATCAAATATTGTTGACAAATCTGTCTAAATCTGTGTTAGTGAGAACTTCTCTTTTCATCCCATCCCACTTCACAGGTGTGGGATGTTAAGGTGCTGATTAGACAGCATGATTATTGCATAGGTGTGCCTTAGACTGCCCACAATAAAAGGCCACTCTGAAATATGCAGTTTGATCACACAGCACAATGCTACGGATGTCGCAAAACCAGTCAGTATCTGGTGTGGCCACCATTTGCCTCACGCAGTGCACACATCTCCATTGCATAGAGTTGATCAGGTTGCTGATTGTGGGCTGTGGAATGTTGGTCCACTCCTCTTCAATACTTGAACAAAGTTGCTGAATATTGGCAGGAACTGGAACACACTGTCATATACGCCGAGCCGAGCGTCCCAGACATGCTCAATGGATGACATGTCCGGTGAGTATGCTGGCCATGCAAGAACTGGGATGTTTTCAGCTTCCAAGGAATTGTGTACAGATCCTTGCAATATGGGGCCATGAATTATCATCCTGGAACATGAGGTTATGGTCGTGGATAAATGGCACAACAATGGTCCTCAGGATCTCAACACGGTATCTCTATGCATTCAAAATGCCAACAATAAAATGCACTCGTGTTCATTGTCCATAACCCCACTGACACCATGGGCCACTCAATCCTCAATGTTGACGTCAGCAAACCACTCACCCACACGACGTCACACAAGCTGTCTGCCATCCGCCCTGAACAGTAAAAACATCTGTCAACAGAACACCTCTCCAGCGTGCCAGACGCCATCAAACGTGAGCATTTGCCCACTCAAGTTGGTTATGACGATGAACTGCAGTCAGGTCCAGACCCCGATGAGGACGACGAGCATGCAGATGAGCTTTCTGCTTTCTGTTTCTGACAGTTTTGCAGAAATTCTTTGGTTATGGAAACCAATTGTTGCTGCAGCTTTCTGGGTGGCTGGTCTCCACCTGGTCGACCATCCTGTAGGTGAACATACTGGATGTGGAGGTCCTGAGCTGGTGTGGTTACATGTGGTCTGCAATTGTGAGGTGGTTGGATGTATAGCCAAATTCTCTAAAACGCCTTTGAAGACAGCTTATGGCAGAGAAATGAACATTCATTTCACAGGCAACAGTTCTGGTAGACATTCCTGCAGTGAGCATGCAAATTGCACGCTCCCTCAAAAGCTGCAACATCTGTAGCATTGTGCTGTGTGATCAAACTGCATATTTCAGAGTGGCCTTTTATTGTGGGCAGTCTAAGGCACACCTATGCAATATTCATGCTGTCTAATCAGCACCTTGACATGCCACACCTGTGAAGTGGGATGGATTATCTCGGCAAAAGAGAAGTTCTCACTAACACAGATTTAAACAATATTTGATAGTAATGGGTCCTTTGTGTATGTAGAAAATGTTTCCGATCTTTAAGTTCATGAACCAGAGCAGCGGAGCAGAAACAAAAGTGTTGCATTTATATTTTTGTTCAATGTAGTAAGGACTTAAAAGCATAGAAGACAGTGCTTGTGTGAATCGGAGTGAATGGGTGAATGTGGCATGTTGTACAGACCATGCAAAGCTGACTCAGAGCCATAACACCATCAATGGCTGCAGTATGGAACAGATGTGGGTGTGTCCTCATCTCCCAGAGGAGTCCAAATCGTCATTAAACAGCCCTACAGACACAAAAACATGTGAAAATATAAACAACCAGACTATCAGCAGTAATTTAACTACTTTAAGACCTCTGTGAAAATCATTTACAGTATAAATCACAGAATTTAAGGCCTTTAAAAATTGATTGATTGATTGATTGATTGATTGAATCTTTATTTTGAACATGTTGAAAAAGTATTAAAAAAATAGAATTAAAAGAGACAAATGAACAAAGCAAACAAAAGGAAAACGAGCAACCACAACTCCAAATAACGTCCATGTTCAAAAAGGAGCAGGAAGAAGCATAAGCTTATTTAATCCCACCCCTTTTCCACTATCTAGTATCAATAGACTACAGAAATACCTCCTTGCAATTACATTATATGTTATGTGTAAATTTTTTTTTTTTTAATATATACACATATATGTTTCTATCTATCCATACATACGTATATACACACATACGCACATATACACATTTTCAATAACCCCATTAACACCTCAAGGATACACAACCTACAATTATGTATATATATATATATATATATATATATATATATATATATATATATATACCCATACCAACAAACCCGTGCATGCGCACCCACATGAAAATATTAGACAAGAACACCCTATCAAATCTCTACCTTTTCCCTGTACCCTGTAAAAACCATATCCTTAAACCGCTTTTTAAACTGCGCCATGCTTGGACATTGCTTCATATCTTTACTTAGTCTGTTCCACAGCTTCACTCCACACACAGAGATGCAAAAACTTTTTAATGTTGTACGGATACGAGGATGTTTTAACTTTAATTCCCCCCTCAAATTGTATCCCCGTTCCCTTTTAGAAAACATTTTTAGAATATTGTCAGGAAGCAGGTTATTTATTGCTTTATATATAATTTGTGCTGTGAGAAAATGAACCAGATCTGTGAATTTTAGAATTTTTGATTTTAAGAATAGTGGATTTGTATGATCTCTGTAACCAGTTTTATGGATTATCCTTATGGCCCTTTTTTGTAATATAAAGATTGATGATAGCGAACATTTGTAAGTATTGCCCCAAACCTCTGCACAGTAATTCAAATACGGTGCAATCAGGGAACAATAGAGAATGTGGAGTGATTTGTGGTCCAGAATGTGTTTTACTTTACTCAAGATTGAGACACTTCTTGAAATTTTGTTATGTATATGATTTATATGAGACTTCCAGTTTAATTTATCATCTATAATCACACCAAGAAACTTATGTTCAAGTACTCTTTCAATTTCCACACCATCTACATGAATCTGCACTTGTGCATTTCTAAGGGAATTCCCAAATAAGATAATTTTAGTTTTACTTAGATTTAGCGATAGTTTGTTCCCGTTAAACCATTTTTTAATTTTGGACATTTCTGAAGTAATTGTATCCAGCAGCTCCTTTAGATTCCCCCCAGAACAAAAAATATTTGTGTCATCTGCAAATAATACTAATTTTAATATATCAGATGCCTTACAAATATCATTTATATAAATAATAAATAATTTTGGACCCAGTACAGAGCCTTGTGGAACACCACAAGCAATGTCCAAGCATGATGAGGAATGGACACCCAGCTTCACAAATTGTTTCCGGTCACTTAAATAATTTTTCACCCATTGCAGTACAACCCCCCTAATCCCATACCGTTCCAGTTTATTAATTAATATGTCATGATTGATTGTGTCGAATGCTTTCTTGAGATCCAGAAATACTCCAGCTGCATACTGTTTCTGATCTATAGCATTCGTAATCTCCTCAATTGATTCGATTAATGCCAGAGATGTTGATCTTTTTGATCTGAATCCATATTGACTGTCAGAGAGTAATTTATATTTATCTAAGAATTTGTCTAATCGTTTATTAAACAGGTTTTCTAGGATTTTGGAGAATTGTGGTAGTAAAGAAACAGGCCTGTAATTTGTGAAGTGGTGTCTATCCCCGGTTTTATACAGCGGCACAACTTTAGCTATTTTCATTTTGTTTGGCACTTTTCCCGTCTGAAATGATAAGTTGCAAATATATGTTAGAGGTCCTACAATTCCTTCAATGACCTTCTTGACGATTTTCATGTCAATATCATTACAATCAGTAGATGTTTTATATTTACACATGTGTACAATGTCAATTATTTCTTTTTCCTCCACTGATGTGAGGAACATTGAGTTAGGGTTCCTAGGTTTCACTACATTCTACTGATGGCAGTGACTCAGGAATTTGTTCTGCCAGTTTTGGTCCAATATTTACAAAATAATGATTAAAGCTGTTGACCTTATCAGCAGTGTTTTCCATAATATTGCCATTATCGATAAAGTATTGTGGATAACTTTGTTGTCCAGAATTATTTTTAATGATACTGTTTAAAACATCCCATATTCCTTTCATATTATGTTTATTGTTGTTCAATATTTTTACTATAATACTCCTTTCTACATACACGTATAATATTGGTCAACTTATTTTTGTATTTTTTATATTTATTTTCAGCATCTTTTGTTCTTTGTTCTAGCTATTCCCTATAGAGTGTATTTTTCTTTTTACATGCATTTTGTAAAACCCTTAGTGAGCCATGGTCTATCTGAATATTTGTGCTTTCTGTTGTATTTTATTGTTGGACAATTTTTATCGTACAACTCCATGAATATTCTTAAAAATATGCCATATGCAATATCAATATCAGCTTCTTTGTACACATTGTCCCAGTCCTGATTTAATAGATCGTTCTTAAATGCAGTCATAGTTTCTTCTGTCCTTACACGTCTGTATCTCAGTTGTTCTTCATGCTGATTTTTCTTATAATTAGTGTCATAAACTGCAAAAACTGGTAGGTGATCACCGATGTCATTAATTAATATTCCGCTCACAATGTTGTTTTCCATATCACAGAGCATATAGAGAAATGTGCTAAAGTGAATCAATTTCAGCTTTCATTTTTCATGATGTATATTGTATTAACAGTTAAATTTCATTATCTGTATCTTTACCACACATTTGCCACACAGGTGTAGATACTATAGGTTCAGTGAATGGTTAAATTGCACTGATTAGAATATACTGGACATTCAAAGCTAAGATTCAGCGCACTGTGTTAGAGGTTGGGATTTGATGAATTTATTTGATCATATATACAACCTTTGATCATCATTTATGTCCAGTTAAGAATGCACGCACATATTAAATGAACTGAAATCAGTAATGTGATCTCCAGTCTTGATATAAGGAATGAGAGAACTGACAGCTGTTATTTTAATCAGCCTGTCTCAGTTGTTTTAACTCTAAGTATCACAAAGTAATGTGGTAACATCTGGACTGACTGAGTTTACTTATAGTATAGTTATATTTATAGTCATAGTCATAGAACTTCGTAGTATTTGTTTCTTAGTGTTTTTTAGTTTGCTTAGGGTTCCTTGTTTAACCCCTGCTATCATCCAAATAAAGGATTGCTTTCTGTTTAAACCTGCAACACCTCATCCACATCTGCTTTTGGGTCCTGTTTCAAAAAACACACCGGCGCACCCCGCCATGACAAAAACAACCTGAAGAGCTCGTTCGGAGCCAAAAGAGCCGGCTCTTTTCAGTGAGCCGAACCAAAAGAGCCGGTTCTCTAAAAAGAGCCGGAAATCCCATCACTATAGTGTATAGGGATGGGTATCGTTTAGGTTTTATTCGATACCAGTACCAAACCGGTACTTTTGAAATGGTGCCGGTGCTTAAAGGGTGCTTGAACCGGTGCTTAAAGAATGGAGAACATACACTTTGTCCAAAAACCTCCCATGTTTAGCTGTTTTTTTGTAAAAAGATAACAATGTTAGCCTTTTCTGCAGCTATAGGGCATATATGGTATCACTCTTGGCTGGAAGCAGTGCTTAAACAATGGAAAAAAACACAAACTTTATGTTTAGCTGTTTCCCTCTTTTTCTTTGGTCATTTTAGCCTTTTTGGCCAGGGTGAAGGGAGTATCTGCCATCAAACAAGAAGACAGCCACATGTAACCATGATGATGTTTGCTAGTTCACCTTATGTAATAACATGGTTACCCTACTCAACGTAAATTACACACAAACAACATTAAGCTACTCACGAAGAGAAGAACGGCTGCTGCTGCATCATCATCCGCTATCATTTCTGCTACACTGGCAGGGCTAGGGGCCAGGACTCTCCTCTTCGGGTTCTTGGGGATGTTGCTAACTCCGGGTCCGATAACAGGCACCACACCCACAGTAGATGTGCTCGGTGTGAGGTCTCGCATCAAATACGGTGCATTTCAAGGCTTTTAACAAAATGCTATACGTCGCT
Source organism: Maylandia zebra (assembly GCF_041146795.1). Lineage (NCBI taxonomy): Eukaryota > Metazoa > Chordata > Actinopteri > Cichliformes > Cichlidae > Maylandia > Maylandia zebra. The sequence continues at coordinate 38,569,149 of NC_135169.1, read as the reverse complement.
AGGTGTTTCATCAGATTCGAGGAGTTACCTCCTTTGCACAGAATCACAGTATCAGCTTAAAGCACTTGTTGCAGGCTGCTGAGTTTGCATCTTTTGCTGTGAAGTACAGCCAGACTTTTGACCGCTTTGCCTTGGGCATTTTTAATCTGTAGCTCTGCTTTAAAAGAACGTATGTACCTAGGCCCGCCTACTACCCTTGCAAAGGTAAAATGATTGGCTAGAATTCAAAGTGTATGACATCTCAGGGAAAAAAAAGCACCGAAATAAAGCACCGAAATTTGCACTGCTTTTCGGTCTGGTTACTACCCATCCCTAATGGTGTAGAGATAAGACATTTGTACCAACCTTGGTTAACACTGCTTAATCATCGCTGGAATATTTTAGATGGGGTCACTGTTGACAAACTAGCTAGTGGGTCTTCAGGGTAATGCTACAAGAGTGTCTCTCAGCATGGGCCAGAAGAAAGCACTGACAACTGAGGAAGGTGATGTTATTAAGAAGTCACTGGAGTTTGACAGAGGAAATTTCTGCTGTTAAACTGCAACAGAAAACCATCCTCGACCTCGGTGGAGGAAGTTAAGGTTCGCTGTATCCTGAACGCTGAGCTGGCATGCCTGGAGCAGTACAACCAGATGAATGACATGATCATCACCGGCTTCGCATCAAACCCCGGACATATGCTCGGGCGGTGGCCTATGGCAGTGTGGGTGAGCCCGGAGAGGAAGATGTCAGCTCCATGGAGCATCAAGTTACCTGGTTACGTTTCTACGGTTCAAAGGTGTTGAAGTGGACTATAACAACATTGAGGCTTGCCACCCTCTACAACAGTGAAAAACTGACAGTGACAAACCAGCCATCATTGTGAAATTTTTTAACAGAAAACTGAAAATTGCAATGATAAAATCAGCAGGAAAGCTGCAGGGATAAATTCTAAGTACATGGACCACAAACTGTAAAGTATTTATTAAACTCAGTGGAACACCGAAACAAGCCAAAGCTTGAGAGCAGTCCCTTCTTTCGAATGTTGGAGCACTGAGCTACTAGTTGTTTCGCTGTCATTGTGGATGTTGGGTATCGAAGAATCCATAGGTCCCTCATCCTATTCATGTAGCCCCTTCCGCCGGGGTTACTTGCGTAGTAGCATTCCAACAACGCCCTGTTTTCGTCTCTTGCCCACCGATGCCTTCTTGTTCCAGTAGCCCACTTTTCGTCAGGGTGCCCTGGTTCCTCAACACCTGACGCGGACCTTGTTGATCCGGGCGACGTCCAAGCCGGCATGCCTTCATATTTATCTGTCTCGCTCATGTCTGCGGTAGGCTTGCTTAGCATAGGGGGTCTAGCCTTAGGACCCTTACTGGATACAGACGCCCCAGGCAGGAATCAAACTTGCGATCCTCTGTTCCAAAGGCGTGTAGTCTAACCACTATGCTATCCAGCTGCAAGACCAGACTGACCAACCTGTGCACTGC